>NC_142461.1:67003787-67306818 GCF_049115385.1 Moschus berezovskii
AGCATATTATTCTTAATTTTTGTAGCCCTGAATACTCTCTTGTGCTGACATTTTATCGATTCCCACGTTATGTGCATTCACATTGATAAGTGAGATTCAGCTACAGCTTGTGTTTGTGCATGAGTATTTGTATGGGTATGTCTGTGGAAGTTGTCTTGTCAGTATTTGGTTTAATTTTATTAGTTGTTTACTTAGTGCCACCTTCACAAGCCTTTGACTCCCTTCAGGGGAAAAACTGTGCCTGAATCATCCCTGACCCCTTAGCACCTCGCAGTGCTTAGCATTGAAACCCCACTCAGCACTTGCTCATAGGGTTTACTTAGTGGTAGCATTGCCAAATCAAATATCATATTAGTGTAAGTCTGTTCCAAATATGGTATGGAGCATACTGATACTAAACAATTAAATTTTGCTTATTTGAAATTCAAGTTTAGCTGGATGTCTTATAATTTTATTTGCTAAACCTGGTAACTCCAGGTTTTGGAACAAAGAAAGAAATAATACTGCTAGTACATACTACAAAATGTTTTTGAATGAGACCACAATTCCACTTATCTCTCAGAAGTGCTCCAAAGAGTCAAGTGACAAAGGTTTCCTAGATGACCCCATGGACTGTAGCTTGCGAGGTTTCTCTGTCCATGGGATTCTCCAGGCAAGAATACTGGAATAGGGAGCCATTCCTTTCTCTACAGTATCTTCCCTACCCAAGGATCCAACCTGTGTCTCCTGCATTGCAGGCAGATTCTTTACAGTCTGAGTCACCAGGGAAGCCCTTTTTCCTTGTACTTTTATTTGCTAAATCTGGAAACTCTAGTTTTTGGAATAAAGAAGGAAATAGTATGGTCAACACCTGCACCAAAATGATATTGAGTGAGACCACAATCCCACTGATCTCTCAGAGGCATCCAAAGAGCCATTTGATAAAGGTTTCCTAGTCCTAGGAGCCTCCGAGGCTGAACCTGGAGGGACTGTTTGTGGGAACTGAAACCAACACCTCTGGATATGCACTATTGGTCTGTCTCATGGTTGGAGTGCTTGCCTGGCTCTGGAATGTTACTATCATAAAAAGAGGGGGAGAAAAGAGTAGACCACGCTGGCTTTATGGCAATGACTAATGCAATAAAATAGAAAAACAAGTAAATGGGCATGTTTAGTGAATGAAAGTAGTGATTTCTTCTTTTTATTTCTTTCCCTTTGGCACTTGGCTGAGACACCCTGAATAAAGCTCCTAAGCCTTGTCACGCTCAATGGAAACAATAAGGAGACCAACAAAGACTTAAGTGTGGCCGTGCAGACATCAAGTCATCCTTAATTAGGCCCGAGAAAACCATTTGCCGGGCAAGCCCAGCGGAGGCCAAAGCTGGTGGCTGCCCTGCCCTCACTAGCTCCACCCTGGGGAGATGTAGGGTTGCAGCCCCATTTGGCTCCTTTCCCACAAGCTGATGCACCAGTCATCAGAAAGGAGAGGGTTCATTTGGCTGGTATGTGGGTGGAGGCCTGTCACTGAAGGGGATTTCCCAAGCAAGAAAAAACTGGGGGACCTCGGGGATAGGAGAGAAGTAACAATGCTAAAGTTTCCTGTTGGCTGGGCACTTGGGTGTGATAAGTCCTCGATCTAATTTGCTTTGTCTTTTAATCAAAATAATCCACATGTCTTAGCCTTTCATTATGTGTCCCTTCCTATTTCTCAGACTCATCCCTCAGTGTTATCCCCCTACCCTTGCCAAGTATAATCTGCTCTTTAGAGATTTCTCACTTCCCAGGAGGCACCACGTTCTTACCTGGACCCTTGAGCGTACTTTTGGCTCTGCTTGTAGATCTCTTCAAGTCATTATTGCTTCAGAGAGACGTTCCCAACACCTCCAGATGCAGTGACATGGATGTCCCTCAGTGCTCCAGCAGGGACTGGTCATGCTTGCAAGCCAGGCCTCAGCACACACTTTGCATTGAAATTGCTAAGTATCTGTTTCTTCAACTTCTCTGTGACCTTGTTGAAGGTGAGAACCATGCCCTAGATTGCTGCATAACCCTGGACCAAATCCCTGGTGCAGCAGGGCATCAATAATTAATAAGTTTTAAAAGCTCAATAAATAATTGTGCAGGCTTTCCCCCAAAAAAAGAAGAAAGGATGTTTGAGGCCTGAGGCACAATCCCAAACTTAATGAGACAGGCGGATATGTGCTTAGTCACTCTGTCATGCCTGATTCTTTGTGACCCCATGAATAGTAGCCCACCAGTCTCCTCTGTCCATTTCCTTTGTCCATATCCAAAAATACTGGAGTAGGTTGCCATTTCCTTCTCTACCAGTCTGACATGGTAGGTACTTTATTCCATATCGTTTAACCCATTGTGACTACCTAGAGGGAGCTCAGCCCTGTGATGGCTGCCATGTGCCCCCCCTGACTTTGAAAACATTGCAGTCTATAGTCCAGTAAGGTGTACATCAACATGAGAACAGCTATGATTAATATTAAGGTAACCAATACTTTGGCCACCTTACGTGAAGAGTTGACTCATTGGGAAAGACCCTGATGCTGGGAGCGATTGGGGGCAGGAGGAGAAGGGGACGACAGAGGATGAGATGGCTGGATGGCATCACTGACTCGATGGACATGAGTTTGCATGAACTCCGGGAGTTGGTGATGGACAGGGAGGCATGGCGTGCTGATTCATGGGGTTGCAAAGAATCAGACACAACTGAGCTACTGAACTGAACTGAACCTATTTTTAAAAACTTATTGTATAATGAATCAACAGAGTTATGAATTGACAAGACCACATTCAGTGAAATAGCCAGAAGTTTTAAAAGGAAAAATAGATTATTGAAAAGAAAGCCAATTGGGGTTTGAAATCAGGCTCTACTAATTATAAATTGTGTAACTTCAGCCAAGTGAAAAAAACTCTCTGAACCTCAATTTCCTAATGTATAAAATAGTGCAAGCATGCTCAGTCACTTCAGTAGCATCTGACTCTTCGTGCCCCTATGGACTGTTGACTGCCAGGCTCCTCTGTCCAACGCATTCTCCAGACAAGAATACTAGAATGGGTTGCTGTTTCCTCCTCCAGGGGATCTTTCTGACCCAGGGATTGAATCCTTGTCTCTTATGTCTCCTTCACTGGCAGGCAGGCTCTTTACCACTAGCACTATATAAAATAGGGATAATAGTAAAAGACAAGGATTAAATGAGATTATGCCTATAAAGCACTTGATACAGTACCCACTGCATAGTAATATCTCCCAAAATGGCAGCAAATATTATTCTACACTGTGCTCAACCTTAGGATATTTGTGACCAGGCAGATATTTCAATGTTACATAAATGAAGATGTTAGAATATTTAGGTTTTGTTTTTCCTAGTAGTTTTTTTTTTTAATGGAGGAACACAGTATGTGCTCAATGAACCACCCTCCTTATGATAGTAGAGGATTGTTTTCAGTACTAACTCCTCTTCTGCAAATCGGTAAGACCAGCTTAGTCTGTTTTTGAGAGGGCAAAACCAAGGCATTGTATGTCTGGATATGTTACTGACAGCCAAGTTCAAGTTACCACAGGTCCTGTTTATGCCTCATACTTGCTCATCCACTGTCTTTTTCCTGCTGGTCGGAAAGTGGGGGTATAAGGATGGGGGCAGGGAGGACTAGTTTTCAAAAGAAGATATAAACCTCTGAGCTTTCTAGCACTGCTTGCCCCCAGGATGTAGATTTTCCTCACTACTGCACATTTCCTTCTCATATTGTGAAAGACAGGATGTTATTCTTTATGTCTCTCCAGGGTAAACATGAAAGAAGAAAAATCTTCTGGGGTCCTAGAAGAGAATTCAGTGCCTCAGCATTCCTGGGTGTGGCCATTAACTCCCCACTCTTGAGAGGGGACATCCTGAGTGCTTGCCACTCTTCTTGATACTTCCTTCTTCTCTTGTCTGTCTTCTCCAATGGGCTGTGAGCCCAATGAGAACAGGGACTATATCCTATTCATCTTTATTTCCAGCACCTAACATAGTGCCTGCTGCTGCTGCTGCTGCTAAGTCACTTCAGTTGTGTCCGACTCTGTGTGACCCCATAGACGGAAGCCCACCAGGCTCCCCTGTCCCTGGGATTCTCCAGGCAAGAACACTGGAGTGGGTTGCCATTTCCTTCTCCAATGTGTGAAAGTGGAAAGTGAAAAGTGAAAGTGAAGTCGCTCAGTCGTGTCCGACTCTTAGCGACCCCACGGACTGCAGCCTACCAGGCTCCTCCATCCATGGGATTTTCTAGGCAATAGAACTGGAGTGGCTTGCCATTGCCTTCTCCAACATAGTGCCTAGCACATAGGAAATACTCAATAAATATTTGATCTCTTGCTGTCTCGTTAGTCGCTAAATCATGTCCAACTCTTGAATCCCCATGGACTGTAGGCTGCCAGGCTCCTCTGTTCAGGGGATTCTCCAGGCAAGAATACTGGAGTGGGTAATCATTTCCTTCTCCAGAGGATCTTCCCGACCCGGGAATCGAACCCTGGTCTCCTGCATTGCAGGCAGATTCTTTACCAACTGAGCTATGAGGGAAGCCTAAATAGCCTAATGAAAAAATGAACAGATGAATTAATCAGTGAGTAAATATTACAACATTGCAAGTTTGTTTTCATTCTGTTTCTTGGAGATCATCTGCACCTAGGAGCAGTCAACCCAGACTTGTTCCCACTCCTGTCTGTTAAGACAATTTGGAAGATACCTTTTATATCAGAACGATTTTCTATGTAATATGCATGGGATTTCTGAAATAGTCCCATGTTCATGCCAGGCCAGCTGTGACATAAGTCAGGCAGCTGCAGAAAAGCCAGAGTAGCTAAACTGTTCAGCAACCCTAACACTGTGATTCCCAGAGATGGACACCTAGGTCCAAGGGGGCAACAGGCATGCACACACACTGCTTTCACTCACTCTGGGCTCGCTTTTAGTAGGTTCTCTCTGATTTGCCCAATTCCATGGACATCTCCACATAGGTCTGTACATACCAGAGGCAGTTTTCAGATTCTCCAGTTCAGAAATGTTCCTCTGCAAAGCTATGTTTCTCAACTTTTTGTTTTAGAATCATCTTTTTAGCAACTTAGGTTTTTCTCTCCTATCATAAATAAATAGTGCCCTTGCACAATCTCCTGGCAACCAAGGGGATTGCCACTATTATCATAAATATCCTGCTCTGGATATCTCCCTCTCGGGCTTACTTCTGGCCCATCCAAATCACAATTAAACCAATCTCTTCCAATGTATCATGGAAATTAGACTCTTCAAAAAGAAAATCCAGCAAGATATTTGACTGTAACAAGCTCCTATCCCCTGCCCCCCTGAGAGAGGAATGATGGGCATATCATCAAGAAAGTTGGGGAGGTATTTTTAGGAAAACAACAGATGTTGAATAGATGTTGCATAGATGTTGAATAGATGTTGCCTAGAATCTGTCTGCCAGTGTGCTAAGGAGACATATCTTAATCACAGTGCAACTCTCAGTAAATACTTGACCAGTGAAAGTTGAGTGATTCAAGGGCAGATGTAAAAAGGTAAAGATATCTGAACATTTTACCAATTAGCTACATATAAAAAGAAATACAAATTTGCTCAAAGACTCTGGTCTTTTATTTATTGATGACAATGGTGAGAGATATCTGGTCCAATGCGTGGTATGTAAGGTGTGTTATATATACATCATCATGGATTAGAGGCACTTAGAGGCTTCACTTAAAACTCATTTCCTTTATTTGTGAAATCTGTGGAGAGTCCTGTTAATTACCCATTTTTGGTGAAATTTAAAACTACATTCTGAAAAGGTGACAGAGCCAAGCTGCTTGTGTGACACTGAAGTTCTTTGGCACACCAACATGATAATGGAAAGTGTTGTCCTACTATATCCAAAGGGAGAATATGTGCACTAGTTATTTAGAGTGAAGAAACAATGGCTAAAAGCATTCAAGTTTAACTTCTGGAGTAAACTGCATTGTGAAGTTACGCTTTGAACATGATCATCATTCTCAACTCAAATACATAGCTAAGATAGACTTAAAAAGATAATTAAAAAGATAATCATACTAAAAAATACAATAGGTATCTCCATGGAAAAATAGAAGAACAGAAATAACAAACGAATAAGACCTGCAGGACTCCAGATCTATATGATATGTGGGAAGGCATTCATGTCCTAGGCTAACAGGCTAAAAGTACCACCTCCTTTACACACACACACACACACACACACACACACAGAGCAAGATAGCAGACCTAAGCTCACTGGTTAGAACCAGACACTGAAGCACGTCATTCCTGCTCATAAGTGAAAGCTAAGGAAGTTGTTTCCCACCTGTCCTAGGGATGAAGAGAAGGTTTACAATTAAGACTTAAGAGAAGTATTCTGCTAACTCCTTATTCCCATGAGAATGGGAAATCCAAACCACAATATAAACCACAGTGCTGGTCTGGGCATCCCAGGAGGAGAGAGGGACATAACTACAGAGCCATAAGACACTACTAGATGATGAGCCAAGAGAGACAGAAAGCAGAAAAGAAAAATTCTTATTCAAGATAGACCTGCAAACCAAAGTCCCAGAATACATGAAGAAAACTGATTTTTTTTTAAAGTCAGCTTAAAAAAAATCAAATTAGGTTTTTTTATCCCAAATGAAATGAAAATAAGAGAGAACTCTAAAAATGACTTTAAAGTATGATTATGAAAATGTTGTAGGTGGTAGCAGACCACCGATTTTACCGCAGCAACTTAAAAGTCTAGATAAATTAAAAAAAATAATAATGTTTGTAAAGACTGGAGAGTTGTAGAAACAAAGAACTAAATGAACTAAAATTTCAGAGAAAACACAGTCCTTCTAAGTGAATAGTCACTTTATGATTGTTGGATCTGGTTAAGAGTCAGTCCTAACCAACACAAGGGATTTGTTAGAGGAAAGAGAAATGAGTAAAGCTTTTGAAAGTTGAATAGAGATGCCTGGGGCTTCCCAGGTGGCACTAGTGGTAAAGAACCCGCTTGCCAATGCAGAAGACATAAGAGAAGTGAGTTCAATCCCTGGATGGGGAAGAGCCCCTGGAGGAGAACATGGAAACCCACTCCAGTATTCTTGCCTGGAGAATCCACAGAAGAGGAGCCTGGTGGTTTATAGTTCATGGGGTTGCAAAGAGTCGGACATGACTGAAGTGACTTGGCAAGCATGCATGCATGGAGCTGGCTTAACAATTTGGAACCTCAGGAGACATTAATGTACAGTTGGTTTTTTGCATAGTTAATCTTCAAAATTTAAGGCTATATGAAATGCTACACAAGAAATACCAGCTAGCCTTATAATTTTTAGGAGAAATTATCCTGCTTGAAGAGTGTGGCCCACCTCAAGCATATGCCTGCCCTCCTCCACAAGACATTTGTCAAATTGAGAAAAATCAAATCTGCAAACCTCTGAAGGATGAGTCTAAACTATTTTGAGACTGAGAAGATAGAAAGCCACCAGCCTCTTGAACAAAAGCTCAGGAGGAACATGCCCAAGAAATGAAAGGAAACAGAGGTGAATGAGATGAATCTTACTAAAACTTCAACCCAGTCCCAACCTGGCTCAAGCTCTGATTAGATTGAGGTGGGCAGCTGCTTACAAGTCTGCCTAAAGGTTCATATGAGAAGAAAGAGAGAATAAAAATAGGTACTACTGTAGTGAAAACTTTGCAAAACTGATAAGACATACCAACCTACAGATTCAGAAGCTCTAAGCAATGTAAACACAAAGAAAACCCATACTTAACTGCATCAGAGTCAAGTGACTAAAAAACAGAGACAAAGAAAACTGAAACACGCAGAGGGGGCAGAGATCATGTTACTTTCAAAAAATCAACAATAAAACTGAAGGCTAACATTAAAATACTAATAAAATATCTTAAAATGCTGAGAGCAAATGCTCCAATCTAGAACTTTCCTTCCCTAAAAAATATTTTTCAGAAATTTAGGTAAAAACAACAAGCAATAACAAACCTTGGAAATAACAAGGGTAGTCAACTTAATAAGCAAAACTTCAAGAATAAAGTTTAGATTGGACACAAAGAACAAACTGTGAAATGCAAGATAATTCTGAGGACTTAACCCAGATTTAGCACAGGAAGATAAAGATACTAAATATTGTAAAGTGAAGCTAAAGATGGGCTTAGTGGGAATTTTATAGTCTTAAATGTATTTATTGAAAAATGATGTGTTTAGTTCAAGAAATTAGAAAGGCAGTAAACATTAAGTAGAAGGAAGAAATGAGTAGTGATATGAATAGAAACTAATGGATTAGAAAACACGCTAATAAATCAAACACATCAACAAAATCAAAATCTAGTTCTTTTAAATAAGACAAATTTTAGCAAGCCCAGTCAAGCAAGTAGTAGAAAACACAAATAAATAACATTCAGTTCAGTTCAGTTCAGTTCAGTCGCTCAGTCGTGTCCGACTCTTTGCGACCCCATGAATCACAGCACGCCAGGCCTCCCTGTCCATCACCAACTCCCGGAGTTCACTCAAACTCATGTCCATCAAGTCGGTGATGCCATCCAGCCATCTCATTCTCTGTCGTCCCCTTCTCCTCCCGCCCCCAATCCTTCCCAGCATCAGAGTCTTTAGGAATTACAAATAAGACAAAATTATGGATATAATAGAGATTTTCTCTTTCGGTATGTATGAAAGTGAAAAAGTGAAAGTTAGTCACTCTATTGTGTCCAACTCTTTGCAACCCCATGCACTATACCCCATCAGGCTCCTCTGTCCATGGAATTCTCCAGGCAAGAATACTGGAGGGGGTTGCCATTCCCTTCTCCAGGGAATATTCCTGATCCAGGGGGTCAAACCTAGGTCTCCAGCATTGCAGGCAGATCTTCATCCTATGAGCTACCATAATACATATATATGAATATATAGGGTATAACACGTATTGTTAATACATGTAAAAAAAAAGTGAAGTCACTCAGTCATGTCTGACTCTTTGTGACCCCGTGGACTGTTGCCTACCAGGCTCCTCCATCCGTGGGATTCTCCAGCCAAGAGTACTGGAGTGGGTTGCCATTTCCTTCTCCAAGAAATATGTTATTTGGATTTTTTAAATAAATTTTAAAACTTAGAATGGTAAAGTGTCTGAAAAACATAAAGTACAAAATTTGACTAAGAAGAATAACTACTTTGGTATACCCATTCAATGGAATACTATTCAGCACTAAAAAGAAACACAGTGTTAAGTCATGAAAAATTACAGAGGAACATTAAACACATATTGCTAAGTGAAAGAAGCCAGTCTGAGGTGGAGATATTCTGTATGCTGCTGCTGCTGCTGCTAAGTCTCTTCAGTCATGTCCGACTCTGTGAGACCCCATAGACAGCAGCCCACCAGGATCCCCTGTCCCTGGGATTCTCCAGGCAAGAATACTGGAGTGGGTTGCCATTTCCTTCTCCAATGCATGAGAGTGAAAAGTGAAAGTGAAGTCACTCAGTCATGTCTGACTCTTAGCGACCCCATGGACTGCAGCCTACCAGGCTCCTCCATCCATGGGATTTTCCAGGCAAGAGTACTGGAGTGGGGTGCTATTTCCTTCTCCATATTCTGTATGACTGACATATATACATGACATCCTGGAAAAGGGAAAACTATGGAGACACTTAAAAGATCACTAATGGTAAAGGGTTGTGGAAGGAGGGATGAATAATCAGAGCATGGATTATTTTTAGGGCAGTGAAAATACTCTGTGTGATATTACAATGATGGATACATGTCATTATACATTTCTTCTAACTTTTAGAATGTACTGCTGCTGCTGTTGTTAAGTTGCTTCAGTCCTGTCCGACTCTGTGCAACCCCATAGACAGCAGCCCACCTGGCTCTGCCATCCCTAGGATTCTCCAAGCAAGAACATTGGAGTGGGTTGCCATTTCTTCCTCCAATGCATGAAAGTGAAAAGTAAAAGTGAAGTCACTCAATCGTGTCCAACTCGTAGCAACCCCACGGACTGCAGCCTACCAGGCTCCTCTGTCCATGAGATTTCCCAGGCAAGAGTACTGTAGTGGGGTGCTATTGCCTTCTCTGTAGAACATACTATATGGTAACCAAGGACTTTGGATGATTATGATGTGTCAGTGTAGGTTCATCAATTGTAACAAATGTGTCACACTGGGAGGGGTGGTTATCAATAACGAGAGAGGCTATGCATATGTAGCGACAGGAGGAAATATAGAAAATCTGTAAATCCCACTCCATTTTGCTGTGAACTGAAAAATGCTCTAAAAATAAAGTTGTTTAAAAATTGACTAAGGAAGGACTAGAAAACCTAGATGATTCATAATCATTAAAATAATTGAATCTATAAATATCTATATCTTATAGATTTACAGCTTACACCTGAAAGGTACCAACAGATGATTTTAGATGAGATCTCACCAACCTTTAAAGATCAGATAAACTATATATTGTATAAGTTGTTTTAGAAAAAAATAAAAAGCTGGATAATATCCCCATATTTTATGAGCCCAAATGTGACATCAGCACTGGGAAAACACGAGCAAGAAAATACTATTGATCAATCCCACATGTGAACATTCATGCAAAAAAATTTAAAAAAATCCTGAGGAAAGCTAGCATATCAAACCTATCAATTTAAGAACAAAAGTGTCTCAAGAGTAAGTAAGGATTATCTCAAAAATTCTAAGACAGTTAGAAATTCCTATATATTCATATGTATGAATATTTTCCTTCAACAAAATAAGAATAAAAACCTACAATAATTTTTAAATGAAACAAAAGAGAAACAGTTGTAAACTTCAACAGTCACTGATGATTTTATAAATAATAAAATAAAACTGTTAGGGATTTAGGAACTTCTTTACCTTGATAGACTTAATCACAAACCTATGAAGAGAGAGAGAGAGGAAGTGAAAAGGAAATGGAAAAGGGGAGAGACGAGGGAAGGAAAGGAGAGAAAAGGAAAAAAGAGAAGAAAGCCCTTACAAAACAGTAGCATTTCATTAACAGGGACAATACAAAGGTTCCTACCATCCATACATAGAATTGTCAATGGGGAAAAAGATAAAAATTAATTGCTATAGATTTTTAAACATATTTATTAAACTATAAGTGAAATATAATAAATTGCACATATTTAAAGTGTTCAGTTTGCTAAGCTTAAAGCCATCACCACAATAAAAGTAATGAATATTCCCATTACTCTTAAAAATTATTGCATGTCCCTTTGTAACTCTCTTTTATACTCCCAGACCCAACACTCAGCCCCATGTAACCACTGATGTGCTTTCTGCCACTACATAGATTATTGCAGTTTCTAGAACTTTATACAAATGGAATCATGCAACATAAAGTATTTTTTGTCTGGATTCTTTTCTTCATCTTAACGATTTTGAGATTCATCCATGTTTTTGCATGCATGTCTCAAAAGTTTATTTCTATTTCTTGTTGAGCTGTATTCCACCATATGGGTATATCACCATTTGTTTATTCATTAATCTTTGGATAGGATAGACATTTGTGTTTTTTCCAGCTTGAGGCTGTTACAACAAAGGCTGCTATGATCTATATATCAAATATAATCTAATTCAAAATCCCATTAAGCTTGTTCTTTAAAAAAAATAGACAAGCTGATTCTAAAATTTACATGGAAATGCAAATGACCTAAAATAACAGCATTTAAAAAGAGAAAAGTTGGAGAACTTAATAATTGATTTCAAGATTTATTATAGGTCTATAGTGAAACCTCAAGGCAGTGGCAGAGGTTTATACAAAAAGACAGAGATGAGATTAATGGAACAGAACTGAAAATTCAGAAATAAGTTTCACGTTTATAGTATTGATTTTCAACATTGCCAAGGAGACTCTTTTCAGCAAATGGTTCTAGAACAATAGGATAAACACATGCAAAAAATGAAACAAAACAAAAAAGTCAAAACATAAACTCTTACCTGATGCCAAAAATTAACTCAAAATGGATAAGTTTTAAATGAGAGAGCTAAAATTATAAAATAAAACTTAGAGACGAAAACAGGAAAAAATGTAAAAGCCTTGTTTGGATTTGGCAAAAATAATGTTAAGCACAACATTAAAAATATGAACTACAGAAGAAAAAAATCAATATATATGACTTGAACTAAAAACTCCCTTCTTCAAGAGGTAATCAAAACAGCATGGAACTGGCATAAAAACAGACATATAGATCAATGGAATAGAAAAGAGAGCCCAGAAATAGACCCATACACCTATGGTCAATTAATCTTTGACAAAGGAGGCAAGACTCTATAATGGCAAAAAGACATTCTCTTCAGCAAATGGTGTTATGAAAGCTGGACAGCCACATGTAAATCAATGAAATTAGAATAATCCCTCATACTATACACAAAACTAAATGTAAAATGGCTTAAAAATTCAAAAATGAGACACGACACCATAAAACTCCAAGGAGAGAATGTAGGCAAAATATTCTCTGACATAAATCACAGAAGTGTTTTCTGAGGTCACTTCCAATGCAACAGAAATAAAAGCAAAAAATTTTAATGGGACCTAATCAAACTTACAAGCTTTTGCACAGCAAAGGAAACCATAAGCAAAATTAAAGGACAACTTATGGAAGAAAATATTTGCAAATAATGTGATCAAGAAAGTCTTAATTTCAGAAGCATACAAACAGCTCATACAACTCAATAACAAAAACCCAATCAAAAACTAGGCAGAAGACCTAATCAGAGATTTCTCTAAAGAAGACATACCAATGGCCAACAGGCACATAAATAGAAGCTCAACATCACTAAGTATTGGTGGTGGTGGTTTAGTCACTAAGTCGTGTCTGACTCTTACAACCACATGGACTGTATGTAGCCTGCCAGACTTCCCTGTTCATGGGGTTCTCCAGGCAAGAATACTGGAGTCGGTTTCCATCTCCTTCTCCAGGGTATCTTCCTGACCTAGGGATTGAACCCAGGTCTCCTGCACTGCAGGCAGTTTCTTTACCAACTGAGCTACCAGGGAAGCTACCAGGAATCACTACGTATTAGAGAAATGTAAATCAAAACTATAGTAGATACCACCTCACTGGTCATAAAGGCCATCATAAAAAGTCTACAAATGATAATGTTGGAAAGAGTGTGGAGAAAAGGACACCATCCTACACTTTTGGTGGGAATGTAAACTGGTGTAGCCACTATGGAAAATGTGAGGTTTCCTTAGAAAGCTGAAAATAGATCTACCATATGATCCTGCAGTTCCACTCCTGGCATACTCTGTAAAAGACAAAAGTGCTAATTCAGAAAGATCCATGCATTCCAGTGTTCATAGCATCACAATTTCCGATAGCCAAGACACAGGAAGCAACCTAAGTGTCCACTGATGAATGGATAAAGCAGATGTGCTACATATACATACATTGGAATATTACTCAATCATAAAAAAGAATGAAAAATCCCATTTGCAGCAACATGGGTGGACTTAGAGATTATCATACTAAGTAAGCCAGACAGAGAAAGACAAATGTATCGTTTATATGTGGAATCTAAAAGATAATACATATGGACTTATTTACAAAACACAAACAGACTCACAGATATAGAAAACAAACTTATGGTTACAAAAGGGAAAGGGAAGAGGGAAAAATTGGGAGTATGGAACTAAGAGATGCACACTACTATATACAAAATAGATAAACAATGACTTATTGTATAGCACTGGGAACTATATTCAATATCTTGTTACAAACTATAATGAAAAAATTGAAAAAAGAATATGTACATATATAAAATAAGAATATATATGTATAAAATAAGAATATATATATATAAAACCAAATCAGTTGGCTGCACACCTGAAAGTAAAACAATATCATAAATCAACTATCAGTTCAGTTCAGTTCAGTTCAGTCGCTCAGTCATGTCCGACTCTTTGTGACCCCATGAATCACAGCATCAGACTCCTTTCCAGTGAGTCAACTCTTCACACGAGGTGGCCAAAGTATTGGAGTTTCAGCTTTAGCCTCAGTCCTTCCAATGAACATCCAGGAATGATCTCCTTTAGAATGGATTAGTTGGATCTCCTTGCAGTCCAAGGGACTCTCAGGAGTCTTCTCCAGCACCACAGTTCAAAAGCATCAATTCTTTGGTGATCAGCTTTCTTCACAGTCCAACTCTCACATCCATACATGACCACGGGAAAAACCACAGCCTTGACTAGACAGACCTTGGTTGGCAAAGTAATGTCTCTGCTTTTTAATATGCTATCTAGGTTGGTCATAACTTTCCTTCCAAGGAGTAAGTGTCTTTTAATTTCTTGGCTGCACTCAGCATCTGCAGTGATTTTGGAGCCCAGAAAAATAAAGTCTGAGACTGCTTCCACTGTTTGCCCATCTATTTCCCATGAAGTGATGGGACCAGATGCCATGATCTTAGTTTTCTGAATGTTGAGTTTCACGTCAACTTTTTCACTCTCCTCTTTCACTTTCATCAGGAGGCTTTTTACTTCCTCTTCACTTTCTGCCATAAGGGTGGCGTCATCTGCATATCTGAGGTTATTGATATTTCTCCTGGCAATCTTAATCCCAGCTTGTGCTTCTTCCAGCCCAGTGTTCCTCATGATGTACTCTGCATATACTTCAACAGAAAATGATTAAAAAATATAAAAAACAAGGCAACAAACAAAAAAAGTGACAAAAGACACTCTTAAGGAAATGAAAGACAAGCTGCAGACTAGGATAAAATAGTTGGTAAACTATTTGTTCGTCTATCTAACAAAAGACTTTGAATATGTAAAGAACTTTTACATATTAATTATAAGAAACAGACAACTCAATTCTAAAAACTGGGCAAAAGATGTGAACTGACATTTCACCAAATAAAGTATTCAGATGACAAGTAATGAAAAAATATGTAACTTCATAAAGCTAATTAGGGAAATGAAAGTTAAAATTGTAGTAAAATGCTTCTACATACTAAGTAGAATGTTTAAAATTAACAAGGCTGAACATATCAAGTGTTGGCAAGGATGCCAAGCAACTAGAACATTCTCACACTGCTAGTGGGAATGAATGGAAAAGTTTGCCACCATTTTGAAAAGCGGTTGGCATTTTCCTAGAAAGTTAAACATTTACTTACCATACATCAGTCATCCCACTCTTTGCTTATGAGAAATGGAAACTTTTGTCCACTCAAATATTTATACATGAAAATTATGACAGCTCTATTTGTAATAATCAAACCCTATAAAAATTTGAGAGTAATAAAGTCATTTTTATATTTATAATGTAAATACCTTTAGAAAATCTGAGAAAAGTTTGGAAGCAGTAAGAAAATTCATGAAGATTGCTAATGGAATTTGATGGGATTACGCTAAGTGAAACAAGTCAAGGAAAGGCTGTGATCATATGATCATACCATATGATATAACTTACATGTGAAATCTACAATACAAACTAAAAGCAAGTTCATAGATACAGAGAACAGATTGGTGGTTGCCAGAGATGGGGTGTGGGAGATGGGTAAAATGGATGAAGGTGGTCAAAAGGTACAAACCTCCAGTTATAAAAAATAAGTCCTGGGAATACATATACAGCATGATGACTGTAGTTAGTAATACTGTATTGCATATTTGAAAGCTGCTAAAGTAGTAGATCTTAAAAGTTCTCATCAAAAGGAAAAAAGGATGAAAGATGTGGTGAAGGATGCTAACTAGATTTATTGTGATAATCATCTCATGATATATATAAATATCAAGCCATTATGTTGTATATATGAAATTAATATAATGTTGTATGTCAATTATAACAATAAAAATCAATTAAAGTGATTTTTAAATTGACATACAAAAATCAATATCATATCTATACACTGAAAATAGCAATTAGAAAGTATCATGGAAAAAAGATAATATTGTAAATGTTAACAAAACAATAAATTTTAAGGAATAAATCTAAAAGAAGACATTTTCAATAAACTGATAGAGAAAAATTACAAAATATTTTTAGGGAAAATAAAAGATAATCCAAGTAAAGGTATAGATCTCGTTACAAATTTTGAAATGTTAAAAAGAGATAACAATCCTACCCAAATTAGTCTATAAATTCAACATACCTCCATTCAAACACCAATAAGAATTTTCATAGAGTTAAAAAAATACTAAAATCCACATAAAGGAATAAAAGTTCAAAGTAAGTAGTCAAGTAAAATTTGAAGAACAAGAGGAAAGATTCACCTTTCCAGATATTAAAGCTCATTACAAAACTGTAGTAATTGAAATAGTATGGTGTTGGCTCAAAGGTAAATAAATAAAGCAATAGAAGAGAGTATAAATTTTAGAAAGAGAACTGTGCATAGATAAAAATTCTGTAAATTGATAGAATGCTACAGCAAATCACAGGGTAAAGGAAAGACTATCATGAATGGCTGGGGAGAATCAGAGAAAAATTAATTGCAATTCCTATTTCTTTACATTCTAGAAAAGTATATTTGCAATTTATATAATTAACTGATGCTTAGTATACAGATAATTGGTATATCAAGTATATAAACAATGCTGCAAATTAATAATACAGTAGTGCCTATCAGAAAAATAAACCAAAAATATGAATAGTCATTTTCATATGTAAGAAAGTTTGACAATATATGTCAAATAAATGTTCAATTTCATTCATAATTATGGAAAGAATCTTTTGAACAGTTTCACACTAGATAAGCAGAATTTTTTAAAGTTTCACAATACCAGCAACTGGCAACTTGGGAATTCTCATATGTTACTATTGGGAAGGTAAATTGGTGTAAACCTTATTAAGTACAATTTGGCAACATCAAGTAATGTTGAAGACACTCCTAGTCTATGATCCAGGACATGAGTCACAGATGGGGAAATTGCATGAGTTACAGATCTTTTAGTGGGAATCAGATTGTCATGTTGCTAACTTTGTATTTTGATTTCTTTCCAACAGTTTTTCTCAGAAAAGAAAAAAACTACAGAGAAGAAGAAAGCCAGAAAGGAAGGAGGCAGTGGGGTGAGAAGAGGAAGGAAACAAAAATTTTTAAAGGAAAAGAATAACCTATTGTTTTTTAAACTGCTAGTCTCAGCAGTTATTGTCAAAAGAAAATTTAGTATAGACTAGCGCTTACTCCTTGGAAGGAAAGTTATGACTAACCTAGACAGCATATTAAAAAGCAGAGACATTACTTTGCCAACAAAGGTCCATCTAGTCAAGGCTATGGTTTTTCCCGTGGTCATGTATGGATGTGAGAGTTGGACTGTGAAGAAAGCTGATCACCGAAGAATTGATGCTTTTGAACTGTGGTGCTGGAGAAGACTCTTGAGAGTCCCTTGGACTGCAAGGAGACCCAACCAGTCCATTCTAAAGGAGATCAATCCTGGATGTTCATTGGAAGGACTGATGCTAAAGATGAAGCTCCAATACTTTGGCCACCTCATGCAATGAGTTGACTCACTGGAAAAGACTCTGATGCTGGGAGGGATTGGGGGCAGGAGGAGACGAGGACAACAGAGAGTGAGATGGCTGGATGGCATCACCGACTCAATGGACATGAGTTTGAGTGAACTCCGGGAGTCGGTGATGGACAGGGAGGCCTGGCGTGCTGTGATTCATGGGGTCGCAAAGAGTCGGACATGACTGAACGACTGAACTGAACTGAACTGAGCATCTTAAAAAAATACTTTTTGGGATGGTGTTCCTTTATGTATTTTTTACCTTTTATCACACTTAGCAAGAGTATCATTTTGTGAAGTTTTGGTGTCAGATGTGTGCATGTGTATGCACTGATTTGTAATGTGAAATATATTTATTACTATGCATTGCAGAGAAAACGTATTTGGAATACAAAGCTATAAGGAGACACTGTGAGTCATTTTCTCATAGAAAGAATGGTTCCTGTGGTGAACGTGTCTTTCTTTACAGTGCTATGACCCAGGCAGTGGGAGTGCCTAGGCCAGTGGGGTGCCATTCACACCATGCTCTTACCCACTGTGCTGAGTAAACAGTGCTGAACAACAGGACTGATGAAAGAACGCTGTGTGCTCAGCAGAGTATAGCCCAGCAGCATTTGGAAAAGGAGCAGGTAGCTGTCCAGCTGGCATCAGTGTGGAATGGATACTTATTTGGAGAGTGATGGCAACTGAACCCACCTGCATTAAAGAAATAATCATGGTGGACATTTCCTCCTTGATGTTATCCATCCACAGCATGCTGTCGCAGAGAAGAGAAGTGATGAATCCTAACAACAGCAACGTTTTCCAATTGTGTGGCATTTCCAAAGGTCAAAATAAAGCAACAGAAGACATTCCCCCCATACTTACTTCTAGCTTGTGATATATCTAGACCTGAGAATAAGGCATATCATTCTGTTCTTGACATCCAAAGAGTTAGGAGGCTCTCATGATAAGCAATAGGATTGAGACACTGAATCATTAAGTCTAAGTGCGTAGACATTTTAATTCTGAGGATAAAGACCAAAAAGAGATTAAATTGTCCATTTGTAAAATCTAGAAGAATGTAACCATTCACTCCTTGAGTTCTGAACTCATGGTACTTCCTACCAGTGTCACAGGAAAAACAGCGACCCACTTTATCAGCATGAGAGCTTCCCTGGTGGCTCAGATGGTAAAGAATCTGCCTGCAGTGAGGGAGACCCGGGTTTGATCCCTAGATCTGGAAGATCCCCTGGAGAAGGAAATGGCAACCCACTCCACCATTTCTGCCTGGAGAATTCCACAAGCAGAGGAGCCTGGCTGGCTACAGTCCATGGAGTCGCAAAGAGTCAGACACAATTGAGCGACTAACACTTAACATGGCTATGCAAACAGAATCTTACCTAAAAGATGATAAAGAAATGTACTATTTTTAAAAGAGTCTGGATGAATTCTTGAGTGATAAATCTACTCCTAGTTAATATGGGATCTAGAGTATTTGAGACACATCCCTAAATATGTAATATATGTAATACACTCTTTACCTTGGTGACTCTCACTGGGAAAAAAACAAACAAACCTGGCTTGGTGAACCGTGAAAGCAACCTTCTGTGATATTTCTAAGATCCTAATGTCTCACAAGAGAACCTTCAGACCAAGGACACCAAACCACCAAATAGTCAAAACCCATTGCTTTTCTCAAAGTGGAAGAGTAGCTCAGTTCAGTTCAGTTCAGTCGCTCAGTCGTGTCCGACTCTCCGCGACCCCATGAATCACAGCACGCCAGGCCTCCCTGTCCATCACCAACTCCCGGAGTTCACTCAAACTCATGTCCACAGAGTCGGTGATGCCATCCAGCCATCTCATTCTCCGTCGTCCCCTTCTCCTCCCGCCCCCAACCTTTCCCAGCATCAGAGTCTTTTCCAGTGAGTCAACTCGTCGCATGAGGTGGCCAAAGTATTGCAGTTTCAGCTTTAGCATCAGTCCCTCCAATGAATATCCAGGATTGATCTCCTCTAGAATGGACTGGTTGGATCTCCTTGCAGTATAAGGGACTCTCAAGAGTAGCTATCTCATCTTTATTCAGCCCTGGCTCCCATAGTACCAAGAACCCTCTTTGCAGCTCTCCTTCCCATTTCCCAGCAAATTCCCAAAGTTCTGTCAAGGCCAGATGTGGGAAGAGGTGAGGCACAGATGCAAACATAAACTCTTCCCTCTGTGACAGTGAGTGCTCAGCCATACTTGCCTACACCGATGTAAAATGCACGGTTCACTCATAAAAATTAAGGACACATGGTGTTGATGTTGCTCAGGTTCCAGAAGCAGAGCTGAGACAGCAGGTGGTGTGTGTGTGTGTGTGTGTGTGTGACTCGAGTGGTAGGGCTCAAGGAAGGGAGTAGTCACAAGTATGACTTTATGGAAATTACCTTTATAGAAATAAATTTCATTTCTGGCCAAATAGAGGACAGTAAGAGGAGTAAGGGAAAGTCAAGGAAGGCAGTAATACTGGTCTGGAGTCAGGGAAATGTGAGATCATGCACCAATTCTATCAGAGCTTCATGACTTGAGGTCAATCACTTGACCTCTTCAGACTTCACTTTTCTCCAGTATTAAAAGGTAGAGTGGAAAGGTTCTGACTACCATGGGACTCCATGATTCAGCCTATGCCTAGCATCAGGAAAAATCAAAAAACAACTTCAAATTGCTGCAGTGCAAAATCCAGTGTGTGCATGCCCAATTTGGTAAAATTATTCTCAGCTAGGAGATGTACCATCCACAAAAATTTATGCAGTATTTCTCACAGGTGGTGTCAATGCTCCAGCCTCATAGTATTATTCCTGTTACCTTGTTTATTCCTTTAGTCCTTGGTCCTCAGTCCCTACACTCAGCGTGATTAGCATCCCCTCAACTGGCCCCCTTGCATCTCCAGTGACTTCCCAACAAGCAACTCTAACTATCCCAAGACCATGTTTCTTGGAACCCAGAATGTTCCTGATGCCACTTTCTGCCCCATATTCCCTGTATGCCTCATTTGTCTGGTGTTGAGTCAGAAGCAAAGCCTTGGAAGAAAAACAGAACAGCCTAAGCTTTCATGTTCCATCTCAGTAGCAAAAAGGACTAATTTCTGCTTATTTACAGGTTAAACTCAATTAGTTGTCACATACCTTTCCCAGACGTTAACTATATGACAAGAGAAAAACTAAATTGCTTGCAGTAGTTGATATCAAGAAAATTATGTTCTTAGTTCTAAAAAATGATATGCTTATGATCATTGCTGTCTATGATTAGCATACATTTTTTCTTTCTCTGATTAGTGCAAGTGTCATCACCAGCCAGTCAACAACAGAAGCATTACACAATGAAGGTTTGATGATGATGATGATGTCATTTATTGAGCAATTACCAGGCACCCTTACAAGCACTTTCCATGTACTAACTTCATTGTCCTCTTCCCAGCCCCATGAAATAGCTACTATTATTAACCTCATTTCACAGATGAGTCAAGTTTAGGGCTCAGAGAGGTTAAGCAACCTGTTTCAGATCAAACAGCTAATCAATAGCAAAGCTATGTTTCTAATACAATGGCTCCAGGAAGTTTCTGTCTTTGGTATATTTATTTCCAGCTGGCATGTACCAATTCCTCAAATATTTATTGAGTTCTTACTGTGTGCTAGATAGGCTCTTACATCATAAAGCATTTTGTCTGGTGAGAGAAATAGAAACTAAGCAACTAATTATATAAATAAGTATTGGAATTATGACTATGATGAGTGCTATAAAGAAGAAGTTCTGAGTGCTCCTTGGAGAAACTATAACGGAGAGAATGGATCTCTACCAGGGGGTCAGGAAGGGCACCCTGAGAAAGTGACTTGTAAGCTGAAAGTCAAAAATAAGAAAGGGGAAGTAAACATGTACCATGGCAAAGAAGGAGCATGTCCAGAGCAAAGGTCCTGATTCAGTAACCAGATTAACATTTTGGAAACCAAAAATATGAAATGATGGAGTCAAGTGAGAGTAAGAGGGGAGAGCAGGGTGGAATCCCAGACCAGTTGTATAGATCTTTATGCCCCAAAATAAACCTTTGGCCCTTTAACAACTCTTGATGGTACTATTGGATATTCTCCATCTGCCCCTACAAATGCTCTGTAACTTCCTCACCCGATCTGCATCCCGTGGAGATTGACTTGAATTGTCTATACTAACAAGCTCCCATGTGTTCTAGTTTCAGTTGTGTCAGCCCACAGGAAGCGCATGCAGATCAGATGGAGGTGAGAAGGAAGGTCAGGGTATCTGTTCCGCAGCCTAACCACTGTATTTCTCTACGTAAGACCATAGATGTTATTTCTCCATCTATTTTATTGCCTCTCTATGGAACCTTTCAAGACATTTTATTTTACTAATCACTCCCAAGTGAAATGTGTTCATGCACACTGTGTATCTGTGATATACACATAAAATAAGAATTTTGTTCACATGCCCCCCTCTCCCCGGGAGTGATATCACTCCTACTGAGAAAGCCTGAGGGATACCTGTTCCCTCACACTGACCTTTTAGCCCAGAGGATCATTGGCGGTGGCTCCCACTGTTGCGACTGGGGTGCACCTCCCTCCCTGTTGGTTTCCCTTACTCCGTCCACAGCAGTTTTGTAAGTAACTCCTTTATTGAACTCCCCAGTTTACCATTTGAGCCATCTTTTCTTCCTACCAAAATGCTGACTAGTGCAAAGCCATTAAAAATCTCTAAGAGAGAGAATCGCATTGCCAGATTTGCACTTAAAATACATTGGTATCATGTGAAGTATGCACTGAAGTAGGATAAGAGTAGGGGACCAATTCCAAGGCCATTTACGTGGTGACAATGGCAGGCAATGGCATTCTAGTTACTCGAGATTTTTCTAATTTATCCAAATGATCGGTGTCACTACATTAAACTCAAATCTCTGTATCAATTTCAATAGTAATGACCTCTAGAAGGAAAAACATGATGAGAGAATTTACCAATTCATATTATCACATAAGCATTTGTGATAAGTAAATTTACTTATGTGATAAGCACATAAGTAAAACTTATAAGAGGCTGAGGAAGAAAGCAGGTGAAGTTTTCTCCCCTTTTGAAAATCGTACCCATTTTTGGTATGGGAAAGGCTTAAGCTCAACTCTTGTCTATACACAAAGTCATGGGCCGGATGGATCCTCAAGCTCTTTAAGGCTCAAAACCAGCTATTTATCCCCTCATAGTCTAAATTTTGGCACTGTAAATTTATATCTTATATAATATCAATCCATAGCCCTGCAGGATTTTTCATTATTTCTCCACTTTACATATGGGTAAACGAAGGTTAAAAAAAATAGGTAGTAACATTTGTAAAGTGAAACATATATAGATGGTGCTTTTTCTGGTTTAAAAGTCAAACTCACTGTATCTACTAAACAGTAGTAAACTCAGCATGATCCTATCCATGGGAAAGATAGTTATCATTAACAAATAAGTTGCATTTCTCATTCCAGTTCCATCTGATTGGAAGTGACAGCCTGGAATGCTGTATTGAGAATTGTGAGACTAGACCAGGCAACCTGGGAAAGATGCTATAACTGATTAGTGTTGTCTGTCACAGATAAGAGTGAGAAATGGGAGCGTATATACTACTTATCCTCCATCTCTCATAGACTTCTGCTACCCACGGAGATATAAAAATCAATAGCTTTTACAGCATGCTTCCCCCCAGCCAGGTTGCCGCTTGCACTGACTGTTCCCAGGGTTTTAAGTCTATCTGTAAATGTGATGTTATATTTTCAAACAGGTTTATTTCTATTATTTCACAACTTGAGCCAATGAGCCCATAAGACTAATGTGTTGGAGCAATTCTCTGTCACTACCTGTCATGAATTCAGCATGTTGACATCTCCAAGTCTCAAGGAGCTATTTTCATATCACTGGGCCATCATATCATGGGCCAAGGAGATATGGCCTGAATTTTTAGTGTTTTCCCTACCACCCTCCCCCGCATATGTTCTAAGGTCTTTCATGGAATAAAGATTAGAAAGACAAACACTCAAAACATAGTCACTCAGGAAAGCATCCAAGGATTCTGTTGTTGTTCAGTCACTAAGTCATGCCCAACTCTTTGTGACTCCCTGGACTGCAGCAGGCCAGGCTTCCCTGTCCTTCACTATCTCCCAGAGTTTGTTCAAATTCATGTCCATTGAGTGACATTCATGTCATTCCTTTTGCCTTTAATCTTTCCCAGAATCAGAGTCTTTTCCAATGAGTTGGCTCTTCACGTCAGGTGGCCAAAGTACTGGAGCTTCAACCAGCATCAGTCCTTCCAATGAGTATTCAGGGTTGATTTCCTTTAAGATTAACTGGTTTGATCTCCTTGCTTCCCAAGGGACTCTCAAGAATCTTCTCCAACACCACAGTTCAAAAGCATCAATTTTTCAGCACTTAGCTTTCTTTATAGTCCAACTCTCACATCCATACATGACTACTGGAAAAACCATATCTTTGGCTGTATGGGCCATTGTCAGTAAAGTGATGTCTTTGCTTTATAACATGCTGTCTAGGCTTGTCATTACTTTCCTTCCAAAGAGCCAGTATCTTTGAATTTCATGGCTGTAGTCATCATCTGCAATGATTTTGGAGCCCCAAAAATCTGTCGCTGCTTCTACCTTTCCCCCTTCTATTTGCCATGAAATGATGGGACCAGATCCCATTATCTCAGTTTTTTGAATGTTGAGTTTTAAGCCAGCTTTTTCACTCTCTTTTTCACCTTCATCAGGAGGCTCTAGAGAGTGGTCATGTTTCTTTTTTTACTAGCAGAGGGACATAAAACCACCTATAAAATAGGACAGAAGTACCATAAGTAAAGGTGACAATTGAGAATGAAAATCACAAACATTGAATTCAAGGTAAATATAAACAAGTCTGTTGCATCATGGACCATTCTCTGATATACTATTTATTCATTCATCGAGTCTATATGGGGGATCCATACAAAGTGCATACAACTGGGGCAACAAGTTATCCACTAAACAGAAAGGAAACAGGAGAAAACATAAAAGCAGTGACAAAACCACACCGACTTCCTGACCAATTGAGTTACTGCTATCAGAATAAGTGAGACATGTTCTCCAGTGGAAGGGACTGTGGCAAACTGTACTGGTCCCAGAGACTGCAGAGGGAGTAAGGGCTGCCCTGAGCTCTGAGGAGGGGCAAACACTGAATTTGTTCTGCTAAGACAATGGTGGCACTACTGGTAAGATACCAGTTGTTAATGCAGGAGCTATGAACGTTTGATCCCTGGGTCAGGAAGATCCCCTGGAGGAGGGCATGGCAATCCACTCAGTATTCTTGCCTGGAGAATCCCATGCACAAAGGACCTTGGTGATCTACAGTCCACAGGGGGGCAAAGAGTCGGATACAACTGAAGTGACTTAGCATGTACACAGGCACACAAGACAAATTTACTGCAAAACGCCTTCTAAATTTCAAAATGCATCATGGATGAACCAAACACATAGTGGTCAACCCATGCCCCAAACATCAGTGCTTAGACTAGTTTCACAATAAAATGAGTACAGTCCAGTACCTACTTCAGAGGCAGTTTTAAATGATGAAACGAGTTAATACAGTGCTTAATACATGGTAAGCACTCAATGTGTGTATTTTAATCACTCAGTCGTGTCTGACTCTGCAACCCCATGGACTGTAGCCCACCAGGTTCCTCTGCTCATGGAGATTCTCCAGGCAAGAATACTGGAGTGGGTTGCTGTTCCTTTCTCCAAGGGATCTTCCTGACCCAGGGATCAAACCCCAGTCTCCCACATTGCAGGAGGTTGTTTGCCATTTGAGCCACCAGGGACGCCCCCAAGCACTCAATAATATTAGCTTACTATTGCTATTATACTATGTTTCTGGTATAACATGATATTCGCAGTGAAATGAAATGAAAGTCACTCAGTCGTGTCCGACTCTTTGCGACTCCATGGATAGTCCATGGAATTCTCCAGGCCAGAATACTGGAATGGGTAGCCTTTCCCTTCTCCAGGGGATCTTCCCAACCCAGGGATCGAACCCAGGTCTCCCGCATTGCAGGCAGATTCTTTACCAGCTGAGTCACAAGGGAAGCGACTGTCCAACTCCTAATGATATTAAAAGTATTGGTACAGCTCAGATTACCAAATGTCTTCTGTCTTCAACTGCATCTTCTTTCTTCCTCACCCCTGCTCTCTGCTGGTAGGTGTTACTATCCCCATTCTACAGATAAGAAAAGTGAAACTCAGATAGTTAAAGTGGACTCTAGTCTGGGTCTCTCTGCTGCCTGGCCTATTCTATGAATCGATGATGGAAAATCAGGACATGATTAATTTTATGCATCCCCAGCCGTGACTACTAGATGGCAGGAATTTCTCCACACCACTCAGATTTTACCTGGGATAGCCCAAGCAGGATTTAGCTTTAAACTCTCCATCTTGGTCTTCTGGATTCTTCCTGCTTTCTCATCTCTCTCACCTGGTGGTCAGAGCAATGGAGCCAACTCCGAGCTCATATCCTGACTCTGCCTTTTAGCAACTGTGTGAGTTTGGGCAAATGACTGAATGTCTCATTGCCTCAGTTTCCTTATCTCCAAGAGGAATAATAATGACGATGATGATGACGAAAGCTCCCATCAGTGGTCATTGGGAGGTGGCTTAGTTGTTCAGGTGTAACCACTCTCCTGGGCTACTTTCTCTAAGGTGGAGCTGGGGTAGAGGTGGAGCATGTGGCTCTTCTCTTCTCCAGCTGTGCACCTTCCCCCCTGTATTCTTTTCCTGACTGCCACTTCCCATGTCTTCACCATCTGCCAACCTCAGCTGTCCCTGGGGCCTGCAGGAGCCCTGCATCCCTCCCACCCAGCTCCTGGCAGCATCATTTTGAACCCCCTCAGTATTTTCAACCTCATATACTTGTGGCCTCTGTGGTGCCCTGCCCTGGTCCCATCATGGCTATCTACCTCAGTGAGGTGGAAAGTCTGAAACAACCACCACAGCAAGCAAACAACAGTTCCTCCAGCCTCCTGGATGCGCTCCTTACCTGCTTTAGTTTCTTCCCATGATCCTGGAGGCTTTTGGTTTCTGGCATTTCCCCTGGTCCTTCTGATCTCATTGTTTTCCTCTCTTCTGGGTTCAACGGTTTTCTCCTCCTCAGAGATGGGTTGAGCCTCATCCCATGTCCTCTCAACCCTCTCTCATTTCTAACTTTGTCTTTTCAAGGTATGAGCACCACGGACACAGAGCTTGTGGGTGGTGGAGGCACTGACAGGAGCAGGTTGAGATCACAATTTCTTACCTCCCTATTTCATGAGTAGGGGTGAAGGAGGAAGAAGGATTGGGCAAGTGCAGGGTCATGATCATCACAATAATGGAATCCTTACAAATTATTTGCTGTCTATATTAATTAAGTCTTTAAATTCTTTAATTTTGATTTTTTGAGCTTTATAGAAGTTTTTAGTAAATGTCCCATTTGCCTCACCCTAGCCCCCCATGTACTACTAGTTTTGTAAACATACAAAGTGATTAAAATCATCTGCTTCAGTTTTCCCACCTGTAAATGGGTATCATACAGTCTCTTCCAGTGAGCTCTGAGAGTCAGATCTAAATGAAGAAATGCATCTGGGAACTTAGCACAGTGCCCAGAGCATTGCCAATGCTCCAGAAATGTTACAATTACTATTATATGCAGAAGTGGAACCAGAATAGCTAAGTTCAGCCTCATATTCAGATTATCTTCAAATATCTTCAGAAGACTCCTTTGCAGTCTTTGCTCTTTCCAGCCACCTAGCAACATGTCACAGAACTAAAAGCTCTTCAAATGAAAGTGTTGATATTTTTAACATTAACCAAAATTGCATATGGCAGGCCCTGCAAGGGTAAACAGAAGAAAAGACTCTCCAACTTTAAATATCACACATTTTAATCCACATCTTTGGAAAAAAATCACCACTAAAATCACTGTGTTGAAAATCCATGGAAAGACTTTACGGTTTGGAGGTGGCTGTGGAGGTTGAGAGTTGCAGGAAGGGGTGGGAAGTGAATCCCAAAGCATCCATCATCTTGGAAACAATAAAGGAAGTTTCAACTATCAGCTTTCAATGTAACTGTCCTCCAAAGCTGGGGAGAGGCCATCATGGAAGACTTTTTCACTTGTCAGTCAACTGAAGCTTTTCAACTGAGTTCACATTAGAATCATCCAACCCCCCAGCTTGACAACTATTATTTCCCACTATTTCTCCACTGAAAGGGAAGCTTAATTCACATGTTTCTGATTCACCCACACCCAACTCATCACAATGGTATATTGAGAGAGCTGTTGGAGAGTCAGAAAAATTCCATTCCTTCTTTCATTTCCTTGTTCTGCCTCCTCAATCCCCACTTCCCTCACTGTGTGGACCTGGACTCTTCCTTTGGCCAGTCGTAAATCACCTCCACTCCAAATGTTGCAGTTGAATTCCCTGATTCCAGCTCAGGATATGTCTATGGGCTTGTAATTTGGCAAACATGGGTTCTTTCATCCCTATAAACTGGAAATCCAAACATATCTTTTATAGAAACCCCATACCTATCGACCCCCACTCCTGCTACCCCCTGCCCTGCTGCAACCATCAGGCTGATATGAAATGAAACAGATGTGCTCAGAAAGGTACTGGTCCTCCCCCACCCCACCCAGCTCCCTGGAACCCACTGCCAGCTCAGTTACTTCTACAATGCAGGCCAGCAAATCCCAGAGCTCAGGGCTTTTCCACTGTGGGTCCTGCCAGAAGTCCACTGGATGTCATCTGCAGGGTCAAATGACAGCTGCTAAGAGGTTAAAAAATATTCACCCCCAAAGCTCTTAGAGTAGTTGGGATAAGTGGGTCAAAGGTAGAGAGACATAAGAACACATTAAAATGGACATCTTAAAGCCTGCGATTTGTGGCAGTCAGAGCTCATCTCCTCAGTATATATCTTATTTAAAACTAGTTGAGTGTGTATGTCTGTGTTTGGATTTTTTTTTAATCCTGTTCTCAAAGACCTGTTAACATATCAGACAAATACTCTTCCAGGAATAAGTTATCAGTTTCATAGCTTGACCATTAAACTGAGAAAAACAAGTCATTTGTAAACCCCATACAATTCCTAAGTTCCCAGTTATAATGTAATCCCTGATATCCACTCCAAAGCTCAAGGGACAGCTCAACACAACCAGTTTTTGGTGATCTGGTGATGAAAGATATATTATTGAAATCCAGGAAACCTTGGGAAAAAAATGTAGAGCAAATCTAAATTGAAATGAAATGCAGATTGCTTGGCTGCCAGCAGAATTTTCTTCCTTCCTTCCTTCCTTCCCTTCTTTTTTTTCTCCTAAACTATTCCACATAAATGTTTCAAGGCTTAGGACATGCAATTAAAAGATTTATATGTAGACTGGAAACAAAACAATTGCATGGCTTTCAGGGTCTGGGGCATATTCGAGATGGATTGGAGAGACGTGTGCAGGACACAGACTGACATATGACCCATTTCCTCTGCCCCACCAGCCGGGCTGTGCTGGGTGCCACTCTCAGAACTCATTTTCCCAAGCTCTCTAAGCCTATCCTGCCTTCCCATATGACTAGAATTACTCGAATGTCCACCACGTACGGTCATTGGTGAAAGCTACCTTGTCCTGAGTGGCATTTTTCATTAAGCAACACCATTTGAGGCATGTTTGGGAAAAGAAACCCTATGGGAAAGTCAGATAGCTTAAAAAGACAAAAGAAGCTCTGTCTGGCACAATGATACAGTTATTGTAGGATTTCACACTTTCAGCTCAACCCCCAAGTCCTCTATAAGCCAGACTTATGATTATAGTCTGACTGTCCCTCCTCTGATTCAAACAGGAAGGTCTCCAGATTCAGGAAGGATTTCACTTACAGTCACAGAACTTTTCCTGTGAAAGGGACACTGACTCGTGTCTAAAAGTTATCAGAGAAGACAATATTCATTAGAATTACCAAACCATTAACAAGACCAGCAGTTTCTCTAATAACTGCTTCTCTTTCTCATCTGTCCAAATTAGAATTTCAAATATATTTGCTCTTTCTCCCTGGCCATTCTCTCCCTCAACACCACCTCCACTATCAACAACTCCCCAGAATTTAGTAATGAAACCCCGGTGTGGAGTAGATTCCTTCTGAAAGGAGATGTTATTAACAGAGAAATGTACCTTGACGAGTTCAGTGTCTGCAGAAAGCAAAGTCGGATATGATTCAGTGGCCATATTTTCAGAACACTCTGTCAATGACAGTTGGAAACATATGTTTTTTATAAATTTCTCATTCCAAAACAAAGACTGACAGTAAACCCAGGGCTTTGATATTTATATAAATTGTTAAGTGGTTCACTCGGGAAAGTACATTTCAATTAGCATGTCAGTGCTCATCATGGAGTCTTCAAGAAAAACATTCTGATTAAGCTGGCTATTTAGCAATATATCAAAAGTTAGGGCTTACATAAGCGCTGTTCTCTTCAAGGCCAATGATGTCACCTGATGCTAGGCAACATTTCTGAGTTTTTATTTAAAATCAAATTAGACATTCAAAATCCTTCTTTAACCTACATCAATTCAAAACATCACTTCTTTTTAGTTCAATAAGCATGAACCAAGTAAATGTCAGGCACCAGGATAAGTGAGGTAAAGAACAGCCTTGAATAAGGCCTGAGTAAGTCCTGGCTTCTTGCTGTCAATTATTGACCACCAAATTAAAAAAAACAACAACAACTATGTATAGTTATGAATTCTTTTGTGGGAGAAGAGATGAGCTATGATCAAAACCAAACGAAAATAAACTTTGCCTTTACAAAACTGCAATTCTACATCTTCAAATAAGAGACTTTCTTTCTTGAAATGTCTTCTCATTTGTCTTTTGAGCCTGAGATTATGCCCACAAGTTGTAGATAAATCAACAACTCATCATTCAAAAATCTTACTGTTAGTTGTGTTTTTCCCCCTTCTTTTACGTACTCTACTGCCGCCCTTAGGACAGCATTATAAGTTATGAGGTTTTTCAGTTGGACTGTTTTCTTTGACGTGTCACTATTTGCATTTCATTAACTAAGCAGACATTCTTAAGATTGACGGTACAATTTTGTGCAACTCAATCCAGAGGAACATTCCCATCTCTCCCAGTCTGAAGAGTCCGGGAAAGACAAGGACACCAAATTTGTTCTCCTTATCTACCCAATTTAGTAGCTATTTGTCACAGTCAATTAGTCAAGGGTGAAGTAATTACCCATGCCTGGAGTTAGGGAACAAAGTCTGGTTGGCAGCAAAAAAGGGAACAGTCGGTTCATATGGGAAATGCGAGGTGAGTAGGTGCTATGGTTAGAGGACACAGAGCAAGACTACACCTAAAATATCTCTGACTCATGTCTGAAATTCTGCCATTTATGATTCATCCTTTTGTGTTAAACATTGCTTTCTTTCTGGAGTTGTTTTAAAATATCTACAGTCCAAGGAAGGGTAGCAAAATAAGTCTCTGCTTCAACCAATCTATATTTATTGAGCCTTTTCTACAAATCAAATGTGACATTTCAAAAAGTAACAAGATGTAGTCATAGCCTGCAAGGAGTGCTACACAAGAAGTTCTATTTCTGAGAAGATCCTTTTAATGGCTGATCTTGATACCCTACCACTTTTGGATTGTTCTTCTCATGTGTTCATTCCTTACTCAAGCTTATTTAAATTAGAGTTTACTTTAAATAGCTCTACTCTGACGCATTTCGTTTATTCCTCACCTCCAGGTTCCTGCCCTCCCCAAGCCTGTGAATAAGGTCACAAAAGGCCTTCCCATCGCCAAAGCCAAAGATCATTTTGTTCTGTCCATTTCTTCTGTAACTTCTCTAGTTATGCTGGGCTTAGTTGCTCAGTTGTGTCCGACTCTTTGTGACCCCATGGACTGCAGCCCACCAGGCTCCTCTGTCCATGGGGTTTCTCCAGGCAAAAATACTGGAGTGGGTTGCCATACCGTCCTCCAGGGGAATGTTCCCAACCCAGGAATCAAATCCAGGTCTCCCACAGGTGGGTTCTTTACTAACTGAGCAACCAGGGAAGCCCAACCTCTCTAGAGAGGTTGACTTTTCAAAATAACTTTCTTGGAACTCTGCTATCTTGATTGTTCATACTAACTCCTCTTTCTCTACCTTACTTTTAAATATTGGTGAACTTCAGGGTTCGGTCCTTTGACCTCTTGACTTTATTTTAAACAGTGGTTCTCAACCAAGGCCAGTTGTGTCCTCAGGAACATTTTACAACTTTTGGAGATATTTTTGGTAGTTATAACTGTGTTGGGGAGATGTTACTGGCATCTAGTGGGTAGAGGCCAGAGATGGTAGAGGTCAGTGAAGGGAAACATCCTCCAATGTGCAGGCAAGTCTCCACTTCCCCAATCAGGAACAGAAACAATAACAACAACAAAAACCAATCCCAGCCAAAATTGTAGTAATTAGGTTGAGATTTTATACTATCTGTGGGTGTTTTATACACTGTGTTCTATACTATCCATGAGTGATAATAGTCACACATATGGCTTCCACTTCTACTCCTGTGAAGATATTACTCAAATCTTTGTTTTTGAATGAGATGGAGAGAACAAAGAAGTCCAAATCCACATACCCAATGGACTGTAGTTATGCTTACTTGTGGGTCTCCCAGCACATGGAAGTGTAAAGGGCCAAAACCTAGTTCATTTCTTCACTTACAAAATGTCATTTGCTTGATGACAGCATCTAGTCTCCAAGATTTGAACCCTGGGGATTCACCTCAACTCTTTCCTTCCCCGCAACCAAGTCCTTCCAACTTTACCTTCCAGAGAACTCTCAAATCTGTCTTATCCTCACCATCTCCATAGCCAGTGCCTTAGTTCAGGTCCTCTTCATTATCAGTTCAGTTCAGTTCAGTTCAGTCGCTCAGTCGTGTCCGACTCTCCGCGACCCCATGAATCACAGCACGCCAGGCCTCCCTGTCCATCACCAACTCCCGGAGTACACTCAAACTCATGTCCACAGAGTTGGTGATGCCATCCAGCCATCTCATTCTCTGTCGTCCCCTTCTCCTCCCGCCCCCAACCCTTCCCAGCATCAGAGTCTTTTCCAGTGAGTCAACTCGTTGCATGAGGTGGCCAAAGTATTGCAGTTTCAGCTTTAGCATCAGTCCTTCCAATGAACACCCAGGATCAATCTCCCTTAGAATGGACTGGTTGGATCTCCTTGCAGTCCAAGGGACTCTCAAGAGTCTTCTCCAACACCACAGTTCAAAAGCATCGATTCTTCGGCGATCAGCTTTCTTCACATTCCAACTCTCACATCCATACATGACCACGGGAAAAACCATAGCCTTGACTAGACGGACCTTTGTTGGCAAAGTAATGTCTCTGCTTTTTAATATATTATCAAGGTTGATCATAACTTTCCTTCCAAGGAGTAAGCGTCTTTTAATTTCACGGCTGCAATCAGCATCTGCAGTGATTTTGGAGCCCAAAAATATAAAGTCTGACACTAAAAAACAGACTTAGAACTGAACTTTTATCTGAAAATTCACACCCCTGAACCTGCCCTTAAACACCTGCCTGAAAGGCTTTCCTTTTCTGCTTTCTCTGAGTCCTCCATCCTTTTATCACCACATCCAATTAATTGTAATAGAGTTTATTGAGGATTGTTCTTTGTGCTCTACATGAATTCTGTATTTATCTCACCTACAAGGCTGGGCTCGAAGAAGCACAAGCTGGAATCAAGATCACTGGGAGAAATATCAATAACCTCAGATATGCAGATGACACCACCCTTATGGCAGAAAGTGAAGAGGAACTAAAAAGCCTCTTAATGAAAGTGAAAGAGGAAAGTGAAAAAGTTGACTTAACGCTCAACATTCAGAAAACTAAGATCATGGCATCTGGTCCCATCACTTCATGGCAAATAGATGGGGAAACAGTGGAAATAGTGGCTGATTTTACTTTTGGGGTCTCCAAAATCACTGCAGATGCTGATTGCAGCCATGAAATTTAAAGAATCTTACTCCTTGGAAGGGAAGTTATGACCAACATAGACAGCATATTAAAAAGCAGAGACATTACTTTGCCAACCAAGGTTTGTCTAGTCAAGTCTATGGTTTTTCCAGTAGTCATGTATGGATGTGAGAGCTGGACTATAAAGAAAGCTGAGCGCCGAAGAATTGATGCTTTTGAACTATGGTGTTGGAGAAGACTCTTGAGAGTCCCTTGGACTGCAAGGCAATCCATCCAGTCCATCCTAAAGGAGATCAGTCCTGAATATTCATTGGAAGGACTGATGTTGAAGCTGAAACTCCAATACTTTGGCCACCTGATGCGAAGAGCTGACTCATTGGAAAAGACCCTGATGCTGGGGAAGATTGAGGGCAGGAGGAGAGGGGGATGACAGAGGATGAGATGGTTGGATGGCATCACTGACTCAATGGACATGGGTTTGGGTGAACTCTGGGAGTTGGTGATAGACAGGGAGGCCTGGGGTGCTGTGGTTCATGGGGTCGCAAAGAGTCAGACACAACTGAGTGACTAAACTGAACTGAAAAAGATGGGGATGTTATCCTATCCATTTTACAGGTGCAAAGATGAAACCATGGAAAATTAATTAACTTGATCATGGTCACATAGCTGTAAGTGGGAAAGATTTAAGCCTAAGATTGTTAGGTTCCAAACCAATACTCATAATGATCATATGCTACTGTCTCCTTTGTTTTCATCCTGGCAGATCCTCTTATAACAGAGAATTAATTGAACCTATGATGTATAATGGAGGTCTAATTTAACATAGACTAATTTATTATCAGGTGTAAGTAGTCTTTGTCCAACCGCTGCATAGTACTTTATTTGTTTAATTCAGTTCAAATCAATTCCACAAATATTTGATCCATGGTAAATAAGTATATGTCAATATATTTATACATTCATATGTATTACACATTAAATATATTGCCTATGCTTGAGACCAAGGGCCCATAATCAAGTAAATACTCAGAGAAGTAAAGGCTGGAGTCTAGACCTTGGGTTTTTTAGTGTCAAGCTAGAATTCTTACCCTAATGGAGTGGCTCCCAGATAAAATTCACCAACTTTTCAGTTTTTCTAAAGGTAACTCTAGGCTCTACAAAGACAACTCCTGGCCCTCAAGCTTCTTCTTTACAACATGAAAATAATATTTGTCTATACTTTTCTTCCGTATATCTTGAATCCATCCCAAGCAGGTTTCCATCCTGCCTCTCCACCAATTCTACATTAGTTAAGGCCATTTTATTAATCCAATAGTTTCCATTCTTACTTAACTTTTTGTTGTTGTTGTTCAGTCTCTCAGTTGTGTCTGACTCTTTGCAACTCCCTGGACTGCAGCATACCAGGCCTCCCTGTCCTTCACTATCTCTTGGAGTTTGCTCACACTTATGTGCCTTGAGTCGATAATGCCATCCAATCATCTCTTCCTCTGTTATGCCCTCTTCCTCCTGCCCTTAATCTTTCCCAGCATCAGGGTCTTTTCCAATGAGTCAGCTTTTCGCATCAGGTGGCCAAAGTATCGGAGCTTAATCTTCAGCATCAGTCTTTCCAATGAATATTCAGGGCTGATTTCCTTTAGGATTGACTGGTTTGATCTCCTTGCTGTCCAAGGGACTCTAAAGAATTTTCTCCAACACCACGGTTCAAAAGCATCAATTCTTAAGCACTCAGCCTTCTTTATGATCTAATTCTCACATCCATACATCACTACTGGAAAAACCATGTAAACAGACCTTTTGACTAAACAGACCTTTGCTGAGTCTCTGCTTTTTAACTTAGCAATAGCATTTGCCCTCAATGTCATATGTCCTAAACGGTAGGGATACAACACAGAGGAAAGTTGCATTATTCCCACTAGACTTTATGAAAATTAGAAACAAACTTGTACTGTGTTAAATCACTGAGATTTCAGGTTATGGTAGGCAAGAAAATAACTCTCCAAAAATGCTCACACTCTGTGAATATTTCCTTATATGACAAAAAGAATTTTGCAGATATTGTTAAAGATGTGGACTTTGTTAAATGGGAAAGACTTATTTTGAGTTATCTGGAGGAACCCAGTCTAATTACCTGAGTCACTAAAACCAAAGAACTTTTCCCAGGTAGGTCAGTGAGATGCAAAGAGAGATGGGCTCAACATGCCATTGGCAGTTTGGAGGTAAATGAAGGGGACCATGAGCCAAAGAATGCCAGGAATTGGGTCTTCATTTACAGTCAGCTAGAAAGAGAGAGCCTGAGTCTACAACCACAAGGAACATGTTCTACCAACAACATGAATTTTAAAAATGGTTTCTTCATTAGAGCTTTCCAAAGAAAAATAGCCCTGCTGGCACCTAAATTTCAATCTAGTGAAACCTGCATCAGACTTCTGACCTGAAGAATAATAAATCTGTGTTTTAACCCATTAAATTTATAATTTATTATGATAGAATAGGAAACTGATATGCAAGGTAATTTTGTTACTATGACATGTCCCAACCTGTACTACTAACACAAACATGCAAATCATTGCACTGAAGGACATAAACACTCAGTAAACCTTATCTATAACAGTTATTTTTGTTATACAGCATAACTCTTTCAGGTGAACAGCCTCTCATAGGAAAACAACATTGGGTTTCACTGCAAAGCAACATTTTGAGATTTTTCAGGATTGAAGTGGCTGTAGGCACTAAAAGTCTCCTCCACTAGCCAAACTCTAATTTTGAGTGGAAAGAAAGCATAGTTGCTGTTTCAGCCTCATCAACAGAGCTGACAGATTGGGACGAATAACCACCCCCTTCCCATAACAACATGGCTCAATCTATATTACACTCTCTCTATAGTCTCCATCTCACAGCAAGTATCTATAGGACTGGTATCCTGGAGATCACAGACAAATGAAAGTGAATAAACAGTAAATAGAGACTGTAGAAAAAGTCCTTTTGGACCTTAAATTACTAGGGAGAGAGTTAGATTACATATGCTAGGCCTTTTTTCTCAGAAGTGTTTGGGGAAAAATATCCATCCACACTAGAAAGAAGTTCTAGACTTCTTTAGGAATGGTGATGGCAGAGGCCAAAGATCATCAGTTCAGGCTACCTGGCCTAGTCCACACCTCTCTTATCACCTTTGGGCAGGACTGAGGGTAGGTGGCATCTCACTGGAGGCATATAACCTTTTCCACAAAAACCTTACTTGAATGAACAGAAGGAAGATCCAACCCTGAGGAAGGACTAGTGGTCCTGACTTTAGACACCAACTCACCACAGTAAGTGTGCTGCTGAGGAAAACGTCCTTAAGTCAAGGTACTTGGATTCTACTCCTTTCTCCATCACTAAGCCCTGCGTACCTTTGCTTTCATAGTCCATCTTTTATTTTTTTTTCCTTCTTTTTTTTAAAAAGAAATAGGTGATTGAGAGAACTGTTTTTTAAACGTTTATTGAAACATAGTTGATTTACAGTGCTGTGTTAGTTTTAGGTATATAGCAAAGTGATTCAGTTATACATATGAGATATATGCATAATTTGTGTATATATATAAAATTTTAGATGGTTTTCCATTATAGGTTATTACAAGATATTGAGTATAGTTCCCTATGCTATACAGTAGGTCCCTGTTGGTTATCTATTTTGCGTACAGTAGTGTGCATATTTTAATCCCAAACTTTTAATTTATCCCTCCCTTCTCTTCCTCCTTTGGTAACCATAAGTTTGTTTTCTATGTCTGTGAGTCTATTTCTTTTTTGTAATTTTGTAAAATTTTTAAATTCTAATATAAACAATATTATATGATATTTGTCTTTCTTTGATTTACTTCACTTAGTAAGATAATTTCTAGTTCTACCCATGTTGCTGCATACATTCCTTTTATGGCTGAGCAATATTTCACTGCATTTATATGCCACATTTTTTTTATCCATCCATTAGTTGATGGACACTTAGGTTGCTTCCATCCATGTATTGATTATTGTAAATAGTGCTGCTATGAAGATTGGGAAGCATGTATCTTTTCAAATTAGAGTTTTCTCCAGATATATGCCTAGGAGTGGGATTGCTGGATTATATGATAACAATATTGTTAGTTTTTAAAGGAACCTCTATACTGTTCTCCATCGTAGCTGCACCAATATACATTGCAACCAACAGTGTAGTAACCTTTTTCTCCAATTGAAGAAAATACAAGCAGCAGAAAGATATGCCATGTTCTTGGATTGGAGGAATCAATATTGTTAAAACAACCATATTATCCAAGGCAATCTATAGATTCAATGTAATCCCTATCAAATTACCTATGGGATTTTTCACAGAACTAGGACAACTTTTTTTAATTTCTATGGAAACAGAAAATATCCTGAAGAGCAAAAGCGGTCTTGAGAAAGAAGAATACAGAGAGAGGATTCAGGTTCCCTGACTTTAGACTATACTACAAAGGTAGTCATCAAAACAGTAGAGTGCTGGCATAAAAACAGAAATATAGATCAATGGAAGAGTATAAAAAGCCCAGAAATACACTCATTTCATTTATGGTTAGTTAATCTATGACAAAGGAGGTAAGAATAAGCAATGGAAAAAGACAATCTCTTCAATAAATGGTGCTGGGAAAACTTGACAATTACATATAAAAGAATAAAATTAAAACATTCTCTAACACCATATACTCCTCAGACAGCCATTTCGCTCTTTTGCATTTCTTTTCCATGGGGATGGTCTTGGTCCCTGTCTCCTGTACAATGTCACGAACCTCCGTCCAGAGTTCATCACGCACTCTATCAATCAGATCTAGTCCCTTAAATCTATTTCTCACTTCCACTGTATAATCATAAGGGATTTGATTGAGGTCATATCTGAATGGTCTAGTGGTTTTCCCTACTTTCTTCAATTTAAGTCTGAATTTGGCAATAAGGAGTTCATGATCTGAGCCACAGTCAGCTCCTGGTCTTGTTTTCGCTAATTGTATACAGCTTCTCCATCTTTGGTTGCAAAGAATATAATCAATCTGATTTCGGTGTTGACCATCTGGTGATGTCCATGTATAGAGTCTTCTCTTGTGTTGTTGGAAGAGGGTGTTTGCTATGACCAGAGCATTCTCTTGACAAAACTCTATTAGCCTTTGCCCTGCTTCATTCCGTGCTCCAAGGCCAAATTTGCCTGTTACTCCAGGTGTTTCTTGACTTCCTACTTTTGCATTCCAGTCCCCTATAATGAAAAGGACATCTTTTTTGGGTGTTAGTTCTAAAAGGTCTTGTAGGTCTTCATAGAACCGATTAACTTCGGCTTCTTCAGCATTACCGGTTGGGGCATAAGCTTGGATTACTGTAATATTGAATGGTTTGCCTTGGAAACGAACAGAAATCATTCTGTCGTTTTTGAGATTGCATCCAAGTACTGCATTTCGGACTCTTTTGTTGACCATGATGGCTACTCCATTTCTTCTAAGGGATTCCTGCCCACAGTAGTAGATATAATGGTCATCCGAGTTAAATTCACCCATTCCAGTCCATTTTAATTCACTGATTCCCAGAATGTCTATGTTCACTCTTGCCATCTCCTGTTTGACCACTTCCAATTTGCCTTGATTCATGGACCTAACATTCCAGGTTCTTATGCAATATTGCTCTTTATAGCACCGGACCTTGCTTCTATCACTGGTCACATCCACAACTGGGTATTGGTTTTGCTTTTGCTCCATCCCTTTATTCCTTCTATAGTTATTCTCCACTGAGCTCCAGTAGCATAGGAGAAAAGGAAAGATATAAGCATCTGAATGCAGAGTTCCAAAGAATAGCAAGGAGAGATAAGAAAGACTTCCTCAGTGATCAATGCAAAGAAATAGAGGAAAATAACAGAATAGGAAAAACAAGAGACCTCTTCAAGAAAATCAGAGATTCCAAGGGAACATTTCATGCAAAGATGGGCTCGATAAAGGACAGAAATATTGTGGTCCTAACAGAAGCAGAAGATATTAAGAAGAGGTGGCAGGAATACACAGAAGAACTGTACAAAAAAGTTCTTCACGACCAAGATAGTCACGATAACGTGATCACTGACCTAGAGCCAGACATCTTGGAATGTGAAGTCAAGTGGGCCTTAGAAAGCATCACTACAAACAAAGCTAGTGGAGGTGATGGAATTCCAGTTGAGCTATTTCAAGTCTTGAAAGATGATGCTGTGAAAGTGTTGCACTCAATATGCCAGCAGATTTGGAAAACTCAGCAGTGGCCACAGGACTGGAAGAGGTCAATCTTCATTCCAATCCCAAAGAAAAGCAATGCCAAAGAATGTTCAAACTACAGCACAATTGCACTCATCTCACATGCTAGTAAAGTCATGCTCAAAATTCTCCAAGCCAGGCTTCAGCAGTATGTAAACCGTGAACTCCCAGATGTTCAAGCAGGTTTTAGAAAAGGCAGAGGCACCAGAGATCAAATTGCCAACATCCGCTGGATCATGGAGAAAGCAAGAGAGTTTCAGAAAAACATCTATTTCTGCTTCATTGACTATGCCAAAGCCTTTGACTGTGTGGATCACAATAAACTGTGGAAAATTCTGAAAGAGATGGGAATACCAGACCACCTGACCTGCCTCTTGAGAAACCTGTATGCAGGTCAGGAAGCAACAGTTACTGGACATGGAACAACAGACTGGTTCCAAATAGGAAAAGGAGTACGTCAAGGTTGTATGTTGTCACCCTGCTTATTTAACTTATATGCAGAGTACATCATGAGGAACGCTGGGCTGGAAGAAGCACAAGCTGGAATCAAGATTGCTGGGAGAAATATCAATAACCTCAGATATGCAGATGATACCACCCTTATGGCAGAAAGTGAAAAGGAACTCAAAAGCCTCTTGATGAAAGTGAAAGAGGAGAGTGAAAAGGTTGGCTTGAAGCTCAACATTCAGAAAACAAAGATCATGGCATCTGGTCCCATCACTTCATGGGCAATAGATGGAAAAACAGTGGAAACAGTGTCAGACTTTATTTTCTGGGGCTCCAAAATCACTGCAGATGCTGATTGCAGCCATGAAATTAAAAGACGCTTGCTCCTTGGAAGGAAAGTTATGACCAACCTTGATAGTATATTAAAAAGCAGAGACATTACTTTGCCAACCAAGGTCCGTCTAGTCAAGGCAATGGTTTTTCCCGTGGTCATGTATGGATGTGAGAGTTGGACTGTGAAGAAAGCTGATCGCCGAAGAATCGATGCTTTTGAACTGTGGTGTTGGAGAAGACTCTTGAGAGTCCCTTGGACTGCAAGGAGATCCAACCAGTCCATTCTAAAGGAGATCAATCCTGGATGTTCATTGGAGGGACTGATGCTAAAGCTGAAACTGCAATACTTTGGCCACCTCATGTGACGAGTTGACTCACTGGAAAAGACTCTGATGCTGGGAAAGGTTGGGGGCGGGAGGAGAAGGGGACGACAGAGAATGAGATGGCTGGATGGCATCACCGACTCTGTGGACATGAGTTTGAGTGTACTCCGGGAGTTGGTGATGGACAGGGAGGCCTGGCGTTCTGTGATTCATGGGGTCGCGGAGAGTCGGACACGACTGAGCGACTGAACTGAACTGAACTGAACACCATATACAAAAATAAACTCAAAAGTTATTAAAGATTAAATGTAAAAACAGATACTATAAAACTCCTAGAGGCAAATATAGGCCAAACACTCTTATCTGTCTCCTGTCAAGCCACTCCAGTACTCTTGCCTAGAAAATCCTATGTATGGAGGAGCCTAGTAGGCTGCAGTCCATAGGGTTGCTAAGGGTCGGACACGACTGAGTGACTTCACTTTCACTTTTCACTTTCACACATTGGAGAAGGAAATGGCAACCCACTCCTGTGTTCTTGTCTGGAGAATCCCAGGGATGGAGGAGCCTGGTGGGCTTCCGTCTATGGGGTCACACAGAGTTGGACACAACTGAAGTGACTTAGCAGCAGCAGCAAAGTAATGGAAATAAAAATAAAAAATAAAACAAATGGGGCCAAATTAAACTTAAAAGTTTTTGCACATGACAATCCTTCTTACTCTTAAATTAAGAAATCTTAATTTCCTCATCTGTGAAGTGAAATAATAATAGCTTCTTCCCTATCAGCTGTACTAACTATTGTGAAGATCCAGTGAGAAAACCAATGTATGCAGTCTATGGTTTGAAGAAAGATAAGAAGGATACTGCAGTAAGTGTTAAGAGAAGGAGGGTTCCAGGAACACTGGACAAAGTAAGAACAAAGACAGATATAATGATGAAACCATCTCCATAGTCCAAGTCTAAGATCTGGAGTGGATATAATGCTCCCCAAGTTCTTCCGTTCTTTGTGGCTTTTGTAGAAGACAGAAATAATTTTTTTGACAAAGACACATGAGAGTTAAAAATTAATAACCAGAGGGAAAAAGCACAGTGATTCATCAAGCTGGTTTTAGAAAAGGCAGAAGAACCAGAGATCAAATTGCCAGCATCCGCTGGATCATCGAAAAAGCAAGAGAGTTCCAGAAAAATATCTATTTCTGCTTTATTGACTATGCCAAAGCCTTTGACTGTGCAGATCACAATAAACTGTGGAAAATTCTGAAAGAGATGGGAATACCAGACCACCTGACCTGCCTCTTGAGAAACCTATATGCAGGTCAGGAAGAAACAGTTAGAACTGAACATAGAACAGACTGGTTCCAAATAGGAAAAGGAATACATCAAGGCTGTATATTGTCACCCTGCTTATTTAACTTACATGCAGAGTATATCACGAGGAACGCTGGGCTGGAAGAAGTACAAGCTGGAATAAAGAATGCCAGGAGAAATATCAATAACCTCAGATATGCAGATGACACCACCCTTATGGCAGAGAGTGAAGAGGAACTGAAAAGCCTCTTGATGAAAGTGAAAGAGGAGAGTGAAAAAGTTGGCTTAAAGCTCTACATTCAGAAAATGAAGATCATGGCATCTGGTCCCATCACTTTATGGGAAATAGATGGGGAAACAGTGGAAACAGTGTCAGACTTTATTTTTGGGGCTCTAAAATCACTGCGGATGCTGACTGCAGCCATGAAATTAAAAGAAGCTTACTCCTTGGAAGGAAAGTTATAACCAACCTAGATAGCATATTAAAAAGCAGAGACATTACTTTGCCAACAAAGGTCCGTCTAGTCAAGGCAATGGTTTTTCCCGTGGTCATGGATGGATGTGAGAGTTGAACTGTGAAGAAAGCTGAGCACCGAAGAATTGATGCTTTTGAACTGTGGTGTTGGAGAAGACTCTTGAGAGTCCCTTGGACTGCAAGGAGATCCAACCAGTCCATTCTAAAGGAGATCAGTCCCGGATGTTCGTTGGAAGGACTCATGCTAAAGCTGAAACTCCAATACTTTGGCCACCCATGCGAAGAGTTGACTCATTGGAAAAGACTCTGATGCTGGGAGGGATTGGGGGCAGGAGGAGAAGGGGACGACAGAGAATGAGATGGCTGGATGGCATCACTGACTCAATGGACATGAGTTTGAGTGAACTCCGGGGGTTGGTGATGGACAGGGAGGCCTGGCATGCTGTGATTCATGGGGTCGCAAAGAGTCAGACATGAATGAGCGACTGAACTGAACTGAAGATATAAATGGTAGACAGGTACTGATTTCCTAAAATGAACTCTGCTTAGCACAGAAGTAACTCAAAAGGTCTATGTACATAGGGATTCGTGTAGCCACTCAAGATGAGGAGGACCTAAAAGACAAACAGTTCTCACTTCTGCATGAGAGTCAATCCTGTGAGAATATCTAGGGCAAGAACAATTAGATTATGCCGACCACCAACTCTTGATGGGGCCAACTGAATAGATATGTCCTTCCTCTATCATCCAATCTGTGATCTCCCCTATCAGGGCACTTTAAAAGAGGGCATCCAGTTTTGGCCCAAGATATTCAAAGATTTTTGCTTCTCTATGAAAATCTCCAAACCAGCTCTGAATATTCTATGTTATCCCTAATAGGAGCAAAGGTTGCCCTGGAAAAGTAAGGCAGAATACTTAGAATTCCTCTTTGACTTCATTAACAATAACTTATTAGAAAGTGAAAGTGAAAGTCTCTCAGTTATGTCTGACTCTGTGTGATGCCATGGACTGTAGCCCAGCAGGCTCCTCTGTCCATGGAATTCTCCAGGCAAGAATACTTGAGTGGATTGTCATTTCCTTCTCCAGGAGATCTTTCCAACCTAGGGATCAAACCCAGGTCTCCTGCATTGCAGGCAGGAACCACCAGGGAAGCCTTTAGAACTTCTTAGAAACACAAGTTATTTTAGCAAACAAACTTTCCTGGTCCATTCTAGCTAGTTTTCCAGGCTTTCAACATTACTACCATAACAATAGGGCTTCCCCAGTGGCTCAGCGGTAAAAATTTGCCTGCAATGAAGGAGATGCAGGACTTGCAGGTTCGATTCCTGGGTCAGGAAGATTCCTGGAGGAGGCCATGGCAGCTCTCTCCAGTATTCTTGCCTGGAGAATCCCATGGACAGAGGAGCCTGGCAGGGTACAGTCCATAGTTGTGGATGTCTATAGGGTTTCAAAGAGTCAGACACGACTGAGCACGTAAGCATGCACCATAACAATAAATAATCCCATGGCTTTTCAAGCCTCTTCTATGACTATTTATTGAGAATCTATTATACTCTTAGACCTGTGTTTGTGAAAATTAGAGGATTATAAAATGGAAAAAAAAAAAACCTGTATAATTTGTTTTCCTTGGAGCTCTTGCCCTCATCTGCAGAAGCATTAAGTTCTCCATGGAATAACCACAGAGACCACTTTGAACAATGCACCAGGTAAAATGAGGTCATGTCCAGCTTTGAGCTGCCCAGGATGGATACATTTACAAGGCACCTTCTTTTGGATTGATATTAGTAGCAAATCCACATCTATATGTATGTTTTTTTCTTTTATCTATGTCAGAGGAAGACAAGAAGGAAACATACCAAAATTTAATTAATGTTTCCCCTTAGGACAACAAGTTTGTTTTTTCTTCTCTTTTCTACTTTTGAGTACTTTCCAAATTGTTGTTAGTGTGTAATGGAAAGTTGGTAAGAGAAGTGGTGAAGTGAAGTGAAGTCACTTAGTCGTGTCCGACTCTTTGCGACCCCATGGACTGTAGCCTACCAGGCTCCTCCATCCATGGGATTCTCCAGGCAAGAACACTGGAATGGGTTGCCAGTTCCTTCTCCAGGGGATCTTCCCGACCCAGGGACCGAACCAGGGTCTCCGGCATTGCAGGTAGATGCTTTACCCTCTGAGTCACCAGGGAAGCATATACTGTACAAGTGAAAAGTGAAAGAGAAAGTGAAGTCGCTCAGTCGTGTCCGACTCTTAGCAACCTCGTGGACTGTAGCCCACCAGGCTTCTCCATCCATGGGATTCTCCAGGCAAGGGCACCGGAGCGGGAGAGGTGGTAGGGGGCACAAAATCACATTTAGAATCTAACCCCATACCAGTCAGAGATACTGCTGCTGCTAAGTCACTTCAGTCGTCTCCGACTCCGTGCGACCCCATAGATGGAGATGCTAGAAGGGCCCAAACAATCTTGTGTGAAGCTTGTGTGCACCAGGACCCAGGGACCCCACAAGAGGCTCAGCCAGACCTGCCTTTGAGTGTTTGAGTGTCTCCTGTGGAGTCACAGGTCAGTAGTAACCTGCCATGGGGACAGGGGCTCTGGCTGCAGCAGATCTGGGAGACGCAGCATGTGAGCCCCACCATAGAGCCACCAAGCAGACAACCCAAACACTAGAGAACAATTACACCAAAGAAGTTCTTGTGCTGTTATGAAGCTTCTGGGGCCCTCAACAGATTTCCCAACCTGGGTTTTCAGCAAAGGGACTGAGAAGCCCCAGGGAATTTGACTTTGAAGGCCAGTGTGATTTGATTATAGAACTTCCACAGGATTTGGGAAACAGACTCTTGGAGGGCACAAACAACAACTTTTGCATATCAGGACCCAGGAGAAAGGAGCGATGACCCCACAAGATACTGAGCCAGACTTGCCTGTGAGTGTTCAGGAGTTTCTGGTGGAGGTGTGGGTCGACAGTGGCCTGACATAGGGTTGCTGCTGCTGCTGCTGCTAAGTCACTTCAGTCGTGTCCGACTCTGTGTGACCCCATAGATGGAAGCCCACCAGGCTCCCCCTTCCCTGGGATTCTCCAGGCAAGAACACTGGAGTGGGTTGCCATTTCCTTCTCCAATGTGTGAAAGTGAAAAGTGAAAATGAAGTCGCTCAGTCGTGTCTGACCCTTCGTGACCCCACGGACTGCAGCCTACCAGGCTCCTCCATCCATGGGATTTTGTAGGCAAGAGTACTGGAGTGGCTTGCCATTGCTTTCTCCGGACATGGGGTTAGGGGCACTAAATTCAACAGTCCTAGCATAAGTCCTTTTGAAGGAGGTCACCATTACTGCCAATACCCCTACTGTGGTTTGACCTCATGCCAAAATACAGGGAGGGAACATAGTCCCACCCATCAATAGAATATTAGATTAAAGATTTACTGAGCATGGCCCTGCCCATCAGAGCAAGAACCAGATTGCCTCACAGCCAGTCCCTCCCATCAGGAAGCTTCCACAAGGCTCTTAGCCTTATTCATCAGAAGGCAGACAGATGAAAACCACAGTCACAGAAAACTAACCAAACTAATCACTTGGATCACAGCCTTGTCTAAATCAATGAAACTATAAGTCATGCAGTGTAGGGCCACCCAAGATGGATGGGTCATTGTGGAGAGTTCTGACCAAATGTGGTTCAGTGGAGAAGGGAATTGTAAACCACTTCAGTATTCTTGCCTTGAGAACCCCATAAACAGTACAAAAAGGCAAAAATATAATGACACTGAAAGATGAACTCCCCAGGTCAGTAGGTGCCCAATATGCTACTGGAGAAGAGTGGAGAAATAACTCCAGAAAGAATGAAGAGGGGAGTCAAAGCAAAAAAAAATACCCAGTTGTGGATGTGACTGGTGATGGAAGTAATGTCAGATGCTGCAAAGAACAGTATTGCATAGAAACTTAGAATGTTAGGTCCATGAATCAAAGTAAATTGAAAGTGGTCAAACAGGAAATGGCAAGAGTAAACATTGACATTTTAGGAATCAGTGAACTTAAATGGACTGGAACGGGCAAATTTAATTCAGATGACTGTTGTATCTACTACTGTGGGCAAGAATTGCTTCCCTTAGAAGAAATGGAGTAACCCTCATAGTCAACAAAAGAGTCCAAATTGCAGTACTTGGGTGCAATCTCAAAAGCAACACAATGATTTTTGTTTATTTCCAAGGAAAATCATTCAGTATCACAGTAATCCAAGTCTATGCCCCAACCACTAATGCTGAAGAAGCTGAAACTGAATGGTTCTATGAAGAGCTATAAGACCTTCTAGAACTAACACCAAAAAAAAGATGTCCTTTTCATCATAGAAGACTGGAATGCAAAAGTAGGAAGTCAAGAGATGCCTGGAGTAACAAGCAAGTTCGGACTTTGAGTATAAAATGAAGCAGTACAAAGGTTAACAGGATTTTGCCAAGAGAACACACTGGTCATAGCAAACACCCTCTTCCAACAACACAAGAGACAACTTGTATATCACCAGATGATCAATACCGAAATCAGTTTGAGTGTACGTTACAGATGAAGATGGAGAAGTTCTATACAGTCAGCAAAAACAAGACCAGGAGCTGACTGTGGCTCAGATCATGAATTCCTTATTGCAAAATTTAGACAAGCTGAAGAAAGTAGGGAAAACCACTAGGCCATTCAGGTATGACCTAAATTAAATCCCTTAGGATGAAACAGTGGAAATGACAGATTCAAGGGATTAGATCTGAGAGATAAAGTGCCTGAAGATCTATGGACAGAGGTTCATAACATTATACAGGAAGCAGTGATTAAAACCATCCCCAAAGAAGAAATGCAAAAAGCAAAATGGTTGTCTGAGGAGGAAATAGCTGAGAAAAGAGGAGAAGCTAAAGGCAAAGGAGAAAAGGAAAGATATATCCCTTTGAATGCAGAGTTCTAAAGAATAGCAAGGAGAGATAAGAATGCCTTCCTCAGTGATAAATGCAAAGAAATAGAGGAAAACAACAGAATGGCAAAGACTATCAATCTCTTAAGAAAATTAGATATACCAAGGGAACATTTCATGCAGTGATGGGCACAATAAAGACAGAAAATCATGGACCTAGGGTCGCAAAGAGTCAGACACGACTGAGCGACTGAACTGAACTGAACTGAATAGAAGCAGAAGATAGTAAAAAAAAAGAGGTGGTAAGAATACACATAAAAGTGAAAGTGAAGTCACTCAGTCGTGTCCGACTCTTAGCGACCCCATGGACTGCAGCCTACCAGGCTCCTCCATCCACAGGATTTCCCAGGCAAGAGTACTGGAATGGGTTGCCATTTCCTTCTTCCAGAATACACAGAAGAACTATACAAAAAAGATCTTAAATATCCAGAAAACCACAATGGTGTGATCATTCACCTAGAGCCAGACATCCTGGAGTGAGAAGTCAAGTGGGCCTTAGGAAGCAGCACTATGAACAAAGCTGGTGGAGGTGATGGAATTACAGTGGAGCTATTTCAAATCCTAAAAGATGATGTTGTGAAAATGTAGCAGTCTATATGCCAGAAAATTTGGAAAACTCAGCAGTGGCCAGAGGACTGGAAAAGGTCAGTTTTCATTCCAGTCCCAAAGAAAGGCAATGCCAAAGAATGTTCAAACTACCACACAATTGCACTCATCTCACACAGTGGCAAAGTAATGCTCAAAATTCTCCAAGCTAGGCTTCAACAACATGTGAATTGAGAACTTCCAGATGTTCAGGCTGAATTTAGAAAAGGCAGAGGAACCAGAGATCAAATTATCAATATCTGCTGGATATAGAAAAGCAAGAGAATTTCAGAAGAACATCTACTTCTGCTTCACTGACTAGGCTAAAGGCTTTGACTGTGTGGATCACAATAAACTGGAAAATTCTTGAAGAGATGGGAATACCAGACCACCTTATCTGCCTCCTGAGAAATCTGTATGCCGGTCAAAAAGCAACAGTTAAAACTGGACATGGAACAATGGACTGGTTCCAAGTTGGGAAAGGAGTGCATCAAGGCTGTATATTGTCACCCTATTTATTTAACTTATATTCAGAGTACATCATGTGAAATGCCAGGCTGGATGATGCACAGGCTGGAATCAAGATTGCCGGGAGAAATATCAATAACCTCAGATATGAAGATGACACCACTTTTGTGACAGAAAGTGAAGAGGAACTAAAGAGCCTCTTGATTAAAGTGAAAGGGGAGAGTGAAAAAAACTTGCTTATAACTCAACATTCAAAAAACAAAGATCATGGCATCCAGTCCCATCCATTCACAGCAAATAGATAGGGAAACAATGGAAACAATAACAGACTTTATTTTCTTGGGCTCTAAAATCACTAGAGATGGTGACTACAGTTATGAAGTTATAAGATGCTTGCTCCTTGGAAGAAAAGCTATGACAAAACTAGACAGCATATTAAAAATCAGAGAGATTACATTACCAACAAAGGTCTGTATAGTCAAAGTTATGGTTTATCTAGTAGGTATGAATGGATGTGAGAGTTGGACCATAAAGAAAGCTGAACAGTGAAGAATTGATACTTTTGAACTGTGGTGTTGGAGAAGACTCTTGAGAGTCCCTTGGACTGCAAGGAGAGCAAACCAGTCAATCCTAAAGGAAATCAGTCCTGAATATTCATTTTGAAAGGACTGATGCTGAAGCTGAAGCTCCAATACTTTGGCCACCTGATGTGAAGAACTGACTTATTAGGAAAGACCCTGATGCTGGGAAAGATTGAAGGCAGAAAGAGAAGGGGATGACAGAGGATGAGATGGTTGTATGGCATCACACACTTCATGGGCATGAGTTTAAGCATCCTCCAGGAGTTGGTGATGGACAGCAAGCCTGGTGTGCTGCAATCCATGGGGTCATAGAGAGTTGGACACAACTGAGCAACTGAAATGAATTGAATGGAAAGTTATAGGTTTTAAAACTTATAATGGAAAGTCTAAATTTTTAGTGCATCCCACTAATATGTACTCACTAACAATGTGTTCCTTTACATGCTTGTATGAGGCTAAGTTCTGTTATGATGTTCATTTTATCATGTATGAAGATTTCAAGGTGTAGATAGATTACATTTTTGCCCAAGTACACACAACTGGTAAGTAGTAGACATAAGAATTAAAGCTAGGTAATCAAGCTCTAGAACTTGCTCCCTTAACCATTCTGTCCTACTGTGTATTTTTTCACATACAGTGATCATACATTTTCTTATTCGCAACCTATACGTGCAGTGCTTAGTCGTGTCCTTTATGACCCCATGGTCTGTAGCCCACCAGGCTCCCCTGTCCATGGGGGTTCTCCAGGTAAGAACACTGGAATGGGTAGCCTATCCCTTCTCCAGGGTATCTTCCCAACTCAAGAATTGAACCAGGGTCTCCTGCATTGCAGGCAGATTCTTTACCAGCTGAGCTACCAGGGTTCCAAACCCTAGGCTCCTAGAAAATCTTCTGAACTTTGCAGAAATTACTTCAAAAGGGAAAAAGAAAGGAACCCACAGAGGAAAAAGATTCAGCTTCAACATATTCTTTGGCCATTGTCATCATAAATTATACCTAGAATATGTCCTGAATGATGCGTTCTCCGGAAATGTGAAACTGTGATTCTAGAGGAACTTCCCAGGTGGTGCTAGTAATAAAGAACCTCCTTGCCAGTGCAGGAGACCTAAGAGATGTGGGTTCAGTCCCAGAGTTGGGAAGATCCCCTGGAGGAGGACATGGCAACCCACTCCAGTATTCTTGCCTGGAGAATCCCATGGACAGAGAGCCTGGCAGACTAAGGTTCACACAGAGGGTCACACAGAGTCGTACATTACTAAAGTAACTTGGCACGCACACACGTGATCCTAGAGGGCTATAAACTGTGAAAGCTGGTGGGAACTGCCAACACAGATGTCGGCTCCCCAGGAATCCAGGCACTAAAGTCAAAGTTTATTTTAAGTGATGAATGTCAACCAGTGTTTCGACCTAAGCATGGGCTTTTGTGAAATTCATACTCCAGTGTCTTAAAATGCTTCATGCATGAAATGAATAGTTCTCTTACAATTATTTTTTAAACACATGGACCAAAGACTTAAACGCTTCCTCCATTTTCTATGATATCTATAAAAAGAGGGATTGAGGCAGTTTGATGTGGGGAAATTTTCTCACCATTCTTTCTACACCTCCCCTCCCCTAATTCTTTGTCCTAGACATAGCAGAGCATTATGGAGGGATATGTTGGGAGGCAGAGGGTGAATTTCTTGACTTAATATTGAAGTTGGCTTGTTACAAGGTGGAATGCCTGTTTGTGAACTAATCTCCCATATGTCAAAAAGACCAATTGTTTGTTGAGAGAAAGGGATGGCCAGAGATGTGAAATGAGGTCAGATTCCCTAGAGTGCAGTGGTTCACATGCCAAAGGAAACAGACGATAGGGGATGTAAAGACACAAGTAACTTCCTTAATGAAGTAAATCTTAAATCATCTAAGTGTACTTTAGAGAGCATTCTGGCTAGGGTGGGTCAGCAGGTCGCAAAGTTTGTTGCTTCTGCTCCCCAAGATTCTCCTTCTCCTGGGAGCTCTCTCAGATTACCCCTGCCCCACAGCACTGACCTCCAGGGAAAGGAGTGACCACTGTTTGCTGACACTCTTTTCCTGAGGCAGGATTACGGCTGTTCCCAAGAAACACTGTGCAGAGTTGAAATGAACTTTGTAAGCAGTAGGATTTTAAAGAGGAAGTCAATTGAGAACTCAGAGCATGGTTCTCAAGATGGAACTTCAGCTTCACTCAGCCTGGAGCCAACTGCAGGTCTCCTCCTCCCTCACCCTGTCTCCTGAAGGGCACTGCCTTATTCTTCCTCCTCCTCACACCCTGAAAGCACCACCAGAAGTGCTTGTCGGGATCTCTGCCCTGCTCAAGGGTTAGCCTGAATAGAGCAGGGAAGGTTGAGATCCTGAAGTTGCTCTCTCCTGCCTCCCTCTCCAGACCACTCCTTCCCTAGAGGATTGACTCTTATGTGAAAATCCATTCTGAGGAGACCTGCCAAGACTTCATATAAAACAGATGACAATATTATAAGAAATATACAAAGAGCAAGAGTCTTTATATATATAAATACATATGTGTATGGGGAGAGTGTATTTGTATTTTTCATGAGTCAGAGATGTTAGAATTCCCTGTCAGTTTAGAATTTTTCTTACCAAGACTGTAGATTTGGCTCCCCCATTAACTTCATATGCTACTCTAGCAAATCTCTTCATCTCTCATAATTGAAGTGGGCTCTTCAATAAGATGTGGGAGTTCTATCAGTCCCTCTAGAAGTTTCCCTGCTGGGCCTCCTCTCTGAAATTACAGAGGAAGCTAGCATTTGTTATATATATAGAAGTACCGATATTTTTGTGTCCCTCCAAAAGATTATGGTAGCAGGGGATTAAGGCCAATGTACAGACAACTATCTAATAAAATGTCTATGATAAGGGGAAATGAGTCAGGAAAGAGAAAGAGTATGAGAGACTAGGGCAATTAGAGGTGGATTCTGGGAGAAGAAAGTATTAAGGAAATAGTGATGCTAGTGTTGATCTCTTTCTGAATATTCTGTTTTTTCCCTGAGTATACAGACATATCTTATATGTCACAGTCTTAATTACTGTAATTTTCTATTGCCTTAATATCTGGCAGTAGAAAAACTACATCTTTGTTGCTCTTCTTCAAGATTATCTTGATGATTATTGGCTTTTTGTATTCCCATACATATTTTAGTATCAGCTTGTCAATTTCCATTTTAAAAAAGCAATGATAACTTTGATTTAGATTGTCTTGAATCTATTGATCAATTTAGGGAGATCTGACTCCTTTACAATATTGAATATTTCAGTCTAAGAAACATGATGTATTTAGGTCTTCTCAAATTTCCCTCAATTATGGCAGTTTTTACAGCAGAGGTGTTTTGCATTATTTGTTTATTTCTAGGTATCAGGTGGATTTCTATGTTACTGCTTGTGGTATCTTTATAAAAGTGTATATTCTAGTTGCTTATTGGTGGTGTGCGAAATGTAATTAATTTTAAAATAGTGCTTTATATCTAGCAACCTTAGTAAAGTCATTTATAGTTTACCCATAGATTTTTTTCAGTTTATGGTTTATAAAATCATATTATCTGTAAATAATGACAATTTTATTTATTCACTTTCCACCTGTAGAAGATTGAATGATGACTATCCAAGGATGTCAAATCTTAATTTCTGAAACTTATAAATATTATCTTGTTTGGAAAAAGGCTTTTTGCAGATATAATTAAGTTAAAAATCTTGAGCTAAGGAGATTTTTGTGAGTTATCTGGATGGCCCTAAATGCCATTATGAGTTATCCCTATTAGAGAGAAGGAAGGAGAGATAATAGACACACGGAGAGGAAACTGATACAAATATGGAGGCAAAAACTGGGGTCATAAAGCTACAAACCAAGGAACACTAGGTCAGCCACCAGAAGCTAGAAGAAACAAGGACTGGATTCTCCCCTAGGGCCCCCAGAGGAAGCACAGTCCTCCAATTTTCGGACTTCTAGTCTCCAAACCTATAAAAAGAATAAATTTCTGTAGTTTAAGCCACCAAGTTTGTGGAAATTTATTACATTACTCACAAGAAACTAACACACCCCACCATCCAAATGGTATGTATATATGTATGTATTGCTTTCTTGCTCTGCCTAGGATTTCCAGGACAATGTTAATAGAGGTGTGACAGCAGATACATATAATACCTTTATTTCAGTAAAAAAAATTATTTCCTAAAAACAGGGACCACCAGTCATTCTTTTTGCTGTTGTTGATAGCAGATTTTTTTGTCTTGTTTCTAAATGATGTTGACTGAAAAGTTTTTGTAAGAAATTCATTAAGCAGACTTGGGTAAGTTTTGTCTACTCCTGGTTTGGTAAGAATATTTTTGTGAACCAAGGTTAAATTTGATACAATTTTCAATTATGTAATTTTTCTGCAATTATTGAGATGACATAGTTTTCTCCCATTATTCTATTTATGTGTTAAGTATACTGTGCTTTGTTTAATTTTATAATATACAATGATAAAATATTATAATTTCTTTGTACAGAACTAAATGTCCATCTATTATCATATTTATTCTGCTTAGAGAAGTTCATTTAACATTTCTTAATACTTCATGCAGGTCATTTGGCAATAAATTTTTTCAGCTTTTGTGTGTCTGAAAAAAAATTATTTTCTCTTCATTTTTATAAAGATATTTTCACTGAGTATAAAATTCTGAATTGACAGCTTTTTTTTTTTTTCAGGGCTTTAAAGATGCCGCATTATTGTCTCCTGGCTTATGTAGTTTTGGTTATATGTCTGCTGTCATTCTTCACTGCTCTGTTTGTAGTGTTTCTTTTATTTCCACCTACCTTCAGTATCTGCTCTTTAATTTTGATTTGCAGGAGTTTTATTATCATTTTTCTTAATGTGTATGTCCTCTCTCCCTCTCTATCACCATGTGTGTGTGTGTGTGTGTGTGTGTGTGTGTGTGTGTGTGTGTGTGTGTGTGTGTGTATGTATGTTTTCATTCTGCTTGTATCTATAGTTTGTAGTCTTTTACTAGGGGAAATTCTTAGTAATCATCTCTTCAAGTACACATATTTGTTTGACCCTATTTTCTCTCTCCTTTCTTTGTGGACCTTAAGTCGTGTTTACATTTGACCCACAGTTCTTGGATGCTAGTTTTTGTCACTTTTTTTCTCTCCCTGTTTCAGTTTGGATCATTTCTGTTGATATATTTTTTAAATCATTGCCTCTTTCTTCATGTGTATCCTGTCTTATTATAAACCCACCCTGGGAATTACTCATCTCTGATATCCTGTTGGGGTTTTCCCTAGTATTTCTATCTGATTATTTTTCATAATTATCCATTTCTTTGCTGAAATTCTCCATTCATTTATGTGTGTTATTTGTGTTTTGCATGAGATTCTTTAATATAAATTATAGTTATTTTAAACTATCTATCTGATAGCTCCAACATCTGTATTATCTCTGAGTTTCTAAGTATATTTCTGCCAGTGATCTTTTCCTTTGACAATGGGGTAGTATTTTTTTTTTCTTGCTTCTATTTCATAGTTTTTACTACATACCTGATATTATATGTAAAAAGACAATAGAGATGGAAACAAATAATACTGCCTGAAAGTAGCCATGTGTCTTCTTGTAGCAAACAAGAGTGTGTGTATCTGTTGGGGTGTGGTGGAGGGTGGTTTGAGTTAATATAGGTAATAATTAATTTGGATTTTTGCTTTGTTGTTGCAGATTGACCAAGAACTTTGAATTTCTCTCTCAATAGTGTGCTATTAACTTGTGCTTGGAGTGAGGTCTAGATATGGGAAGACTTTTCTCAGTGCCGTGACTCCATTGTCAACTTTCAGGAGTCTCTACACACATATGCCATGTCTTGTCTCTCCACGAGAATTAGACACATGTTGCTTGTTATTCACTGCTAAGCTGGTAGCTAGGACAAGAAGATTCTTCATTCTTACAGTTTAGATTTAGTTTTACACGTACCCTGTGCACATGCTTCAGGAATTGAGCATTTTCTGTATTGATGCCCTTCCTTACCTATGTGTTTTTTTCTATGCCTAGTCAGTCATGTCTGACTCTTTGCGACCCCCATGGACTGTAGCCCATCAGGCTCCTCTGTCCATGGGGATTCTCCAGGCAAGAATACTGGAGTGGGTTGCCATGCCCTCCTCCAGGGGATCTTCCCAACCCAGGGATCAAACCCAGGTCTCCCACATTGCAGGTGGATTCTTTACCATCTGAGCCAGCAAGGAAGCCTACCCATGCCAGTTCCTTTTACTTGTGGAAGCTCTTGGACAGAGATTATTTCTTGCCCCTTCCTAATGATAACAAACTTCTGCTTTGTATCTATGCAGAATCCCTAGAACTAAATATGTTTTCTTCTCTCCCTTCAGAAAAAACAGTTTTGACCTCTACTCTTTCTTTTAGAACCGATGGATTTTTCCTGAGTCCAGAGCAGAAAGATTTCTTACCTCACCTTCAGTGGCTTAAGTCTTTGTTACATGTGAGAAAAAGCTTCAGAGATATGCATGGTGTTTCATGCCTTTCCTCCCACTCCCCAGCTATTGAAAGCTTCCTGACTGCTTATACCATGGGGAGAAGTCTTCTGGTCTCTTGACCTGTCCCTGATCTTCCTTTGGAGAACAGATTGGAAGCTCATAAGACATAGCTTGCAAGTGAGTACAGGTTCCTCTCGTGGATGGGGTTCTCGGTTTTTCTAAATTGTCACTCTAACTCACACTTGGCCTTAAGAATGTAGTGAGTTAATGAAGGCTATCTCTTTCTCTTTCTCTCCTGTCTTGTTGAATGCAGTTTCTGTGACTCATCCCCCTTCAAAGAGGTTTTACACTTCTTGGAATTTAGATCATTTGTTGTCTTATAACCTCAGTCTCTGACAGACTCAAGGAATATTTGATTTTGTCTATTATCCAGTTTTGTTTTGTTTTCTTACTGATAGGTTGGGAGGTATTTTGTGTGTGTGTGATTTCCTACTTTTTTATAATGAGCACACACTTTGTGCAAGCTCTCTTTTGGAAAATACTGTCAAGGCCAATCTTTTTTAGGAATTTATATTCTAGTAGAGAGATAGACAATAAGCACATAGATAAGTAAATAAGCAAATGGGGGTATTTGCTTATTTATAAGCTAAATTCAATCCATGAAAAGAATTATAAGAAAAAACAAAGCACAATAAAATGACTGAAGATAACTTTGAAATGTTATTTTCCAGTAAATATTAAGAAACTTGAGAATTGACCAATTATGCACAGATGTGGGAGAATATTCCTGGCATAAGGCATAGTATACACTAGGAAGTGAAAAAAGTGCATAAGGCATGGACTTAATATTTTCAAAGAAACAACAGAGAACCGATCTGGGTAGAACATAGAGAGTGATTGGAAGAAAAGCAAGAGACGAGATAAGAAAAATTGGTGGGGGTATGATGTAGGACTTTATGACCAATAGTAAGGTGTTTGACTTTTATTCACTGGAGTGTTCTTGTTTTTCAGTCACCAAGTCTTGTCCGACTCTTCATAACCCCATGAACTACAGCACACCAAGCTTCCCTGTCCACTACCATCTCCTGGAGATTGCCCAAGTTCATGTACATTGTTTTGGGCATGAATATGACTTTAATTCAGTGGACTGGTTTAAGACAATCATGATGATCAGTTGCTTGCTTGGTTATAGTAATCTTATTCATTAGGGACTACATGATATTGATTTCTTACTAAGACTAAAATCCCTAATGTATTTGACTATTATTTCATATACTACTCAGACTTGTTGAGGTGGAAAGGATGGTAGAGATCACCCAGTCTCATCTCATTAGTAAGATTTCTTATCTTGCCCCCTTCTGGTTTATTCACTCTACTCATGCAGTTTTATGCATTTCTTTTGAAGAGGAAAAAATATAAAAATTCAGTCTGCAACCTTGCATTCAAAATTCTTAGACATCTGGATGAATCTCATATCCCAAGAAGAAATGCCTCTAGTGGAATTGCAGCACTTCCAGATTAACTTCACAATATGGTTCCCACAAGATTAGTGCTCAAAGTTCAATGATATGTATCAAATTTAAAATGATAATGCATTTTTACCCTAATCCAACCTAGTCTTTCCTTAAATGTGCATTTTCCAGGGGACTGCCCCACTTTTCCATCCTTCAAATGAGGAAGAAAGACATAGGTATTTATAAATTTGATTTCCAAAGCCTCTGAGACTCAAATGCCAACCATCTCACCTTTTAAATGTAGCTAACAGCATTAGAAGCCACTTACTAGCTATACACTAAACTCTTAGAAAATATGAGTCACAGATTTTCAGAGAAGGCATGATTTTGAAATACCATAGTGCCCACTATAGTCTCTGAAGGCCAAAAAATTCAATGCTGGGGTTCCTCTAAGAGAATATCTTGCTTTTCATTCTGTTCATTCTCTTATTTATTCTTTTAGTAAGTGTTTATTGGGCATATACTACAAAATTACCACTTGACTTTCTGTGGGGCCACAAAAAACAAGCAACACAGCTCCTACACTGAAGAAACTCACACAGTCTTAAACAGGGGATGAAAATAATTATATCTATAATAGAGCAGTTACTTCTATGCTGCCAAAAAGTTACAGAGAAAGAAAGTACTTAGTTTTGGATCACTGCTTAAGTAAGAGGACTCAGTTCTTTTGCTATATGCAGCTTTAGAAAATTCAAAGCTACTTCTTCTTTAAGAGGAGAGTGAAAAGTTTGGCTTGAAGCTCAACATTCAGAAAACAAAGATTATGGCATCTGGTCCCATCACTTCATGGGAAATAGATGGAAAAACAGTGGAAACAGTGTCAGACTTTATTTTTGGGGGCTCCAAAATCACTGCAGATGCTGATTGCAGCCATGAAATTAAAAGACGCTTGCTCCTTGGAAGGAAAGTTATGACCAACCTTGATAGTATATTAAAAAGCAGAGACATTACTTTGCCAACCAAGGTCCGTCTAGTCAAGGCAATGGTTTTTCCCGTGGTCATGTATGGATGTGAGAGTTGGACTGTGAAGAAGGCTGATCGCCGAAGAATTGATGCTTTTGAACTGTGGTGTTGGAGAAGACTCTCGAGAGTCCCTTATACTACAAGGAGATCCAACCAGTCCATTCTAAAGGAAATCAATCCTGGGTGTTCATTGGAGGGACTGATGCTAAAGCTGAAACTGCAATACTTTGGCCACCTCATGCGACGGGTTGACTCACTGGAAAAGACTCTGATGCTGGGAAAGGTTGGGGGCGGGAGGAGAAGGGGACGACGGAGAATGAGATGGCTGGATGGCATCACCGACTCTGTGGACATGGGTTTGAGTGTACTCCGGGAGTTGGTGATGGACAGGGAGGCCTGGCGTGCTGTGATTCATGGGGTCGCGGAGAGTCGGACACGACTGAGCGACTGAACTGACTGACTGACTGACTTCTTCTTAATATTTATTTGGGTGCGTGGGGTCTTAGTTGTGGCATATGGACTCTTCATCGCAGCACATGGGCCTCTCTAGTTGCAGCATGTGGACTTAGTTGCCCCACACCATGTGGGAACTTAGTTCCCTGACCAGGGATCAAACCTGTGTTTTCTGAACTGGAAGCACACAATCTTAACCACTGTGCCATGAGGCAAGTCCCCTGGGCTACTTTTTATTGAATGAGTTTTCTTAATGTGAGGGTACCCCACTCCTTTAAAGGAACCATTTCCAAAAATAAGAAGGTGGAAAGGGAAAAGTAGTTTTAGGTGTTGGAGAAAGTTGTGTGCTTGGGTAGTTGAGACAGTGGGAAAATGGTAGGCACCTCACCTGAGTCTTTGAATCAGTGATCCAAATATAGCAAAAGATGGAAAATACAGCTCTGAAAGGTTGCTCATATTGGGGTAGTAATTAAAGGCACCAGGCCAGATGTGTTTTCAAATGGAGAGGGTATAGAATGAGAACACTGAGAACTGATACTAGGGCTTTGGGGAATACTCGTTCTTTCATGAACTCTGCAGCCATGGCAGAGCTCTGCCTGGGTGGAAATCACATCCAGAGCCGTTGAGTCATTAACACACTTCTAACTAACTGCCCCTTTGCCTGGTACAAAGCACCATGCAAAGCAATTATGCACCACTTACTCCAGGCTGGATGTTTATATGAAGACTAACCATGGATTCCAAGCTATTTAACTTGACCTCTTGTGTATAAAAGCACTTCAGTCAAAGGTTGCCTGTTCATTTTTATTTCATGTAAAGCAGAGCCCCCATTGTAAAGACCTCTCCTTCTTACTTTTCACTCCTAGGTAACTTTAGCCTTCTGGTCTTCTAGGGAATTACCCAGGTAAATTGACAAAGCACATAAACTCAAACTGCCTGGGTCAAGTTTTGGTTTCTGTTCTTTCTTCAATTATAAGCGTTTCTCTTGGTGGGGGCCTGGGCTCAGAAGACAGATAGAATTTATCTAACTGCTGCCAGACTGTAATTTAAAATGAGTCCAAGAGGAAAAGAGCCTTCCCAAATATTCCCACTGTGGGAGAAGGCGTAGGCGGGTGCTTGATGGAGCCCAGTGGGAGAGGGGTGGAAGCTCGTAAGCTGTTTCTGCTGACAGCCTATCAGGGACTTTAGAAAAGCAGCTAACATGACTGCTATATCTTCTGCCCTTCTTCCTTGAAGAGTGGACGTTCTGTCCAAAAATGATTCTATCTGATGTATATTTAATTCAAATCTTCTGAGATTTTTTCAATTTACAGACAGATATAGCATTAAGGCATGGTTGTAGTGCAATTCTTCACAAAACAGATTTACTAAATATAGACTTCCCAGCTGTTTTGTGACCAAGCCAGGACTTAAATTCAGGCTTTGCACCTTTTCCAATGCTCTGCATTTAATATTCTGTGCAACTGGAAGCATTTGACGTAGAGCATGAAAAATTGCTGGTAGGAGAGTAGCTAAAATGTCATTCATTATTTGTGTAGGCCACTGATAGGAGAGGGAAAGGAAACAGAAATTAGCAAGCCAGGGGAAAGGCAGAAAGCTGAGGAGAGAACAGACGGAGAAAGCAGGAGGAGAGGAGTAATCCTAAGTGAGTGAACAGTCAGGGTGAAGGAACCCAGGAGGGTGTTAAACCCTGAACATTTGTGTTCTCCACGGTAGAGCAGGATTTGTACATCGTGGAGCATGAGGCCAAGTGATGCTGCGGAGGAGGCAAGGGCTCCTCCTCTGTTCACTGAGGAATTTATTAAGCCAGAGTTGCTCAGAAAGGAGGAGTCGGCAATGAGATTTGCCTGCCTCATTCTGTCTCACACAGGAGGGAACCCAAACAGGGAGGAGGAAAAGGAAAAGAACCATCTTAATGGCTTGCTGGAAAAAAAGAGGAGGTCAGAGTATCTAACAAATAAAACCTGCACTCAAGACTTCACCCTAAGGCCGAAGATTGCTTATACCAGCCAAAATGGAACTCAGAGAACACAAAGGGTGAGGAATGACAACATACTTTGAAGCCTCTCTCAAAAGTTCTTCCCAGAATTGCATGATTTGAACACACACATCCCTTCAGACCACGAGGGCCACCCACAGGTGCTCCCTAGGCAGATTGCTTCCACGACAAACAGGGTGACCTTGGTCTATAGAGACCTAATGAGAGGAGGGAAGCTCAGAGAAGGCAAACATGACCAGCAGTGATTCTCACTTAGAGTAATTCTCATTCAAAGGAGAATTCATGTTTATAAATATTTTGTCTTTTTCCCCCATGAAACATATGCAGTGATCGCTTATCTAGAAAGTGAGTGTTCATTCTGTTTTTAAGGAGTGACATTTTCCAGCTGAAAGTGATTGACACAGGAAACTGTTTGTACTTATATATAATCCATAAATTTGACTACAGGTGGCAAAGTTTTTAAAAAATGATGGTTGACCTCTATTATAATTGGAAATGATTCATAAGAAAAACTATGAAAATTTTCTTTGAAACAAGAAAAAAGAGGGAGGAATTATATGGAAAGTAAATAAGCTTGCTAATTGTTTTACAGATATTAACTGGGAGTAGAATTCTGCTGTGAGGGAAAAGAGAGGTGCTAAATATTATTTATTGATTTATTTTAATATTTTTTATAGTAACAAACCAATGGGAAGTATCTAAAAAAGAGGAAATTTAAAGTATTGTATATTAAAAAAAAAAGTATTGTATTTACTGAAAGGTAATGAGAAAAAATGAGCCTTCTCAGCAAGAGAAATATCAAAAAGAAAGGAAGAAAGCAAATGAACAGACCACATAGTATAATGCATGTGTACACAGTGCAAGTTAAAATGCAGTTATTTGGGGTGGGGGATACATTTTAAAATCCTATGGACAGAGGAGCCTAGTGAGCTACGTTCCATGGGGTTGCAAAGAGTTGGACACGACTGAAGCAACTGAGCACACGCGCACACATTTTATAAATGCCAAAGTCTGCAATTCACCATAAATAATTACATCTATGTATCCAATATAACAACAACTCAAAACAGAAACTACAGGAGAAATGTGGGAAAATGCATTAATACAGAAATACATTAATACAAGATGATTTTAACATATTTCTTACAGTAAAAAGACAAATTAAAAAAGTGTAAGCATAAAAGACCTAGGTAACACAATTTGCAATGTAGACCTTATGGCTAAATATCAAATTCTTAATTCCAATAGCAGAGAATAAATCTTCTTTTGCATGCACATAAGAAGTGTTTTAATTTAAAAGAAAAAAAAGGAAGTTATCTGCTGACTCATGTTCCTGAGAAGTTTATGGGTTAACCTCATTCAGGTGCCCAAACAATGTCAACAATCTTTCTTTAATTTAAATGCATTTATTTATTTTAATTGGAGGATAATTACTTTACAGTATTGTGATGGTTTCTGTCGTACATCAATAAGAATCAGCCATAGGTATACATATGTCCCCTCTATCCTGAACCCTTCCTTATCACTTGGTCCTTCTTTGTTTTCTTTTGATTCTCAGACAGATTTTTTTCCAAGAGGTGACAAAGATGACCACCTGAATCTCTAGGTTGTGTTACTCCAACAGTTAAAGATTGAGACTCCATCCTCTAATATCCATATCAGTCTCTTAAAAAAACTCCTATAGGTCATTTATTCATCTATCCATCACAGTCCAATCACTACAGACAAAGTACTCCATTGTTCAACATGAGTCGTAAGTCAATTTCAAGAACAAGGAGATAAATCCCTATGACTGGAAGTCTCTCTCAGTTCAGTTCAGTCGCTCAGTCATGTCCGACTCTCTGTGACCCCACGGACTGCAGAACGTCAGGCATCCTTGTCCATCACCAACTCCTGGAGCCTGCTCAAACTCCGGTCCATCGAGTCAGTGAGGCCATCCAACCACCTCATCCTCTGTTGTCCCCTTCTCCTCCTACCTTCAATCTTTCCCAGCATCAGGGTCTTTTCCAATGAGTCAGATCTTCACATCAGGTGGCCAAATGATTAGAGTTTCAGCTTCAGCATTAGTCCTTCCAATGAATATTCAGGATTGATTTCCTTTAGGATAGACTGGTTGGATCTTCTTACTGTCCAAGGGACTCTCAAGAGTCTTCTCCAACACCACAGTTCAAAAGCATCAATTCTTCAATGCTCAGCTTTCTTTATAGTCCAACTCTGACATCCATACATGACTACTGGAAAAACCAAAGCTTTGACTAGACAGACATTTGTCAGCAAAGTAATGTCTCTGCTTTTTAATATGGTATCTTAAGTAGCATAGCATAGCTATGTTATAGCTTTTCTTCCAAACAGCAAGTGTCTTTTAATTTCATGGTTACAGTCACCATCTGCAGTGATTTTGGAGCCCAAGAAAATAAAGTCTGTCACTGTTTCCATTGTTTCCCCATCTATTTGCTATGAAGTGATGGGACCAGATGTCATGATCCTAGTTTTTTGAGTGTTGAGTTTTAAGCCAGCTTTTTCACTTTCCTCTTCCACTTTCATCAAGAGGCTGTTTAGTTCCTCTTCACTTTCTGCCTCTCTATCATCAGGAGGACAGGAGGAGAGAAGGCTCCCAAAAGAAAACTGGGGGTCTTCTTATCATAAGAGAGAAAAAAGTTGGGTAGTTCAGCTCAGTTGCTCAGTTGTGTCCAACTCTTTGTGACTCCATGGACTGCAGCATGACAGGCTTCCCTGTCCATCACCAACAGAGAACTCAAACTCATGACCATCGAGTTGGTGATGCCATCCAACCATCTTATTCTCTGTCATTCCCTTCTCCACAAAACTAAAATTTATCTGCCTCACCTTGGATGCAAAGTGAAGAATGCTATAACAGAGAGACGGGATATAGAAGTGGAACACATAAAGGCCTGATTAACTCATTCTGGAGCAATAAAATCACTGCAGATGCTGATTGCAGCCATGAAATTAAAAGACGCTTACTCCTTGGAAGGAAAGTTATGACCAACCTTGATAATATATTAAAAAGCAGAGACATTACTTTGCCAACAAAGGTCCATCTAGTCAAGGCTATGGTTTGTCCCGTGGTCATGTATGGATGTGAGAGTTGGACTGTGAAGAAAGCTGATCGCCAAAGAATTGATGCTTTTGAACTGTGGTGTTGGAGAAGACTCTTGAGAGTCCCTTGGACTGCAAGGAGATCCAACCAGTCCATTCTAAAGGAGATCAATCCTGGGTGTTCACTGGAAGGACTGATGCTAAATCTGAAACTGCAATACTTTGGCCACCTCATGCGACAAGTTGACTCACTGGAAAAGACTCTGATGCTAGGAAAGGTTGGGGGCAGGAGGAGAAGGGGACGACGGAGAATGAGACGGCTGGATGGCACCACTGACTCTGTGGACATGAGTTTGAGTGAACTCCGGGGGTCGGTGATGGACAGGGAGGCCTGGCGTGCTGTGATTCATGGGGTCGCGGAGAGTTGGACACGACTGAGCGACTGAACTGAACTGAACTAAACTGAAGCAACATTTTAACATAGAAGATAGTGAGGTGAGTTTTGAAAAATAAGTGTTAATTCTCTAATCCTATTAAGGGAGGACATTATAAGTGGAAGGACCATTCACCAACAATGAAAGAAAATGTTACATTTGGGGAATTCTGAAGATTTCAGTATAAATAAGGGGAGAGAAGTTGGGGGAAAGGTGAAACATGTTTTTAAAAGCATTTTTGTATGTGGACCATTTTAAAGTCTTTATTGAATCTGTTACAACATTGTTTCTATTGTTTATGTTCTGTTTTTTTGGCCCTGAAGCATGTGGGATCTTAGTTCCCGGACCAAGGATCCAACCTGCACCCCTTGTGTTGGAAGGTGAAATCTTAGCCACTGGACCTCCAGTACGCATTTGTCTCTTGCTCTTCATTAAGTGGCCTTCCCAGTATCGGACCCTTATCTCTGTGGCTGAAGCTCCTGCTGGAACCCCCCTCAAAGAAATCAGGCCCACCTCTACACCCACTGACTCCTTGCCAATGTCTGCATTTCCTTGTCATCCTCCATTTGGTTTTTTAGCTCCTCTATTAGCTATGAAAACAATTCCCTCTATTAAGCTCTATCTATTTGAAAACCTAGAATAATTGCTCTTTTCCTCACTGGATTATGACTAATATAGTAATACTATAGAATTTGCACTATATTCTAAGCCCAATAAGAAGGGTCTTATCCATGGAAATGATGTCTAATTTATGCTTTAGAAAAACCCTTGAGGCAACAGTTAGGGAGAGATTGGAAGAAGGAAGATGTTATATAAGACAGAGATGATGGGTGTCTGAGCTGGAGCAGTGACTGAGAGAATGAATTAGATTAATAATATGTTTAGGAGGTGGCACTGTCAGGTTCTCATGACTAATTATAAGAGTATTTGCACATAAGCATTGGCCATTTTAATATAAGCCTATGAGGACTGTAAGAGAATTGCACCTTTTCTCCCTCATCCCCATCTTTCAGTTCACACTGGAGTCTAGTATCAAATGCTTTGTGTCTGCCTCACTTGGTGAGTAGCCTGCCAGTGCAGTTAATAGGAAGGTCCTAGAGCTGATGAAAGTGAGAGGAGAGTGAAAAAGTTGGCTTAAAGCTCAACATTCAGAAAACGAAGATCATGGCATCCAGTCCCATCACTTCATGGCAAATAGATGAGGAAACAGTGGAAACAGTGAGAGACTTTATTTTTTTGGGCTCCAAAATCACTGCAGATGGTAACTGCAGCCATGAAATTAAAAGAGGCTTGCTCCTTGGAAGAAAAGCTATAATCAACCTAGACAGTATATTAAAAAGCAGAAACATTATTTGCAAACAAAGGTCTGTCTAGTCAAAGCTATGGTTTTTCCAGTAGTCATATATGGATGTGAGAGTTGGACTATGAAGAAACCTGAGCACTGAAGAATTGATGCTTTTGAACTGTGGTGTTGAAGGAGACTCTTGAGAGTTCCTTGGATTGCAAGGAGATCCAACCACTCTATCCTAAAGGAAATCAGTCCTGAATATTCATTGGAAGGACTGATGCTGAGTTGAAACTCCAATCATTTGGCCACCTGATGCAAAGAACTGACTCAATAGAAAAGACCCTGATGCTGGGAAAGATTGAAGGTGGGAGGAGAAGGGGACAACAGAGGATAAGATGGTTGGATGGCATCACTGACTCAATGAACGTGAGTTTCAGCAAGCTCTGGGAGTTGGTGATGGACAGGGAAGCCTGGTGTGCTGCAGTCCATTGGAATGCAAAGAGTCAGACATGACTAAGTGACTAAACTGAACTGAGAGCTGATCAAGGGAGGAACTCATTCCTGATGAATATATTCTTGGAATCAGCAACATCTTTGGAATATCATACCTTACTTTGTATATGGGTGTGCTGCCTGGTATATGAGTGTTCTACGCTGAGACAGAGCAATCACCTTTGCTGCCTGGACCTAAATCTTCTGATGTAGACATGAAAGAGTCAACCACACTCTCACACCACAAAGGCACATGTATGTATTCATGTATGTGTACATGAATATGTGTACAGAGAAAAGAACCTAGATGAAGAAACTAGGAAACTAGTCAGAGGCAAAAAAAGAGATAACGATGGATTATCAGAATACCACTGAATGGCCCAGAATACACTGAGTACAGAATCTTAGAAAATGAATCAAGACATTTGGATCTTATGATCTCTCAATTTTTGATAATCCTGTTCTCTTTTCCATTAGCACTGATAATTGAGCTTTAATAGGAAGACAGAATGATTTAAGCTTTCTAAACACAAGAGTTGAGCACTGACCATTGATCAATCATAACTACTCTGACCCTTCTAGACATGAATATCCTCCTAATGTTATTCCTTTTCTCCTCATAGGCATAAGAACATCAGAATCTTCTCCATGTTTCACCCAAGCCATGAATGTATCTCTGACAGAGACATCAAGGCCTTTTTGGTAGGAGCGTGTGGTTGACTCTTTCATGTCTACATCAGAAGATTTAGGTCCAGGCAGCAAAGATGATTGCTCTCTCTGTCTCAGCCTAGCACATCCATACACCAGTCAGCACACCCATATACAAGGTAAGGTATGATATTCCAGAAATATTTCAGTTTCCAGCTTGGTTTTGTTGCGATTATACTTTTCCTTGATATTAAACCGATGACTGTATTTATCAAACCTGATCAAAGTGCTGATCCTTGGGTATTCCCTGACTCCAAGCTTTCCCTAATGGGCTCGGGCCTTTCTAGTATTGGAGTGTCTCAGAAAAGGCATTCAGGCTTCTCTATCACATCTAGGAATTCAACCATCCCTGCTTCAGTTATCCATCTCTATATAACAAACTAACCCAAAACTTAGAGGTTTAAGCAACAACTAATTTACTATTTCTCATCATTTTGTAGGTTAGGAATTTAATCAGAACTCAGCTGGGAGATCATTCCATTCTACATGACATCAATTGACATTGGCTGGAATGTCAACTTGGTGCATAAGCTGGGTCTGGTGGATCCAAGATGACTGGACCCTTCTACAGAGTGGCTACCTAGATGACTTAGTTGTTGATCAATATGCCTACATGCAACCTTATCATGATGGAAGTTGCAGGATATGACATCTAACTAGATGTCATATTTGGTAGCTTAGGACTCCAAATGTGATGTGGCTAAAGCTATTTGGGTATACATGATTTATTCAGAGCATGTTTCTATTGTATTCTATTGATAAGCCAACCAGATTCAAGGATGGTAAATATAAACTATGAAGCCATGTTTTAAAACTACCATACTTCCTTTGGATACAAATCCACTATCTAAGTGCAGCTCTAGAAATAACTGTTGAACATCTGTTCCAAACAGCACTCTGAGGGAACATGAGTTTGGCAAAATGTAGTTATACAATGTTAAACAGTTTTCTTAACTACATAGGATTCTCAGAACCTTTTAAAGACTAATATGCATTGGGAATCTCTAAGAGTAGAATAAGGTGTCATCTTGCAAAGTATTTTGACACTGAAATGTCCTAGAATTGCCCTTCTGCATAAGACATCTCAAAAACGCTGACCTAAGACAATGACTGAAACAGTGAGAGAAGAAACAGACACGTAAGTACAGACATGTAAGAACATTTTATAAATCTGAAGAGGACAAAAGCAAGAATAAAATGGACATGGTTTTCTAAGATGACTTAAGTAACTATAAGACATCTAAAGATGAATGGCCAACAAAATGGTTATCATGGGTTAAAGAAGCAAGCTCATAGATGCTCCTAGTTCCTATGGAGATTAAAAAATTAGTACCTGCTTAAAGAAATATTAGTCATAAACTACCCAGAACCTTTCACAGGGTTTTCATTCTTCCTGAACATCTTAATTAAAATTTAAAATGACTGACAATGTTAGCTTCCTTGAGAACTGAAAGAGCATCCATAGAAGTCCATGGAATGTGCAAAGTCTTGCAGTACTCACTGAGGGCAAAGAAAACCCATAAAACAGTAAGATATTAATTATTTATTATAGGGCTATGGAAGAAGCCAAGGTATAGGGCCTCTTTTACTTTGGGGATTTGGGTTTGCAAGTTACAGGACAGAAGGGAAATAACTTCAAAATTACAGGAAATCAGAGACAGGAAATTTTAGTTTTGGTCAAAAGCCATAATGTCTTTTGGTGAGCTCCATTTGATGAACCTCAATAATAACTGAAGGGGGTGGGGGAGTCTATTAAGCTGTTTCAGGACCTGGATATATTCTTCTGGAAAGATATATGGCTTCATATTACTTTCAGCATATTAAGGTGCCATTCACAAACAAGATGATCTACGGTATTCATCATTCACAACTCACTTCCATATAGACTGGGAACAGTACCCTGAAGAGATCCCACCATGTAGCCAAAATGCAAAATACAAAGATATGAGGGGTCTGGTTTTAATTTGGGAACAGGATGGGGCTGCAGGAAGCTGCCCCAACACTGAGAGGACCTCTAGGCTCTTATTGCATCTTGGTGGGGACAGGCAGGGAAGGTAAGGAAACAGCCAGGACCACTGCAGGGGCAGATATTGACAGCATCGGCCCCTTTCTGCTTTATCCTGGTGACATGGGCAGCATTGTGTTACTGCTTCAATTAAAACAATGAGGGAAAGGAAAGAAGAGACGCAGGGACTAGTGACCAGTTGACACTTGCAAAGCAAAGTGTTGGTCTCACATTTTCCCTTTGCCAAAGGGAATGACTTCTACAAACTATTTTCTTCCACTTCCCTACCACTTGCTAGCTGAGTTCTAAAGAATCATCGGGCTGGTTTCCACAGTGATACAGTACCTCCCCCAAGGGTTATAAGGGTGATTCTAGGTGGCACGCAGGCAAGGCATGAAACTGCAGTGGCTTGTACCATGACAAAATGAGTCCCTTCCAAATATTCTGTAAGGCTTGTGATTATATCAAGGAGGTCTCCAGCACTGGCTACTCTCTTTTGCTTTCCACACTCAGCAGGTTCTAGCCAGAATATACCACAGGGTTGGTATATTTTTGTTGACATTCTGTTTACGTCACCATTTTCTTCTTTATGTTGTAAGTGATTCCGGTTTTTGTTTGGAGTAAAGATATAGCTGTAGTTTATGAAGTAAATTTAAGTTGTAAAAGGGGGAACAATTTAAATACAAAGTACTTAGTGAAGTTCAGGTGGCATGAAAACATGGTAAAAATAAAAAAGATAGGAAGTAAATACTGAAATGTGAAAAGTACTAAACTGGTTTGACCCTCAAAGTTAACAATAGGGAAATTGAAGCTCCAAGAGTTTAAGCTCCTTGATTACCACCCCTTGTAGAAGGAGATCAAGAACAGGCAGTGGCTGCTGCTATTTCTATAAACTACAAAATGCATGTTGGAATGCCTATGGCTGAGGTTAACAAAAGAAACAACTAAAATTAACTTAATAAAGGGTCATTATTCTGTCACTTAACAAGAAGGTAAATATTGACCCAAATCAGATAATAAGCTTTATTTTTTTTTATTTTATTTCTAAAAAAGAATTTTATTAAAAAAGCACAAATGCAAAGAAATGAACAGAGGAAAATTTATGCGTCGAACCTGGACTGGTCACTTATGATAATATACATGCTACAATTCCATTCTCCCCAATCATTCCACCTTCACCCTCTCCCACAGAGTCCCAAAGACTGTTCTAAATGCCTGTGTCTCTTTTGCAGTCTCTTATACAGGGTTCAGGTTACCATTTTTCTAAATTCCATATATATGCGTTAATATACAGTATTGAGCCAATTATACAGAGTGAAGTAAGCCAGAAAGAAGAACATCGATAATAAGCTTTAAAAACAATTTCTGAGCAAGATCTTAAGTGAGAGATCATCTGTGGTATCTTAGGCATTAAGCCAAATAAAGTAGAAACAAACAAATATTTCCCCTTTATGTTCCAGTGACACTGTGCACTAGACTCAGGGGAAGGGTACTGTATTTGGTACAGACAGGAAATGAGGTGAGACAAGAAGTTGGAATGAGGGACAGATACTGTGAGAATCTCAGGTGGTGGTCAGAGCCTGTGATCTAGACAGAGGCAGCGGGGCCCGAGAGAATACAGAACAAAGCAGCAAAGATGGGGCCAGACTGTCATGTGGGACTTGAGGTATGCAGTCAGCTAATCAAAGATAGAAACACAGAGCAGTCAGCCCCAAGTTCCTGGGTCAGGGGCATAAGCAGAGTAGAGCTCAAAACCTACAGACCTATAATGTCGCTACCTTTCTGCCTAGTCTTATGTTTTGAACTTTTTATTGAAGTATATCATTCATAAATTAAAGGTCATATATTTGAAGTGTGTAGCTTAATATGACCCAGATGATCATGATGGTATGATCACTCACCTAGAGTCAGACATCCTGGAATGTGAAGTCAAGTGGGCCTTAGAAAGTATCACTGCAAACAAAGCTGATGAAGGTGATGGAATTCCAGTTGAGCTATTTCAAATCCTGAAAGATGATGCTGTGAAAGTGCTGCACTCAATATGCCAGCAAATTTGGAAAACTCAACAGTGGCCACAGGACTGGAAAAGGTCAGGCTTCATTCCAATCCCAAAGAAAGGCAATGTCAAAGAATGCTCAAACTACTGCACAATTGCACTCATCTCACACGCTAGTAAAGTCATGCTCAAAATTCTCCAAGCCAGGCTTCAGCAATACGTGAACTGTGAACTTCCAGATGTCCAAGCTGGGTTTTAGAAAAGGCAGAGGAACCAGAGATCAAATTGCCAACATCCAATGGATCATCGAAAAAGCAAGAGAATTTCAGAAAAACACCTATTTCTGCTTTGTTGACTATGCCAAAGCCTTTGACTGTGTGGATCACAACAAACTGTGGAAAATTCTGAATGAGATGGGAATACCAGACCACCTACTTGCCTCTTGAGAAACCTGTATGCAGGTCAGGAAGCTACAGTTAGAACTGGACATGGAACAACAGACTGATTCCAAAGAGGAAAAGGAGTACGTCAAGGTTGTATATTGTCACCCTGCTTATTTAACTTATATGCAGAGTACATCATGAGAAATGCTGGGCTGGATGAAGCACAAGCTGGAATCAAGATTACCAGGAGAAATATCGATAACCTCAGATATGCAGATGACATCACCCTTATGGCAGGAAGCAAAGAACGAAAAAGCCTCTTGATGAAAGTGAAAGAGGAGAGTGAAAACGTGGTTTAAATCTCAACATTCAGAAAACTAAGATCATGGCATCCAGTCCCATCACTTCATGGGAAATAGATGGGGAAACAGTGGAAACGGTGGCTGACTTTATTTTCGGGGGGCTCCAAAATCACTGCAGATGGTGAATGCAGCCATGAAACTAAAGGATGCTGACTCTTTGGAAGGAAAGTTATGATCAACCTAGACAGCATATTAAAAAGCAGAGACATTACTTTGCCAACCAAGGTCCGTCTAGTCAAGGCTATGGTTTGTCCCGTGGTCATGTATGGATGTGAGAGTTGGAAAAGAAAGCTGAGTGCCAAAGAATTGATGCTTTTGAACTGTGGTGTTGGAGAAGACTCTTGAGAGTCCCTTGGACTGCAAGGAGATCCAACCAGTCCATCCTAAAGGAGATCAGTCCTGGGTGTTCATTGGAAGGACTGATGCTAAAGCTGAAAATCCAATACTTTGGCCACCTGATGTGAAAAGCTGACTCATTTGAAAAGACCCTGATGCTGGGAAAGATTGAAGGTGGGAGGAGAAGGGGACAACAGAGGATGAGGTGGTTGGATGGCATCACTGACTCGATGGACCTAAGTTTGGGTAAACTTTGGGAGTAGGTGATGGACAGGGAGCCCTGGCATGCTGCAGTCCGTGGGGTCGCAAAGAGTCGGACATGACTGAGTGACTGAAGTGAACTGAACTGAACTGAACTGAGTTTAATAAATGTTCCCAAACTAAATGCATCCAAATAGCCAGCACCCAGATCATGAAACAGAATATTGCCAACATCCTAGAAGCCTCCTCATTACGACCTTCTGGTCATTAACCTTGCAAAGGAGAACCACTGCTCAGCGTTTGCACCTTCTATAAGCACAATCATACAGTGTACCCACTTTTTCTTTCACCCAAACTTTTGTTTGTGAAACTCCACCATATTGTTGTGCATAGTTGTGGTTCATTTGCATTCTGAGTAGTTTCCAGTGTGAATGTGCCACATTTCATTCATTCACCCTTCTGTTGATATACATCTGAGTAATTTCCAGTTTGGGGATATTACCAACAATGACTGCTGTTATGAACATTTGCATACATATTTTTGGTGCACAGTGTATGTATGTTTGGTGCACTGTGAAGTGTATACCTAGTTGGAGAATGGCTGGGTCATACAATCTAGCCTAATTTTACACTATTCTGACCCATGCTCATTTTACACCTCAGGGTCTTCCCATACATGCCATTTTCTCTTCCTGGTGCATCTTCCCCCTCACCCTTCACCTGGCTAATCCCCACTCATCAATTGATGGGGCAAATAAAGCTGTTCAGAGGAACCTTGCAGTTCCCTCAATATGACAAGCCCTATGTTGATTTGCTATTTCCTAAAATCCCACTGATAATGAACAGGTTTGTTTCCAGGGCCTGGGATGGAGCTAGATCTACAGGCAGGAGTCAAGTAGCACTTATATGAGCTCTTGTCTTATGGAGAGGGGAGAGAGGACTTGGCTCTTGGGTTTTCAAAGCAGAGCCTATTTCTAAATGAGTCCCTTCTCTAAGGGAGGTGGTCTCCAAGCTCTTTCCTCTACTTTCTTCCTTTTTCTCTTAGGACATTTTTCTTTGTTCATCCTTTCTTTGAATTGTAACAGCTGTGGCCCCCACCAATCCTGCGAGTATTGGCAGCCAGATCAGGGCCAGCTTCCATTCCATCTTGGCATGAGGATACTAATCCATAAAAAGATATTAATGTTGAAATAGTTCTTTTATGTGTATGGGAAACAAAAAGCAATTTCAGAAATGTCTTTTTAGAATTATACTCCCAACTTCATTTTTAATAGATGTCAGTATGTTTGTGCTAAGTCAATTCAATCATGTCTGACTCTTTGCAACCCTGTAGATTATAGCCCACCAGGCTCCTCTGTCCAAGGGATTCTCCAGGCAAGAATACTGTAGTGGGCTACCATGCCCTCCTCCAGGGAATCTTCCTGACTCAGGGGTCAAACCCATGTCTCTTACATCTCCTGCATTGGCAGGCAGATTCTTTACCTCTAGAGCCACCTCAGAAGCCCTAGATGTCAGTGATTGGTATATAAAAACACACCATACAAATGTCAAATAAAATATGGTTATTAGCATGTTATAACCATGCATAATTTAGCATGTTATATGTTCCTAGATAATCACAGCAATTATTATGACTCTCCATGGGTGCTTGGAAGCTGACAGCACCACAGAGCACTGGAAAAGGAACCATAAGATAGTGGTTGTTAGTTTGAGACACTGTTCTTGTTGACACCCCAAAGCCTAGAAATATGGACAGAGACAGATGCTGGGGGTCAAAGAGTTTCATGAGTGGGAATATGTATATTTCATGTATGGGAAGTTGTGTATTTTCTGCAGAAATACTTCCACGTTTGACTGGGGGTGCTGCTCAGATCCTCCTGAGGACTGAAGTCACTTAGCACAAATGCACTGACATCTTTAAAATTGAAGTTGGGGGTATAATTCTGAAAAGATGATATATGGACGGTATTGCTTTTCTAAAACCTAAAGCTGATTTCTGAAACATATCAGACTCAAAGAAGTCCAGACAAGGGACTGTTTGTGAGTCTCTCTACATTCAGGAGCCAAGGAACCAAAGTCCAGTGGCTGCCCAAAGAGGTTCCAAGCAGAATTGATGGAAAATCTCAGACTATCTCAAGAGGTAGATGTCAGGAGAGAAAGCAGGACATAGAAGCCCCAAACCAGAACCCTTCCCTCCTGTAGACTAGATTCCATCCCAGGGGACATGGGTGCATGTTTCTGGATTTCCCTAGATCGCTAACAAGAAATAGTTCTCCCCACCTGGCTTTCAGGTGGCCACCATGGCTGGACATGTTAACTGAACCCTCAGAAAAAGATGGTCTGGTAAAAATAGCTGGTCTCAGGAAAGACATGAGAATAAGAGAAACAGCTGGTGTACATGTCTCATGGACTTTAGGTAGGGCCATTGGGAGATAATGGCCTGGGGGGCCTGGCGTGCTGCGGTCCATAGGGCTGCAAAGAGTCGGACACAACTGAGCGACTGAACTGAACTGATTGGGAGATATTACCCTTACCTATGCCTGTCCTCTTGGGAAGTTAATTTGGTGAGAAATCCAGGACTGCCAAGAGAAGGCATACTATGAAAGCACAGATAGAGGTCACAGAAGGGCCAAAGCCTGTTCAGGGCATCCCAGATCCCAGCATTGCTGCACCCCTTGTTTGCTCATATCTGAAACTGACCTGGGGACCAATGAAGGGATGGGACTTTTGAAGGTTAATGGAGAAAACAGGAACTACGTGACAAGGAGACAGATGGTACCAGTGCCCACCTCAGGTAATAAGAAGCTGAACTTGCTGCAAAACAAGAATCTCACAAACATCTTTGTTAGAGAAACTGTCCAAGGTAAGGATGCCACCTCCTTGTATGAGAACAAGTCTGTAAAGGAGGTTCTAACCTTACATGAAGTCATTCCACTGCTCCTCCAAGGGAAAGATGATTCAGCCTGGTACCCTCCTCTGTGGCCTTTGCCTGATATCTGGAGAACAGACACTGGGCCTGAAGGGAAAGAAGTGTGGTGGACAGGGAGGGGCTCAGTGTCCTGAAGCCCTGCACATTCCTCAGCAGTAATCAGTGTCCCTGGAGGCACCGCTGCCCTGCAATTCCCCACCAAGGAAGGGAGCATAATCTACACTCATTATGGTTCTGTTTCCAGTGACATCACATGGGCTCCTTTCTGTCCTCCCTCTGAGCAGCACAAAGGTTATGTGCTATGTGAATTCCAGGCCAGTCTTCTAACTCCCTGATGGTTGAGAAGCCAGAAAACTGAGAAACCGGGTCCAGGTTAGGTCTCAGCCTCGATCTCATCTTTTACTCCTGTCCTGGCTCAGGCCATCCATCAAAAGACACTTCATGGGATCTTATTGTCTTCCCTCTATTTACAGATCCTTGTCCTCTTTATCCTGAAATTCTGGATTTTGTTTGCTTCTGGTGCCATATTCACCAAAGGGCTGTGTGCTTTAGAGAGGCAATAGGCTTTGTGAAGGACATTATAAAATCATAAAGATATCAATGCAAGAAGAAGATGTTATACTTGTTAGCATATATGCATTCAATATAGGAGCATTTAAACATATAAAGCAAATTCTAACAGATGTAAAGGGAGCAATTGACAATAATACAATAATAGTTGGGGGCTTTAACACATGCCACTGACATCAATGAACATATAATCCAGACAGAAAATAAATAAGGCAACAATAGTTTTAAATGATTATAATAGAACAGTTGGACTTAATAGATATCCACAGGACACTATATCCGAAAACAGAAGAATACACTTTTGTTTTTTCAAGTGCATAAGGGACATTCTCCAGGATAGATCATGTACTAGACCACAAAATTGAAGTGAAGTAAAAGTGTTAGTCACTCAGTCATGTCTGACTCTTTATGCCCCCGTGGACTGGGGCTCGCCAGACTCCTTTGTCCATAGAACAAGAATACTGTAGTGGATAACCATTCCCTTATCCCAGGGATTTTCCCAAGCCAGGGATCAAATCCAGGTTTCCTACATTACAGGTAGATTCTTTACCATCTGCGCTACCAGGGAAGCTCACAAAATAAACCTCAACAAATTTAAAAGAATAGGAATTATGAGTAAGTCATTGTTGGAAACACCTACACTTCCAGGGAGTTGTTAAATGCAGCTTCTTTGATCCATTCTGTTCTGTTCTGTTCTGTTCAGTCGCTCAGTCGTGTCCGACTCTTTGCGACCCGGTGGACTGTAGCCTACCAGGCTTCTCCAACCATGGGATTCTCCAGGCAAGAATACTGGAGTGGGTTACCATTTCCTTCTCCAGGGGATCTTCCCAACCCAGGGATCGAACCCGGGTCTCCCTCATTGGAGGCAGACGCGTTAACCTCTGAGCCACCAGGGAAGCCCTTTGATCCATTCTAGACTCACTAAATCAGGATGTTTGGATAGGAAACTGATTCCAGGAATCTGAATTTTAACAAGCCCCTCTAGAAAATTTGATGCAGACACATAGAACATTCTTTGAGAAACACCTTTACAGGCTTTGGGAGTCAAGCCTAAATTAAATCTTAGCCCCATCAAGTAACCATGAAAAAAATGATTGCACTGAGTCTCAGGTTCCTGGTGTAAAATGAGGCTAACAAGATTAAATGATTGTGTGGATTAAACAGAATATGTATATAAATTGTCCAACAGATAACTGACAATAAAAAGCAACTACAACAATCTTGAGCTGTGAACCAGTCTGCCCAGCCAAATGGCCTTCTTCATTCTCTAGGCCTTGCAGTGGGTCCCAAGTGCTTAACTCTGCTTCCACATTTTAACTCAGTGAGAAGAGTTCATATATTAATACCTGCAGTAGGCAGAATAATGCCTCCTCCCTAAATGTCCATGTCCTAGTCCATAAAACTGAGGGAATTAAGGGTTCCGATGGAATCAAAGTGGCCAATCAGCAAATCTTAAGATAGGAAATTATCTTGAGTTGGCCCAATGTAATCACAGGGTCATTAAAACTGGAAGAAGGAGACAAAAGAGGTCAGGGTGATACAATGTGAGAAGGACTCAGCACTGTTGCTAGCTTTGACAACAGAGGAAGGTAGCCAGGAATTGCAGGTACCTCTAGAAACTGGAAAAGGCAAGGAAACCATTCTCCTTGGAGCCTCCAGTAAAGAATATAGCCTTGCTAACATCTGGATTTCAGTCCAGTGAGACCCACATCATGTTTCTGACCTATAGAAGTGTGAGATAATAAATCTATATTGTCTTGAGCTACTAAGTTTGTGGCAGCAGACACAGGAAACTAACATTATACCAAAAATTGGGCTGCCAGGTTCTGGAAACCTCACTCAGTTCCATGCTTAGGGGGCTTTCTGACTTTGTGGTGGCATCACTGTTTTTTACCATCTTTGTGGTCCAAATGACTAAGGCCAAAGACGTGAATGGAGTCTCTAGATGAATTTCCATCCTACCAGGTAATAATAATACTAGTAATCATAATGGCTATGATGTATTGAGTGCTTCCTCTGTGCTGAGTTCTTTATAACTCATTTAATTATGAAAACCATCTCTGCATCTACTATCAAACCAATTTTACATGGGGAAATGGGCTAAGCAAAATTTTCAGTTCAAAGTCACACATCAGTAAGAATTAGAGCCTGGATTTAAAGCTAGGTTTGCTGTCCCCAGAGCCCAAGCCCCTAACTGTATCACTAAACAGCATAGTTCTGTCCTGGGGCCAATGGAGGAAGGAGTGTGTTCTCACAAAATCTCAGGTTGAACCATCTGTTAAATTTACCCATATTTGAAAAGATGCATCCTGCTGGCCAGGGAGCTTCCTGGTAAAAGATGGGAGGGTTTGACAGCCCGGGAGAGTGCTTGGAGTTATGCTCTTGTCATGGCTGATGGTATCAGCAAGAGAGAAAAGTTCAGAGACCCAACCTTAGAATTCTACAGCCAGGCACAGCAGCAGTCATGTTAGTTAGTCCCAAGTGTTCTAGAAGAGAAGTAGGGCTATTAAGGCTGGTGCCCAGACTCCACCATCCACTGATAGGCTGTGAGACCTTGAGCAAGACTCTAGACCTCTTTCCATCTCTTCTGAAAATGGGACCAATTGCACCAATGCTTCCCCATCACACCTGGCTGCTGTGGCAATCCTATGAGATCATGTTTGTGGGCACGCTCTGGAAATTACAGAAGCATCACACCCTTACAGTCTTATAAGGGCTATCATTTAATTTTTATAACTTGAGGTGAATGTGGCTCATTATTGCTGTCATTAGTAATAATCATTGTACTAAACCACACCAGAGAAGAGAATGTTCTCTCACTGGTTTCTTCAGTAGGATCTGTGGAGTAAGCATTTTTCAAAAAAAAAAAAAAAGGTTTTAAAAATCTATGAAACTGTAATGTTCTGGCACATTGTTGTGCAGAATGTGCTTTGTTTTTCTCATTTTTAAAAGAGAAAGTTTGAAAGGATGACACATTGAATATTACATTAAGATCTGCTTCTTTGGGCTTCCCTGGTGGCTCAGAGGGTAAAGTGTCTGTTTGCAATGCGAGAGACCAGGGTTTGATCCGTGGGTCAGGAAGATCCCCTGGAGAAGGAAATAGCAACCTACTCTGGTACACTTGCCAGGAAAATCGAATGGACAGAGAAGCCTGGTAGGCTACAGTCCGTGGTGTCTCAAAGAGTCAGACATGACTGAGCAACTTCACTTTCACTTTCTTTGTAAAAAGAATTTTCAGTGAAAATGCCCTTTCCAAAAACACTTTAAAAAATTATTTATTTAATTGGAGGATAATTACAATATTGTGGTGGTTTTTGCCAAAAATCAACAAGAATCGGGCATTGGCATACATGTGTCCCCTCCCTCCTGTACACCCCTCCCACATTCCTCCCCACCCATCCCTCCAGGTTGTCACAGAGAACGGACTTTGGGTTCCCTGCGTCATATGTCAAATTCCCACTGGCTATCTGCTTTAACCGTGGTAATATATATGTTTCAGTGCTAGTACCTCAAATCATTCCACCCTCTCCTCCCACTGAGTCCAAAAGTCTGTTCTTTATTTCTGTGTCTCCTATGCTGCCCTGCATGTAGCATCATTGGTGCCATCTTTCTAGATTCCAAATATATGTGTTAATATATGATGTTTGTTTTTCTCTTCCTTATTTCACTCTGTGTAATAGACTCTAGGTTTATCCACCTCATTAGAACTGACACAAATGCATTCCTTTTTATACTTGAGTAATATTCATGGCATCTGGTCCCATCACTTCACAGGAAAGAGATGGAAAAACAGTGGAAACAGTGTCAGACTTTATTTTTTTGGGCTCCAAAATCACTGCAGATGCTGATTGCAGCCATGAAATTAAAAGATGCTTACTCCTTGGAAGGAAAGTTATGACCAACCTAGATAGCATAGTAAAAAGCAGAGACATTACTTTGCCAACCAAGGTCCGTCTAGTCAAGGCTATGGTTTGTCCCGTGGTCATGTATGGATGTGAGAGTTGGACTGTGAAGAAAGCTGATCGCCGAAGAATTAATGCTTTTGAACTGTGGTGTTGGAGAAGACTCTTGAGAGTCCCTTGGACTGCAAGGAGATCCAACCAGTCCATTCTAAAGGAGATCAATCCTGGGTGTTCATTGGAAGGACTGATGCTAAAGCTGAAACTGCAATACTTTGGCCACCTCATGCGACAAGTTGACTCACCGGAAGACTCTGATGCTGGGAGGGATTGGGGGTGGGAGGAGAAGGGGACGACAGAGAATGAGATGGCTGGATGGCATCACCGGCTCGATGGACATGAGTTTGAGTGAACTCCGGGAGTTGATGATGGACAGGGAGGCCTGGCGTGCTGTGATTCATGGGGTCGCGAGGAGTCGGACACGACTGAGCAACTGAACTGAACTGAACTGAATATTCCATTGTGTATATGGACCACAACTTCCTTATCCATTCATCTTATTTATTCATCTGCCAATGGACATCTAGGTTGCTTCCATATCCTAGCTTTTGTAAATAGTGCTGCAATGAACACTGAGGTACATGTGTCTTTCAATCCTGGTTTCCTCAGGGTATATGCCCAGTAGTGGTAGTTTTATTCCTAGTTTTTAAGAAATCTCCATACTGTTCTCCATAATGGTTGGATCTCTGTAGCATTTATAGCTTGTCGACTTTTTGATGATGTCCATTCTGACCGGTGTGAGATGATACCTCATCTTGATTTTCATTTCTCTAATAAAGAGTGATGTCAAACATATTTTCTTGTGTTTATTAGCCATTTGTATGTCTTTGGAGAAATGTCTGTTTAGGTTTTCTGCTCACTTTTTGATTGGGTTGTTTGTTTTTCTGGTATTGACCTGTATGAGCTGCTTGTACATTTTGGAGAGTCTTTGTCATTTGTTTCATTTGCCATTATAACAGATGGAAAGATACATCATGTTCTTGGATTAGAAGAATCAGCATAGTGAAAATGACTGTATTATCCAAAGCAGTCTATAGATTCAACACAATCCCTATCAAACTACCAACAGTATTTTTCACAGAACTAGAAAAAATAATTTCACAATTTATTTGGAAACACAAAAGACCCCCAAATAGCCAAAGAAATTTTGAGAAAGAAAAATGGAGCTGGAGGAATCAACCTTCCTGACTTCAGACAATACTACAAAACCACAGTCATCAAAACCATAGTGTATTGGCACAAAAATAGAAATAGAGATCAATGGAAATAGCCTGGAGATAAATCCACGTACCTATGGACACCTTATCTTTGACAAAGGAGGCAAAAATATACGATGTAGAAAAGACAATCGCTTCAACAAGTGGTTCTGGGAAAACAAGTCAACTCCGTGTAAAAGAATGAGACCATACACAAAAATAAACTCAAAATGGATTAAAGACCAAAAACACTTTTTCGTCAGAAACCTGGAAGCAAGCTCAGCCATGAGCCCTGTGGTGATTCTAATGAGAAATGAAATGCAGGCACACCTTACAGACTAAACTAAAAGATACCCAGGGAACACCCCACCTAGAAGAGAGATCACCATTACCGAGAGGGCACAGGGCCACTGCCAACTGTCCTGGTGCCACCAGGAGCCCCTGAGAGACACTGAAAAGCTCCAAACCCACCCGGAGACGGAGTCACTCCTCACCAAGTGCGGGCCAGTCTTTCCAGGAGATTCACTCTGCTCAACTCTACCACCACTATTAATTCAGAACTACAAGTAAATCATCTGTTTCTCACAGGCCGTTACTTGGGAGAGTTAACACACTGGGTCACAGGGGTTTTCAGGGCCCTGGGGCAAATTATAGGACCAGATTCATGTCCATTTTTCCTTCCTTCCTTCACTCATTTCTTCCCCCTCCCTCTCATTACCTCTCTCCTTTTCTACTTTTCTTTTGTTAGCTGGCAACATTTAATGAAAACCTCATAATGGTTATAATACCAGAAGCTCAGAACAGATTAGTTAAGCATCATTCTTACTGTCAAGGAATTCTCAGACTAGAGACTGGCATGCAAACATACAGTACCACTTAGTGACACCATTGTTGCCACAGTGGCAGGTGCTGTGTACAATATGATCAGAAGACGAGGCACTGTGCCAGACAGCTGAGTTGTGGAGCAGGGGAGCAGACCTCAACAATTTTGTGGAGTATGTGCAAAAGCAGGGGTAGGCAAAACACAAGCACTGGGTCAGACTTATCGGACTCAAGCCTTGGGTCTACCTACTTACTCACTTGCTATGTGACCTGGAGCCTCAAAGATGACAGTAACATGGTTATGCCCATGTCATGATGCTGTTGTAAAGGGCCTAAATGGTGCCTCGTACAGCACAGCAACACCAGTTAGCATCTATCCAGGTAGCGAGACCCAGATGGCACACAGTGTGCTAACACAGATTCAAAATCACGTGACTGTGATTGACAAGCCACAGAGGCTTGCCCCAGTTCTTTCACAAATCTTGCAATAATGCAACCCTACATTAGTTTATATTGGGTGTAGATGACTTCACCTCTAGAACTGTCACTGCCAGGAATGGTAATAATGGTAGAATAGTAGTGAAAAATTCTCCTCAGCCTCCTCAACTGTTACAAACTAATATTTGGAGGCAAGTGTCTCCTATGTCTCTCTACTTAGCCAACACAGCATCTGGACAAATGTTACACCACCTATGTGTCCTTAGACTCAAGAACTTTGTGAACATTTTAAATGAGTGTGTGCCTAATTTTCACCAAATTTTCTCTGGGTAGCTGTTAGTGACTTATCAACAGAATTTCAAAAATTCAAAATTAAAATCTGAGTTTAATTATAAATTAAAGAACTAACAGGATTTTTAAAATTCTAATACAAATTCTAATGCATATGAATGTGTGGAGACATGAGTACCCTTGCATACTGCTGGAGGGACTAGGTTTTATACAACCTTTCTGGAAAGCAACTTGATGATGTGTGTCAAAGGAATCACCTATGTTTTTACTTTAAACTTAAAAAAGTAAACATTAATTTAAATTTTACCAGTGATACTGCTTGCAAAAATGTATCCTAATAACCATCAGTTCAGTTCAGTTCAGTTGCTCAGTCGTGTCCGACTCTTTGCGACCCTATGAATCACAACACGCCAGGCCTCCCTGTCCATCATCAACTCCCGGAGTTCACTCAAACTCATGTCCATCGAGTCGGTGATGCCATCCGATCTGATTCTCTGTTGTCCCTGTCTCCTCCCGCCCCCAATCCCTCCCAGCACATAAGTGTACACAAATATTTGTCTTCAAGTATGCTTGTTGCCTGATCCTTTAGAACAAGAAAATTTGGAAACATAAATGTACAATAATAAATTCTCATTAAATATATTGATTTTCTAAAACATGAAATTTACACGCAAGCATTAAAAATTACCTATAGAGAAGTGTGTAACAATACAAAAAGTGTTTATGATATATTAGAGGATGAAAGAGTTTTAAAAACTGCGTAGTCTAATCTAATTATGTAAATTGAAAAAAATGTTTAAAAAAGAAACTAGACAGATCAATCCCAAATGTTAGCAGTTTTCTCCAAATTGTGGGATTACTGATAATTTGTGTGTGTGCATTCCTACACTTTCCAAATTTTCCATAACCAATGTCTTATACAATGAAAAAAGAAAAGCAAAAAAATTAAAGCCCCAAACTTAAAATTTAGGAGGTTTAAATGCAAATAATCACTTTGCTATGTGTCCTAGGATAAACTACTTAACCATTCTGAACTTCATTTTCTTTCCATCTATAGAAAGCAGGTAATCATACCTACCTCATAAAGTTGTAGGAGATTATATTAGATAATACACATAATGGGCTGTACATATAACATGAACCCAATAAATTAATGTTCCTCTCACTTCTTCCTCCAGGAGATCACTAACAAGATGCTTAATGCTTAACACAGGAGGCAGGATTAGAGTGTAGGTAGGATCTTAGTTTAGGCCTGAAGTTAAACCAGGTGTGATGACAGGAAAGAGGAAAATTTGTGGTGGGAGGGCATAGAAAAGGCATGGAAACACACAAAACAAGTAACCTGGGTACTGTTTCTCTGCTCTGCTTCCCCCCAGGAGATATCTCAATGCTGACTCCTCATATTTAGCAATTCTGCTGAAAAAACTTTTTCACTATTATACTTATCAGTGTAACAAATTATTCCAAGATTTAATGGCTTAAAATGGCAATCAGCATTTATTATGTCATACAGTTTCTGTGGGTCAGAAGTGAAAGAGGAGCTTAGATGGATGTTCCTGGCATGGGAATCTCTCATGAGGTTGCAGTCAAGAAATAAGCCAGAGCTGCAGTCTCTGAAGGCTTTAGGATCTGATTCCAAGATGGCTCATGCATATGGTTGTCAAGTTGGTACTGGCCATTGGTAGGAAGTCCCAGTTCTTCCCTATGTGGAGCCCTTCACAGAGTGACTTGACTGTTCTCATGACATGGTGGTGAGCTTCCCCCAGAGTGAGTGCTCAAAGAAAGAGCAATAATGAAGCTGCAATGCCTTTTATGACAAAACCCTGGAAGTCAACCCTAGTTCCACAATGTTCTACTGGTTATACTGATCAGCTCTACTCGAGGTGGAAGGGACTACACTGGGGCATGTGTATTAGGAGGCAACAATCTCTGGGACCTTCTTGGGGGCTGGCTACCACAGTTACACTTATAGTCCTTCTGCTTGGAATGTTCTTCCCCCAGATGTCAGCACAGCTCATACTCTCACTTCTTCCAGGTCTCTGCTCAAAAGTTACTTTACTGGAGAGGCTTTCCCTAAACTTTCACTCAGAATGGAATCCCTCTCACCATTCTCTCTCTTCTCTTATGCTGTTTTATTTTTCCTTATCGCACTTAGAACATCTTACATGTTACATACTCCTTTATAGGTAATTTGTAATGACTGCATGTAAATTTCATGTATGTAAAATATAAGCATCATGAAAGGCTTGCCATGATCTCTCCTGGTACCCAGGAGGAGCTCAGTAAACAAACGAATGAGGCGTGACATCACCTGACACTTCTGATACTTCACCCACAAAAAATCAGTAATTCCCTCTTTGGTGCCAACACCCTAGCTTGTAAATCTCCTAAAACTGGTGAGTTTAGCTTTCTGAATGCCATCTTCTTGCTTTGCATCCATCCCAATCCACCTCCTGAGCCTTTCCTAGCTGTCCTGATCCTCTTGGTGTTCTGCTTCCTCTATCCAGACGTCCCCCTTTACTGGCTGCTTCCCCCTGACATTCACACAGTTGAGGCTTCCTTATTCCAGTTCTTACCTCCTAAAGGCCTACCGAAAGGGATAACAACTAAGAAGCATGTAGGCTCACACTCCTCCTCCCATATCCATGGCAAATATTGCTAAGAGATCAGGCCATCTCTGACTATATCTGGGCCAATGAGATAATGACACTTTGCCAGGAAGATAATTGATCTCTGTCGCTTAACACACCATCAGTTCTAGTAGCAGGCACTGTAACAATGAAATCATAAAGATATTTGAATATGAGAGGGACAAATGAAACTACATAAACAATGTATAATAACCACCAAGCAATTATGTTAAGCAATTAATATGGATTACTTGTAACATTTAATCTTCATGACCATCTACAAGGAAGTTACTATTAAACCCATTTTACAAATGAGGAATCTGGGACTCAGAGAGGTAAATAATTTATTCAGGATCACTTACCTAAGTGTTGGTATGAATTAAGGCCATCAGGTCTGGAGTCTTCTCTTAAAACATCTTGATAGTGCCTTGAGGTCTTCAATAACCAACGGGTTCCATAGGATCTTAGGATTAAATGTCTAGTTGTCAGGCCTAACTGAGAGTCCCCAGGAAATTGTCTCTGTCTGAAACTGCCCCCAGAGAACCCTCACTCACGCTTAAAGATCCAATTTACTTCTAACCACTTCTATGAAGTTTTCATTGATATATTTATGCCAGCACTGCTTGAACGTCCTACTATTATTTCACTTACCAACCTAGAGTGCCAGCCCACATTTTCTTGTAGGTCTTCTTTACCGTATCACGACTGCATAAATTTCTCATTTCTTAATCCTCACAGTTTTACAAAGTGTCTAGCCTATAATAAAGCCGATAAATAAATAAATATCATCCCTACTTCCATGATATACTTTCCATTTCTCAAAGTTAGGCTTACGTTTTATATGCACGTATAATTGAGTCACTTTGCTGTACAGAAGAAATGAACACACACTGTGAATCAACTATTCTTCAATCATTTTTTTTAAGATAAGCTATGTTACACATTTTTATAGCCTGGGTATTACGGTCTTTACATCAAAATGAAGAAGTTCAGCAAGCAATGGCTTCCCAGGAAATGCAGCACTGAAATCTTCTCTAGAAGTGAACTTCATGGAGAGTCATAGCCCAGAACATGAGTGTGAGCATTTCAGTTCTGTCTTAGGAAGGTAATGAGACACTGAATTTAAATACCACTCACTGTGGCATCCCCAGGCAGAGTTTCTCCTCTACTGAGCTTATAAATGTCCTGCCTCCAGCTTTCTAGTTGCTTTGATAAAAGGAGGTGTAGCTCTTCTTGGGAGGTCACAGAACTGACACCACAGCAAGAAATCAAAGTTAACTTCCACCAGCTCTTTCCAACAACAGGGCTCGGTCAAGCTCAGAAGTATTCACGGGCTTGCCAGGAGACTTGGACAGACATGGTAATGGAATGGGAAAGCTGTGAAGAGAGAGGTGCATTCTTTTAAAAAGTGGGAAAAGTTTCCAGACTGACTAAGAGAAGGTGGACTTAAAGCATAAATGAATAGGGAATTGGTGCCAAACTGTTCAGGATGGGGCATCAGATGGCATGATATGGTACCACCTATGTGAAAAAAAAAAGCTATAATCTGGGGACAAAGAAACATGACCTTCGCTAAAGCCATCCTCATTTCAGAACCTTGGTTTCTTCCCCATAAAATGGAGGGAATGGAGCATGTGAGGAAACAGTCCAGTCTTAGTGAAGGTCTATAGAACGTGAAGTCAGTCATTCATTATGTCAGAGTGTAACTCCTAGTGCAGCCCTTACCCCAGCTTGGCTGTGGTCTGCATCTCTCTGCTCCAGGATGAATATATGACTCACCTCTGTATGTGGTCCTCATTGTACCTTAAATAGTGCTTGCCCTAAGATAGGTGCTTTGTAAATGAATAATGAATTTCATTAGATTGAATTGAAGTCAACTTTGAAACTACTCTTTCCTATCAGAAACTCCACTGCATTTCAGATTGGACGAAAATATCTTTACAAACATAGGCTGGCTCTCAGTCATGATGGGAAAAGATAAAGAGGGACCTGTATTTCCATAAATATAGGGAGAAATGGAGTATTAAGATTACCTAGCTTACTTAACGGAGAAGGAAATGGCAACCCACTCCAGTGTTCTTGCCTGGAGAATCCCAGGGACAGGGGAGCCTGGTGGGCTTAGTGACTTAGCAGCAGCAGCAGCAGCAGCTTACTTAAGGTATCTCTCTAGTAAATGGTAGAACAAAATACAGTTCTGTCAAGCTTTGAAATCTGTAGTTTTCTACTATACAAGGGTGATAGTCTTCCACAGTCACAGAAAGTTCAGTGCTCTATGTATAAAGTCTATAGACACAATTTGAAAATCCTTAATACTTGAATGTCCCTAAAAATGAGTTCTCCATTAAAATATAGAAGGGCATTTGGCAGTACTAAAATTATGATGGGAAACAGAACTTTGGAATCCCAGATAATTTTCTTGCTTGCCATCAATGTGAATAAAGTGGGTCAACCAGGTCCTTTATGCACGTTCTACACTTTCTCTAGTGTCCCTTATGATACAAAGAGGGAAGCTAGATAGACAACCTCCACCATAGCTTTTATTGTTGTTGTTGTTATATTTATTTATTTAACTTATTTATTTTAATTGGAGGCTAATTACAGTATTGTATTGGTTTTGCCATATATTGACACGAATCCACCCTAGGTGTACATGTGTTCCCCATCTTGAGCCCCCCTCCCACCTCCCTCCCCATCCCATCCCTCTGGGTCATCCCATTGCACCAGCCCCAAATATCCTGTATCATGCATCAAACCTGGACTGGCGATTCGTTTCACATATGATAATATACATGTTTCAACGCCATTCTCCCAAATCATCCCACCCTCGCCCTCTCCCACAGAGTCCAAAAGACTGTTCTATACATCTGTGTCTCTTTTGCTGTCTCGTATACAGGGTTATTGTTACCATCTTTCTAAATTCCACATATATGCGTTAGTATACTGTATTGGTATTTTTCTTTCTGGCTTACTTCACTCTGTATAATAGGCTCCAGTTTCATCCACCTCATTAGAACTGATTCAAATGTATTCTTTTTAATGGCTGAGTAATACTCCACTGTGTATATGTACCACAGCTTTCTTATCCATTCATCCGCAGATAGACATAGGTTGCTTCCATGTCCTGGCTATTATAAACAGTGCTGCGATAGTTATTAATCAGCAAAGATGTCAGCATAATGAACTGTGGATTCTCGGTAGACTTCTCCATAAGTGTAAAGCTCATCAGGATAATGAGGAGGCTGTGAAAGCTCTGTATTAGGATATGATGTGCAATTCTGGCTGTGGTTAGCAAAGACATGGTGTTGAAGGATGAGGACCCTAAAGTTTTAAGATGTGACATAACTGTTAGCACTGAAATTTGACCTATAGCAATGATTTCCAACATTTTAAAAGTCACAGTGCCCTTTCTCATATAAAGTCTTAATGAAACCCCAATATATAAAAAGATACAAGCAGACCTGATTGAAACTGGGACGGGAATCCTGTGGCTCCACCTCCTCATTTGTTCCCTCCTTTTTGAGATGGCTCAAGATATTTCTTGGGAAACCTAGGGCTTCACAGAACTGTATGAAAATCCCTGACCCAAAAGACATGTCTCTCGTGTGACTTGTTTCCATATCAATTCCTAATTCTCTCTTGACCATCATAAAATAAGAGGTGGTAATTTATTGTTTTGGTAAACAAATTGACATCAACATGGAAAAACTTCATACTTAAGAATGGACTAAGCCTTTTCCACATATTGAAAAAGGACAATGTGAAATATTGCTCAAAAATTTTTTTTAATCATTGCAAAGTGCCTAGGGATATTTTTCTGGTGGCCAACAGTCTAAAGGTCTAAGGGAGACACAACGTCAGCTTAACTGAAGCACAGACAGAGGACAGAAGAGTCCCTTGGCATCTAGCCATCTCTGTGCCCAATATTCAACAGGAGAGCAGCATAGAAAGCAATCTAGTAAAGTGTTGACAGAATTAATCACCCTCCATTTTCCAGCTTTCTTTTACTTCCTGGGCTAAGAAATTAGAAGTCTCTGGCTGAATCAGCTACACAATGACATTTCCCCAGAAGCACAGTTTTCCTGGGGAAATAAAGCTAACAAAAGGATAGGCTAACTATATTTGATTTCCTCAAAGCCCACAGCCTAATTTTATATGAACTGTCTGATCTCTTTTAGACCTTAAGTTCAAGGCCCAGTGACACTGCATTTCTCAGAGAAGACAAAGAAAAACACCTGTGAATAAATTGAAACGTTAAAGTACTGATGTCTTGCATATGGATGGCACTTACCTAACGTCAAAGTCCTTCCACAGATTACTTCAATGCATAGTAATAACTATCTACCACTTATTCAAGTCTCTAATCCCTATCATGATAGGTGAGTTAGATATTATCCCTCAATTTTACAGAGTGGAAACTGAGCCAGAGCAAGAATAAATGACTTGCCCACAAATGGCAGACTTCCATTTTGAATTCAGGACTCTTGGACATCTGATCCCCTAATCTGATTGCCTCTCCAGGCTCTCTTTCAATCTCAGTCCTTCTCAGGCATGATGCAGTATTACAAAATTACCTCAAGAGCTACAGATGGGGTCCTAGCCAAGACAAATTCTCTTCAAACAAGAGCGTGGAGAAGTATGTTGATCTTCAGAACTCAGAGTAGACAGATGGTATCATCCTTTCTCAGGGATGGGGAGCCTAGCCAGTTTAAGCTTTCCAGGTGTTCGGGGAAGATTGTGGTCTCTGTAAGCATGAAGGATTTTGTCAGTTATTCTAAAGGCAACAGGGAAACCCTGAATCTTCTGTAATATTTTACAGTAGTGGGAATCAAAGGTCCAGAAAGGCTTAGCATCTTGTCCAAGACCACTAGTTTCAACCCTGCCCTGAGTATATGATTCATGTTCCCTGTAGCATCCAGTTTCAACTGGTCAGAAATGCATAATCTCAGGCCCAGGCTCACTGAATCAGAAAATAGTTTGAACAAGATCCCCAGGTGACTCATAGGTGCATCAAAGCTTGAGAAGCACTGCTCTGAAGTATGTATACTTCCCTGAACGCTGGGCCTCTGCCTGCAGTCAAATATTTGTATATCTGGGCTTCCTTCAAGTCATGGAGGCAAATGGAAAGTGAGAAGGAATATGTGGTTTCATTTAGGGGTGGCTGTGTCAAAGCCCTCCGCTACAGGCTCCTCCCCACCAAGCAAACAATTATCAGCTCCCGGGCAGGTGGAGTCCAAGGCCCCTGATTGACCCATTCATCAATCATCGCCTCAAAGCACCCAGGAGAAAGAGGTCCTGGTAGATGAGCGCTCAGCACTGAGAAAGACCGAGGTCCCCGGTCGCTGATAAGATGGGCGCGTGGAGTTGGGATGAGGAAGGTCGGGACTAAGGAACATTAGGCATTCACCCCGCTGCTCTGATTGGTAATTAAGTGACTCGTCTACTGGCGGACAGTCCTGCATGTTCCCCCAGGCATCTGTTAGTTCTTCGAAAACCACTACTGACAAAATGAGGTTTGCCCTTGGTACACAGATAATGACTGAGCTTGACAGGTGTGGCGCGATTAGAAAATTTCTACATGAAGCTCATTCTGCTAGCCACTCCACAGTAAACAGACTCATTAGAACTTGCAGGTCCCTGGAGGCAAAGCATGTTTGACATTATTAATTGGCTTTTCTGTATAAGGAGTCAAATAGATGAAAAGGTTTATCAAGCTGAAATAATTAATTTTGCCTGAATTCGCTGACAGTTCATTTCTCCTGTAAAAGACCATTTTAAGGTCCCCCCCTTTTTTTTTTCAAATTTCAAAGTTCAAAAGACATAATAGTGGCAAAAGTGAAGCTTTTTAGTAAATTATAATTAAAGGGAATTTAATTAACTTAGACCTGGGGAAGGGGAAATAAAGGAATTGCTATCTGTGTCTATACAGAGGTCTAGATGGTTGAACATCTCATGACTTAATAATGCATTAATTTTAATCTAATCAAAGTATTATAAAAAGAGGTAATTATATGTTTAAAAATTACCAGGTTCCAATACTGGGATTTTTAAACACTTAATACTTACCCAGTTTCTCCTTAGCAAAGTTATAATTGTTGTTCTCAGATTCTGCTTATTTAAAGATGGGGGTTACAGGCAAGAGGTTAATTGAATAAATCATTGTAAGAACCCATGTTGAAACTATGATGAACTACAAAGTTTGCATTCCCTGGCTGCAAAAGATTTTTTTTCTTCCCTTTTTTCTCTGTGTCTTTCTGTGTCTCTAAAAATAGCAAATTATTTCCATTCCTTTATATGTGCTCCTGAATGCTCCCACACCCACTCTTTGCCCCACAAAGCCAAAATCCAGTTCACATAAGAGTCTGCAAAACTTTCATCTCCAATATGATTTTGTAGTTTCAGTGTGAGACTTCTTAGTATTAAGCAATGGATGATAAGATGCCAAGAATGGGTGAAAAGAATCATGATATCTCCAAGTGGTCATTAAACAGTAGGGTTTTGATTTCTGTAAAGGGCAATGTGTCTGGACATTTCACTGATTAAAGACTGAGTTCTTAGGAATATCTAAAAGAGTATAGCTGTTTTGCAGCCAAGAGGTGTCTTGCCACATAAGCCCACATACTCAGTTTGTAGTTCAAAGATGATTCGATTTTCTTTGAAATAGTCTGACCCTGATGAAATAAAAACTGGTCAGGAAGGAGAACCAGGCAGAGGAGTTTTGGAGAGTGGTTCTTCCATATCTACCGGTATGTATTAGACCAGTTCCTCAGGCTGTTACCTCCTTCTATCATAGACTCAGCTCAGGCAGCCTGAATATCTTCACCCAACTCACCCCTCCTCCTATTCTATCCCATGATGACTGACCTCCTAAAAATCTAATGGCAATGTCGGTTATTTTCAACTTGTCATTAACATTTTTATAATGCAGAAATACTCATTGGCTATCTTCATTAAATACCAGGGCATTTATGGAGTCTCTCTGCTCTTCAACCTCAATTGGAGGCAAGAGCTTGGTTACCTGAGACTCACTATTACATTTCTTCAAGTAATGTCTTTTAAAAAGTGATCACATTAAGTGAAAATTAACACAGAAAGATTCACATCCTGTTGCATCATTTTGAAAAATACAAGAACTCTTCTACCTTTTGCCAAAACATCCTTAGGTACACTCTTCAAATGAGGAAGGAGAGATATAGGGCACACATAGTGGCCACTTTACACACATCATCTCAGTTCTCAGAACAACCAAGTGATATTGCCCCCACATTAAAGATGAGACAGTTGAGGATCAGAGACAGGGGAAAAAATGCTCCTTAAGGTCACACATTTCAGAAACAGAGCTGGTCTGCTTGACTTCAAGACCCATGTAATTTCCATTAGAAAGGAGTAACCCAAAAAGTTACAGACATCAGATTCCCAAACTGTAAACACTTGTAACATTTACCAGAGAGTTAACATTTGGGGTAAGAAATGTCATAACCCAAAAAGCAAATATCTAATTCCTTGCTCAGAGGAATACTCACAAAGATGTATTTTTAAAAAATGGGAAACTTAAGACCTTCCAGTCCAACAGTCACAAACTTATTGTTGATCCTATTTCCCACTCCTGCTTCCTTATATTAGTTCCCTAATTAACCATATATTAATGTCCAGGGGCCATTGTGATTGAATAGAGGGCTGGACATGAGTGGGGCGGGAAGAGGGAGGAGGTTTTTGTGCAAAGATTCAGGGCTTGTGCTGCTATCACTCACCAGCATGTTTTCTTCTGAAGTCAATACGTTGTTCCATTTCAAACACGCTTAAAGAAAACACAAATTGATTTATTTACAATTCTGAACTACTTATCAAACACTAATGATCAGTGCCTAGTAAAACACAGGCTGAAAATATGCCATGCAATGCTTAGTCATTCTGCTAATGGAACTAATATTTCTCCACTGTGCCTCTCATTCTACTCTCTCACCCTTTGCCTCTCTTTATTTATTTCTATAATTCTTCTTGGTAAGAGTTAGAAACCCAGAAGGGATCTATGTTAGTGTGGTCAGTTCCAAAGACTCCAGAGAAAGCCCACATCTACCCAACACCTCCCTTTCATTCATTAACCCACCAGGGGCCAAGACTAATTAGATCAGCCTGCTCATTTTGAGCCGATAATTGATTTAAATAGGTTGCTCATTTAAAGTAGAAGAAAAGACTGCTAAACATTTGGTGCTGGGATTTTTTTTTTTCCTTCCTTCCCTGCAACTTTCAATTGCTTGTGCAATGTAGCATAAAATGTAGAGGTCTCCCTTTTCTTTTCTCTCTTTTTTTAAAGGGGCCATAAAATTAATTACAATAAGTAGGCAACGGGCAGGGGCAGGGGGTTAACTGATGGCTCTAATGAGCTGCGGAGCTTTGGGAAAGCTGGACCACTCATGCTGTTTGTTGGCTGCGAGGGGCCATGGCTTCCAACAGGAGCACAGCGTAAAGAGGTCCTCTGGACTGATTCTGTCTTCATGGCAACCAAAGTAGCTAAGCTTCAAACAAAAGGAGCCTTCCTTTCGGAAGGTGGGGACATTCTGGAATTGTTTCCTTACCATTAAGCAAGAAAAGACCCTCAAAAGGCCATTCCGTGATACACTCCCACCCCCAAACTCCTGTTTTTTACACAATTTGTGAGTGAGAAAGTTAGAGGAAAACTTGGACCTACTCTGTATTCTGAAGACCTTTCCCTTCTCAAAGGGTCTTTCATGACCCATCCTGTACCATATTGATTTATTTCAAATGTGAATCAAAAACGTTTAGACTAGGCTCCTATTGGAAACTAAATCGTCCTGTTAGTTTATACTATTTGGCTGACACAATGAAAAGAGCTTTTGTCTGCAGCCTGGAGGGCAAGAGGTGGAAGCCACACTTGTAATTTGTTCTGTAAATTTTATTTTGCAGTGTTTCCTATCACAGGAAGAAGGGAGTGCTCAATCTGATGAGGGGAACTGAGGAGTGCTGCTATATCTTTAAAGGTAAATAAAATGATTGGAAATAGAAAAGTTACCCCCGCAAACAGCACCATGCTACATTTCAGATGTTCCTAAGTTCCTACCTTACACTAGCAACTTGATCCACATAAGAAGCACATGGGCTCTGAAGGCAGAGCGACAAACCTGGGTTTCTACCCTGATTCAGTCACTTCTGTGCTCTGTGTAAGTCACTTGTTCTCTCTAATAATCTCTTTACCTTTAAAATGGGGACACTAAAGTCTATTTTGGAGGCATATCCTAAGGGTTAGAGATAATGTCAGAGCCTAGCATAGGGTCTAGCTTTAATAAGCACTCATAGATAGTATCTATAAAGCAAAACTGGCTTCCTAAACACCAGGCAGGGTCACTCAGCCTTGTTTTGTTGTCTGAGGCCAGGCAGTTCAGAAGAAAGTATCATTGTATTGCACACCGGACCAGCCTCGAGGGTATACAACCTGCACAGTGACACAGGGACTGACACTCAGAAGGACCCCACCATTGCTGTCTTGAAATGCTTAATTTTTGAACAGAGGACCCTGCATTTTCATTTTGCACTGGGTCCTGCAAATTATGTGGCCCATCCTGATGGCATATTCCCCTTGGCTAATGCTGTCTCTGCCAATCTTGGTCTCTTGAAGAGTCTCCTTATATGAGGTCATCTCTGTGTTGGTGGCGCACTGCTTTCACACTTATAAATCACATTCTTTCTGCCTCTTCCACAAATTAGAACCAGAGGTGTAGCCTCTCCATTCCTTTGGGCCCAGGGCCTGACTGCCATGAAAAACTATTCAAGAGCACATGCTAGTGGCCGAAGGTCAGAATGGCACCTTTGCAGTCCCATCGCCGACCCACTGAGAGAGCTCCTGTCTCTTAGAGGATGGAGGCCTGAGCCAATAGATGACAATGAGGACTGAGCATCCCTTTGTTAATTCAGCATTCTTATGGCGGATCATTTTCACTGTTAATGACATACGAGTTGAGTCCCAGGTAATTTTTTTCAAAGCAACCAGTTGTGAAATATCTTGAGAAAACACTGCCAATTTCCAATCCTAATGACAGAGACACTGAAGGTAAATAAGATGAATATTTATGGGATACCTGATTGCCTAAATGAGTTCCCTAAGGTATGAATAATTGAATGTATGCTAATTAATTGGGTAAAGCCAGTAAGTAACTCTTTTTTATTTACGTTAGCCTCATTTTATTTCATTTCTTAGAACTATTACATTTCCCAGTTATTTCCTATGCTTCAGTAAAGTTGAGTGTCAGTGAGAGAATTTTTAATAGACATCATGAGTCTTAATTTCAATAAATGTATAAGCTAAGGTAGAATATGTAATGATAGTTCTTAGGACATAGTTACTTGGGTTTTCCTAACAAAAGCTATTTGTTCATTGGTGCCTCATGCTAGCTAGTTTTTTACATATGTCTCCTCACTTAATCCTTATACCAATCCCATAAGGTTAGATACTGTACAATTGTCTCCATTTTACAGATGTGGAAACTGAGATAACAGTTAAGTGAGCTGCTCATGGCTATGTTATAAGTATTAGAACACAGATTCAAATTTGGCCTGCTTCAAAGTCAGAAGTCCTTCCAGAAAGGAAACACAGACTTTCACCTGGAACAGAAGGTTTGGAAAACATAGGCCTTTCCTTACCATTTTGTAAACATGATCCCTGAAGACTTCACCCTAATGTCTGATATTGTTCTCAAAGAGCCACTTGACTAAGTCAGTCAAAGTGACTAATTTTTTTTTTTTTGAGTCTAGACTTTTAAAATAGTTTTTATTTTAAAACAGTTTTTGGTTTCTGTTAAAAATTACACAGAAGGTGCAAACAGATATCTTATGTCCCCCTCTGTCCACATCCAGGTTTTCCTATTAACATGTTGCCTTCCTGCGGCATATCTAACTGGTGAGCCACTATTGATATACTATTATTAAATAAAGTCCATAGAGCTCGCTTTTGCCTTGTACTTTCTGTGGGTTTTGACAAATGCATGTCCTACATCCACCATTATGGTGTCACATGGAATAGTTATACTGCTTTTGTTTCACCTATTCATTCCTCCACCCACTTTCCCACCATCTGAAACCCTGGCAACCACTGACTGATCTTCTTACGGTCTCTGTAATTTTGCCTTTTCCAGAATGTCAGTTGGAATCATACACATACAGTCTTCTCCAAATGTCATTTTTCACTTTGCAAAATGCATTGGTTTCCTCCATGTTTTTCCATGGCTTGATAGCTCATTTCTTTTTATTGCTCAATAATATTCCATTGTATGGATTATCACAGATTATTTATCTGTTCACCTATCAAAGGACATCTTGGTTGCTTCCAAGCTTTGGCAATTATGAATAAAGTTTCTATAAACATTCATACACATGTTTTTGTGTGGACATAAGTTTTCACTTCATTTGAGTAAATACCTGGGAGCCTGATTGCTGGATCCTGCAATAATACTATGTTTAGTTTTGTTAAAATTGTCAAATTGTCTTCCAATGTGACTTCACCATTTTGCATTCTCACAAGCAATAAAAGAGTTCATTTGCTCTGCATCTTTCACCAGCATTTCCTGTTGTCTTTGTTTCAGATTTTAGCATTTAAATGGGTGTGTAGTAGTATTTCATTGTGGTTTTGATCAGCCATTTGTTCTTATTCACTTGAGTAAGAAGCTGTCTCCCAAGTAGGATGTGTATATCCTATCATCTGCACAAGATAATGCATTGAAATACACAGAAAAATGGCAACCACATTTTTTTCATTCATTATATTCTTTGCATATATTGTTAATTTCTATAATATTTTATTAGCATAGAAATTCTATATATTAATGCTTTATAAATTAAAAATTCTTATATTGTTAAGGTTCATGTTCTCTCATTTTTTTTCAATTGACAGAAGTATTCTATTAAAAGAGGACCCCACTGCCATAGAAAACCCTGGATCTTTGAAGACATCAAAGACAGAGACCTAATTTTTCTCTCAAAAAGTGAACTTTGATTTCCATTCAATATTGAATTTGATGTTTAAAAATTCTGAAATATGTCAGAGCTGAAGTTTATCTATGCTATTTTGTACTGGATACATCTACTAGTGTGACAAATTAGGTGTTTTCCCAGAGTAGCAGTTGTCTGAATTCATCTGCAGGAAGGATACATACAGGTGTGTTTTCAGAATATTGTCAGAGTAGTCTTAGCTTTTCAAAGCAGTTTCTCCTATACCATTTTGTTAGGGGAAGCACACTGACTGAAACTGCCCACCCTGGCCAGGCACCATAGTAACCATTTGCATGAGTTGTTTTACAACAGGAGGTCCTGGTAAGGGACACAGAACTAATAAGCCACCACCAACCAGAAGAGTTCGGGAAAGGTCGAAAGGAGACACCACATGTCTGACCACCTCCCAGAATCCTCCTCTCTGGCATCCATCTTGGCTGAACAAGGCGTGCACCACCAGGAAGGACTCTGAGTCCGAATGATTGGCTAAAGACAACCCGGAAACTAATCCCATCACCATAAAACCTGCAAGCTGTGTAGCAGATCTGTTCTCCTGGGTTCCCTTACCCTACTGCTCTCCACCCGGGTGCCCTTTCCCAATAAAATCTCTTGCTTTGTCAGCACATGTGTCTACTTAGACAATTTATTTCCAAATGTTACACAAGAGCCCAGTTTCAGGCCCAGGAAGGGTTCCCTCTTCTGGAACAATTTCACTTCACATATTAACAGAATGACTACCACTGTTTTATTGATAGTTTCCTTTTCAAAACTGATTTTTTAAAAAAAGGACCAGTGTGAACTGATAATCCTTATAGAATGAGTTCTATTGTTAATCCCATTTTATAGATGAGGCAACTGAAGCATAGAAAATTTAAATAACCTGCCAAAAGCTCCCAATGTGTAATTGCCAGAATCATGATTCACACTCAGGTGTAAATGCCAGAGTCCAAGCTCTTATTCATTAGATTATTTTGCCTAAAAACATCTATGGGCATTATGAGGAGGCTTGTGTCTACATAATTTAGAGAAAAACTTGACCAGTTTGGCAAAAGGAAAACCAAATTGTGGACTGCACCATCAGTATAGATCTTTGTTTTCAAGTGCAAATACATGCTTTTTTCCAAAGCAATATGTATGCAGGGCAGACACTGCAAAATGTTTAATCACTACACATCTTGTGTGTTTGATGGGAAATACTAAATAGCACAGGGTTCAGTCTCCAGAGGGTTCATCTGCAGAGGCATATGGCAAATGCCCTTGTTCAATCACTGGCCATGCTCTTGGTAAGTGCCAATTTGTAGTTAACGCTCCCTTCTTTCTTACTTCTCTCCCTCTCTCCCTCCCTTCTTTCTGAAATAAAAGAGGATATTGAAGATTTCATTGAGAACCACTGGTTGAGAATAACAGCTCTAAAGAAAGTTAAGGAGGAAAGTAGTTTCATAAAATACAACAGAACCCTTTTTCAGCTCAGAATTTTAGAGTTCGATCCACTCTTGAAACCTCAATGAAGCATGATGATTATGTGGTTGTCAGTCTTTGATATAACATTCAACAATCTAGTACCTTAGTATTCTCTCCTTTCTGTAGTCTCCCTAGAGGTCTGCTAGTGAGACCTTCAGAATATGAGGGAAGTGATGGTTTGATTCCCTAGGCTCGGTCACAACAGACATTGAAGCTTCTGACTTGCTCTCTTAGATTTTTTGCTCTGAGAGAAGTCAATCATCATGCTGTTACGAGATGCAAGATGTCCTGTGAAATGACCTGCCTGGAAAGGAACTGAGAACTACCAATAGCCAGTACCAACTTGTTAGCCACATGAGTGAGTCACCTTGGAAGAGGAACCTCCAGCCACAGTCAGTCCTTCAGATAACTGCAGCCCCAGCTAACACCTGACTGTGACTTCATGAGAGATCCCTAGTATAGCCCAGTCATGCTTCTCCTGCATATCTAACCCACAGAAACTAAGAAATAACAACAATCGATTCTTTACGTTACTTAAGTACTAGGGTGATTTATTACGCAGCATTAGGTAACTGATTCTGTCAGAAAGCCTGGATATTTGCCCAGAAATACAAAGAAACTGAGGCCACCACTGAGTTGAAAGAATGCAGGTTGCTAAGCAGAGAACTCTTTGGTGGGAGACTTAAGATAAGTGGAGCTTTGACCCTAGAGCAAAAGTGTGAAGTAAAGGATGTCCTGAAGGCTGTAGATGAAACCAACTGGGTCAAAAACCACATGTCAGCACCAAATTAAAACTAAAAATTTCCTGAACTAAAAAGTAAGTGACTAAGTTAGTATAAGGCAAATGAATGTTTTTTTCAAATACTCCTTGAAACATGATCAGTTATCAAATTAGTGAAAAGAGAGAAAAAGAAAGAAAAGAAATAGAACATTCTCAGGGAATATTTTAGTTTTATCGACTAAGCATTTCTCCAAGTCTATGTTCTTTGCTGCTGCTGCTGCTGCTGCTAAGTCGCTTCAGTCGGGTCCGACTCTGTGCAACCCCATAGACGCCAGCTCATCAGGCTCCCCTGTCCCTGGGATTCTCCAGGCAAGAGTACTGGAGTATGTTCTTTAGATAACAGTAATAGTAATAAAACTATTCAGTTCAGTTCAGTCGCTCAGTCGTGTCCGACTCTCCGCGACCCCATGAATCACAGCACGCCAGGCCTCCCTGTCCATCACCAACTCCTGGAGTTCACTCAAACTCATGTCCATCGAGTCAGTGATGCCATCCAGCCATCTCATTCTCTGTCGTCCCCTTCTCCTCCCACCCCCAACCATTCCCAGCATCAGAGTCTTTTCCAGTGAGTCAACTCATCGCATGAGGTGGCCAAAGTATTGCAGTTTCAGCTTTAGCATCAGTCCTTCCAATGAACACCCAGGATTGATCTCCTTACAGTTCAAAAGCATCAATTCTTCAGCGATCAGCCTTCTTCACAGTCCAACTCTCATATCCATACATGACCACGGGAAAAACCATAGCCTTGACTAGATGGACCTTTGTTGGCAAAGTAATGTCTCTGCTTTTTAATATACTATCAAGGTTGGTCATAACTTTCCTTCCAAGGAGTGAGTGTCTTTTAATTTCATGGCTGAAATCACCATCTGCAGTGATTTTGGAGCCCCCCCCCCCAGAAATAGTCTGACACTGTTTCCCCATCTATTTCCCATGAAGTGATGGGACCAGATGCCATGATCTTTGTTTTCTGAATGTTGAGCTTCAAGCCAACCTTTTCACTCTCCTCTTTCACTTTCATCAAGAGGCTTTTGAGTTCCTCTTCACTTTCTGCCATAAGGGTAGTGTCATCTGCATATCTGAGGTTATTGATATTTCTCCCAGCAATCTTGATTCCAGCTTGTGCTTCTTCCAGCCCAGCGTTCCTCATGATGTACTCTGCATATAAGTTAAATAAGCAAGGTGACAACATACAGCCTTGACGTACTCCTTTTCCTATTTGGAACCAGTCTGTTGTTCCATGTCCAGTTCTGACTGTTGCTTCCTGACCTGCATACAGGTTTCTCAAGAGGCGAAATCAGATTGATTATATTCTTTGCAGCCAAAGATGGAGAAGCTGTATACAGTTAGCAAAAACAAGACCAGGAGCTGACTGTGGCTCAGATCATGAACTCCTTATTGCCAAATTCAGACTTAAATTGAAGAAAGCAGGGAAAACCACTAGACAATTCAGATATGACCTAAATCAAATCCCTTATGATTATACAGTGGAGGTGAGAAATAGATTTAAGGGACTAGATCTGATAGATAGAGTGCCTGATGAACTCTGGACGGAAGTTCGTGACATTGTACAGGAGACAGGGACCAAGACCATCCCCATGGAAAAGAAATGCAAAAAAGCAAAATGGCTGTCTGAGGAGGCCTTACAAATAGCTGTGAAAAGAAGAGAAGTGAAAAGCAAAGGAGAAAAGGAAAGATATAAGCATCTGAATGCAGAGTTCCAAAGAATAGCAAGGAGAGATAAGAAAGCCTTCCTCCGTGATCAATGCAAAGAAATAGAGGAAAAAAACAGAATAGGAAAAACAAGAGATCTCTTCAAGAAAATTAGAGATTCCAAGGGAACATTTCATGCAAAGATGGGCTCGATAAAGGACAGAAATGGTATGGACGTAACAGAAGCAGAAGATATTAAGAAGAGGTGGCAGGAATACACAGAAGAACTGTACAAAAAAGTTCTTCATGACCAAGATAGTCACGATAACGTGATCACTGACCTAGAGCCAGACATCTTGGAATGTGAAGTCAAGTGGGCCTTAGAAAGCATCACTACGGACAAAGCTAGTGGAGGTGATGGAATTCCAGTTGAGCTATTTCAAATCTTGAAAGATGATGCTGTGAAAGTGCTGCACTCAATATGCCAGCAAATTTGGAAAACTCAGCAGTGGCCACAGGACTGGAAAAGGTCAGTCTTCATTCCAATCCCAAAGAAAGGCAATGCCAAAGAATGCTCAAACTACCGCACAATTGCACTCATCTCACACTCTAGTAAAGTCATGCTCAAAATTCTCCAAGCCAGGCTTCAGCAATATGTGAACCGTGAACTCCCAGATGTTCAAGCAGGTTTAGAAAAGGCAGAGGCACCAGAGATCAAATTGCCAACATCCGCTGGATTAGGAGAAAGCAAGAGAGTTCCAGAAAAACATCTATTTCTGCTTCACTGACTATGCCAAAGCCTTTGACTGTGTGGATCACAATAAACTGTGGAAAATTCTGAAAGAGATGGGAATACCAGACCTGTGGGACATAGCATGTCCTAAAGATGGCTTGCCAGCATGATATACCTAGATATAAAGCCAAACTTGACATAAACACTTTCTCCCAGATGTGACCAGAAGGGATGTTAGGTGAAGCCACCTGTTCAAGTAATAGCAGCCACAACAACAATAATAATACTTCAGTTCAGTTCAGTTCAGTCGCTCAGTCGTGTCCGACTCTCTGCGACCCCATGAATCACAGCACGCCAGGCCTCCCTGTCCAACACCAACTCCCGGAGTACACTCAAACTCATGTCCACAGAGTCGGTGATGCCATCCAGCCATCTCATTCTCTGTCGTCCCCTTCTCCTCCCGCCCCCAACCTTTCCCAGCATCAGAGTCTTTTCCAGTGAGTCAACTCGTGGTAGCCTTTATTTAATGCTTATTATGTGCACAAACACTGTTCCAATTCCTTTATGAGTATAAACTCATTATTCATTTCATTAACTTAATAACCCAAACATCTGTCTGTCTGCTGTTATAGCTTCCTTCCTTTGAAGTCTGATGCATTTCTATGTCTAAAAATATCCCTTTTAAGAAAGGGTTCCATTAATTACCACTATTCACATGCCTACTATGTGCCAGGAATTGTACTTTATGTTTTACAACAGCAGGCTCCTCCATCCATGGAATTTTCCAGGCAAGAGTACTGGAGTGGGGTGCCATTGCCTTCTCCAATATACAGTGTTAGTTGGGCTCAATTGGGTGACTTTTCGCTGATGTAGTACAGATTGGTATGCATGAGACTGCACTTTGCTGAAGCTAAGCTGGGGAGTCTTACTGTTCCACTATATAGCCTGTATTTCCATGTGGTCTATCACTATTCAGTGACTTAACCTTAGATTCTTTACATGATGGCTGAATTAGAGGTTGAAAGTAGGAGATAGAGGATCTTCTAAGACCTTGGCTTCGTAGTCCAAGAGCAACATTGCAACAGTATTCTAATGATCCAAGCAAGTTTAAAAGACATCCCTGATCAAGGCAGGGTGGAACACACTCCAAGTCTAAAAATAAGAATTAGTATATATGTTCAAGAAAGAGAGAATTTCTTTTTGACCATTTTTGAAAAAGATCTACCACACTATGAAAGTGAATGTGTTAGTCACTCAGTAGTGTCCCCGTCTTTGCAACCCCATGAAGCCCACTAGGCTCCTCCGTCCATGGGATTATTCATGCAAGAATACTTAAGTGGGTTGCCATTACCTTCTCTAGGAGACCTTCCCAACCAAGGGATCGAACCTGGGTCTCCTGCATTGCAGACAGATTTTTTACCATTTGAGCCACCAGGGAAGCACCCCTACTATACTATGCATGTATTCTAGTAGCTAAGTCATGTCTGACTCTTTGCAATTCCATGGAGTCCACCAGACTCCTCTGTCCATGGGATTTTCCAGGCAAGAATACTGGAATAAGTTGCCATTTCCTCCTCCAGGGGATCTTCCTGACTCAGGGATCGAACCCGCCTGTCCGGCATCTCCTGCAATGGCAGGTGGATTCTTGATCACTGCCACCTAAGTTCTAATAAAAGTTTTCATGCCTGCCACATTTGAAATACATGTACTCCTCTTTCAAAAATTTCATTCCATTATGGTAACAGCTTGAAGTTCAAATCTCATCACTTGACTCAGATCTGCATGTGTATGAGGCTCCTTTGTGCAACACTCTTGGTCTGGAGACCTGTAGACTAAAATAATGTTATCTGCCCTCAAATGTTCAACATAAAATGGTAAGACATGGATTGAATAACCGTACTAGAAGTTTTCATTCAAAATAGGAAAAATGAAGTGATATCAGCAAAATAGCGAACTAGGAACTTCTAACCCCTTGTTTTCCCCTGAAAATAAATGAATAAATGAAAAAAGTAAGATAAAACAGAACTGACTGAACAAATATACAAGCCTTAAAAAGAGTGAAAAATTTACAGCAACCAAATGAGCTTCCAAATAAAAGTCCACATTCAAAATGGTGGGAAACTTTTTGACATAGTTATTCAAACTTTCCCTACCCTTTCTATCCATGGTGTAGTCTTTGTCTAAAGCAAACAGTGACATAATTTCCAATTTTCACCGTTGGACTGGAAGGAGCAGAGTAGCTGATACTCACAATGTTCTAACCTGTCTGGAGGCTGCTGCCTAAAAAACTGGTTTTGTCTTGTCTGACTCAGATCTTGGATGAGAAAGATCAGCAGCTGCTATTTGTGAAAGTTATGGGGGTGGAGGGGGCTACTATAAACCCACATATACCTGAGCAAGAGACTGTGTATGGAATCATACAGTAGTCATGTAAAGTCCCAAAGAGAATCTAGATGAGAATGTTTGAGAAATTAAAGCATTCAAAAGCAGATATGTATACAGGGAACATAGAAAGTCACATATAACCCAGGCAAGATGTATGCTCAGAAAAGACCTGAGAAAAATTTCAGATTGCATTTCAAGTTTATACCTACACATAGGGCATGCTCAGGTACTCAATGAATGACTTTCCAGCCACAAAACCAGTCTGTAGATGTTATTTTTACAGATGCCAAATTTTCAACAAAAAATTACATTACAAGGCATACAACAAAATGAAAAATCAGAAAACAGAGTTAATTGGTAAATACCATCCATGAAGAAGCACAGACATCAGACTTACTGGAAAAATACATTGAAAGAGCTGTTTTAAATGTGTTCAGAGAGTTAAAGAAAAGACAAACAAGAAAAAATAATGAACTCAGTAAAAAAAAAAAAAATGAGCACAATGAAAATATCAACAGAGAGATAGATATTATTGTGCTGTGCTTAGTCACTCAGTCATGTCCATCTCTTTGTGACCCCATGGACCATAGCCCACCAGACTCCTCTGTCCATAGGGTTCTCCAGACAAGAATACTGAAGTGAGTTGCCATGCCCTCCTCTAGGGGATCGTCCTAACTCAGGGATCAAACCCAGGAGAAATTATTAAGAGGAACCAGATTCTGACGCTGATTTAAAAAAAATAATAATTGAATTACAATAATACTTTGCCAACAAAGGTCCATCTAGTCAAGGCTATGGTTTTTCCAGTAGTCATGTATGGATGTGAGAGTTGGACTATAAAGAAAGCTGAGTGCCAAAGAATTGATGCTTTTGAACTGTGGTGTTGGATAAGACTCTTGAGAGTCCCTTGGACTGCAAGATCCAACCAGTCCATTCTAAAGGAGATCAATCCTGGGTGTTCATTGGAGGGACTGATGTTGAAGCTGAAACTCCAATATTTTGGCCACAAAAATGATCTTCGTGACCAAGATAATCACGATGGCATGATCACTCACCTGGAGCCAGACATCTTGGAATGTGAAGTCAAGTGGGCCTTAGAGAGCATTACTATGAACAAAGCTAGTGGAGGTGATGGAATTCCAATGGAGCTATTTCAAATCCTGAAAGATGATGCTGTGAAAGTGCTGCACTCAATATGCCAGCAAATTTGGAAAACTTAGCAGTGGCCACAGGACTGGAAAAGGTCCGTCTTCATTCCAATCCCAAAGAAATGCAGAGCCAAAGAAAGATCAAACTACTGCACAATTGCACTCATCTCACACACTAGTAAAGTCATGCTCAAAATTCTCCAAGCCAGGCTTCAGCAATATGTGAACCGTGAAATTCCTGATGTTCAAGCAGGTTTTAGAAAAGGCAGATCACCAGAGATCAAATTGCCAACATGTGCTGGATCATGGAGAAAGCAAGAGAGTTCCAGAAAAACATCTATTTCTGCTTCATTGACTATGTCAAAGCCTTTGACTGTGTGGATCACAATAAGCTGTGGAACATTCTGAAAGAGATGGGAATACCAGACCACCTGACCTGCCTCTTGAGAAACCTGTATACAGGTCAGGAAGCAACAGTTAGAACTGGACATGGAACAACAGACTGGTTCCAGATAGGAAAAGGAGTGAGTCAAGGTTGTATATTGTCACCTAGCTTATTTAACTTATATGCTGAGTACATCATGAGGAACGCTGGGCTGGAAGAAGCACAAGCTGGAATCAAGATTGCTGGGAGAAATATCAATAACTTCAGATATGCAGATGACACTACCCTTATGGCAGAAAGTGAAGAGGAACTCAAAAGCCTCTTGATGAAAGTGAAAGAGGAGAGTGAAAAGGTTGGCTTGAAGCTCAACATTCGGAAAACAAAAATCATGGCATCTGGTCCCATCACTTCATGAGAAATAGATGGGGAAACAGTGAAAACAGTGTCAGACTTTATTTGTTTGGGCTCCAAAATCACTGCAGATGCTGATTGCAGTCATGAAATTAAAAGACGCTTACTCCTTGGAAGGAAAGTTATGACCAACCTAGATAGCATATTAAAAAGCAGAGACATTACTTTGCCAACAAAGGTCCATCTAGTTAAAGCTATGGTTTTTCCCATGGTCATGTATGGATGCGAGAGTTGGACTGTGAAGAAAGCTGATTGCCGAAGAATTGATGCTTTTGAACTGTGGTGTTGGAGAAGACTGTTGAGAGTCCCTTGGACTGCAAGGAGATCCAACCAGTCCATTCTAAAGGAGATCAATCTTGGGTGTTCATTGGAAGGACTGATGCTGAAGCTGAAACTCCAATCCTTTGGCCACCTCATGCGACGAGTTGACTCACTAGAAAAGACTCTGATGCTGGGAGGGATTGGGGGCGGGAGGAGAAGGGGACGACAGAGAATGAGATGGATGGATGGCATCACCAACTCAATGGACATGAGTTTGAGTGAACTCCAGGAGTTGGTTTTGGACAGGGAGGCCTGGCGTGCTGTGATTCATGGGGTCGCGAGGAGTCGGAAACGACTGAGCGACTGAACTGAACTGAACTGAACTGATGTGGAGAGCTGACTCATTTGAAAAGACCCTGATGCTGGGAAAGATTGAGGGCAGAAGGAGAAGGGGACGACAGAGGATGAGGCGGTAGGATGGCATCACCAACACAATGGACATGAGTTTGGGTGGACTCTGGGAGTTGGTGATGGACAGGGAGGCCTGGTGTGCTGCGGTTCATGGGGTCACAAAGAGTCAGACATGACTGAGCGACTGATCTGAACTGAATCACTGGAGGATTTCAACAGCAAATTGGAACAGGCAGAAAAAGAATATGGGAAAATAAGCCAGAAATTAAAATTATCAACTCTGAAGAGCAGAAATAAAAAAGAATGAAGAGAAATGAACAAACCCAAAGGGACATATGGGATACCATCTAAAGGAACAACATATACATTATGGGAGTTTCAGAATAATAAGAGAGAAAGAATTGGGTAAGAGATTATTTGGAGAGCTAAAGTCCAAAAAAGCTACCTAAATTTTATTCAACACATGAATCTACATATACAAAGAAGCTCACTGAACTACAAATGGAATAAATCCCAAAGAGATACATTTTATAATTAAACTGTCAAAGGCAAAGACAAATAGAGAAACGTAAAAGCACTCAGAGAGAAGCAGCTTGTCAGATACAAGCAATTATCAATAATATTATCAACTGATTTATCAGAAGAAATCTTTCAGGCCAGAATGCAGTGGGATGATATATAAATGCTGAGTCAGAGAGAATTAAAACCTGTTAACCAAAATTATATATCAAAGAAAACTGTCCTTCAAAAATGAGGGGAAAATTAAGACATTCCCAGATAGATAAAAACTAAGGGAGTTCATTAACATCCGATCTACAAATAAAAATTGCTGAATGGAATTCTTCAGGTTGAAATAAAAGGATACTAGGCAGTACCTCAAAACTATATGAAGATATAATACTCTCTAGTCAAGGTAAACACGTTGGCAAATATGAAAATTGGTATTATTGTAATTTTGGTTTGTAACTCCACTTTTTATATTCTTCAGGGCTTAAATAATAAATACAAAGTTATAAATCTATGTCAGTGATCAGCCTAGTTACCATCTGTCAATAACAAAATTAATGTAATATTATTGACTATATTCCCTATGCTGTATGGGAGCTTCCTTGGTGGCTAGGACATTAAGAATCTGCCTACAATGAAGGAGACCTGGGTTCAGTCCTTGGATTGGGAAGATCCCCTGGAGAAGGAAATGGCAACCCACTCCAGTATTCTTGCCTAGAGAATCCCATGGATAGAGGAGCCTGGCAGATTACAGTCCATGGGGTAGCAAAGAGTTGGACACGACTGAGCAACTAACACTCCTTTATCATACCTCCTCATGACATTTATTTTATAACTGAAAATTTCCACCTCTTAATCTCCCCCTCCTATGTCATTTACCCTCCTCCCTCCTCTTGACAGCCACCAGTTTGTTCTCTGTATTTTTGAGACTGTTTCTGTTTTTTTATGTTTGTTCATTAGGTTTATTTTCTGGAATTGACATGTAACTGAAATCATGCAGCATTTGTCTCTCTGACTAATTTCACTTAGTGTGATAAGTGAAGCTTAGGTCCATCAATATTGCTGCAGATGTTAAGATTTTATTGTTTTTAGTGGCTGTGTAATACTTTGGCCACCTCATGCGAAGAGTTGACTCACTGCAAAAGACTCTGATGCTGGGAGGGATTGGGAGCAGGAGGAGAAGGGGACGACAGAGAATGAGATGGATGGATGGCATCACCAACTATATGGACATGAGTTTGAGTGAACTCCGGGAGTTGGTGATGGACAGGGAGGCCTGGCGTGCTGTGATTCATGGGGTCGCAAAGAGTCAGACACGACTGAGTGACTGAACTGAACTGAACTGAATGCTCCATTATATATGTATAATATTCCATTGATGGACAGGGAGGCCTGGCTTGCTGTGATTCATGGGTTCGCGGAGAGTGGGACACGACTGAGCGACTGAACTGAACTGATATATATATATATATACACATATATATATACACATGATATAGTAAATGCCCATATTATACATATATAATATTGTTAATATCTATAATATATATATTGTTGTTGTTAAGTTGCTAATCCAATTCTTTGTGACCCCATGAACTGCAGCACACCAGGCTTCTCTGTCCAACACTATCTCCCTGAGTTTGCTCAAACTCATGTCCATTAAGTCAGTGATGGTAAAGAAGACATATATATGTATGTGTATATAATGTATACTCATTATATACATATATATTATATACATTCATAATATTGTTACAATTCTATAGTATTATAACAATATTATGAATATATATAGTGAGTATATATAATATGTATATATCTTCTTTACCCATTTATCTCTCAGTGGGCACTTAAGTTACTTCTATATATCTTGGCCATTGCACATAATGCTGCAATGAGCATCAGTTCAGTTCAGTTCAGTCGCTCAGTCGTGTCCGACTCTCCGCGACCCCATGAATTACAGCACACCAGGCCTCCCTGTCCATCACCAACTCCCGGAGTTCACTCAAACACATGTCCACAGAGTAGGTGATGCCATCCAGCCATCTCATTCTCCGTCGTCCCCTTCTCCTCCCGCCCCCAAACTTTCCCAGCATCAGAGTCTTTTCCAGTGAGTCAACTCGTCGCATGAGGTGGCCAAAGTATTGCAGTTTCAGCTTTAGCATCAGTCCCTCCAAGGAACATCCAGGATTGATCTCCTTTAGAATGGACTGGTTGGATCTCCTTGCAGTATAAGGGACTCTCAAGAGTCTTCTCCAACACCACAGTTCAAAAGCATCGATTCTTCGGCGATCAGCCTTCTTCACAGTCCAACTCTCACATCCATACATGACCACGGGAAAAACCATTGCCTTGACTAGACGGACCTTGGTTGGCAAAGTAATGTCTCTGCTTTTTAATATACTATCAAGGTTGGTCATAACTTTCCTTCCAAGGAGTGAGTGTCTTTTAATTTCATGGCTGCAATCAGCATCTGCAGTGATTTTGGAGCCCAAACAAATAAAGTCTGACACTGTTTCCACTGTTTCCCCATCTATTTCCCATGAAGTGATGGGACCAGATGCCATGATCTTTGTTTTCTGAATGTTGAGCTTCAAGCCAACCTTTTCACTCTCCTCTTTCACTTTCATCAAGAGGCTTTTGAGTTCCTCTTCACTTTCTGCCATAAGGGTAGTGTCATCTGCATATCTGAGGTTATTGATATTTCTCCCAGCAATCTTGATTCCAGCTTGTGCTTCTTCCAGCCCAGCGTTCCTCATGATGTACTCTGCATATAAGTTAAATAAGCAAGGTGACAATATACAACCTTGACGTACACCTTTTCCTATTTGGAACCAGTCTATTATTCCATGTCCAGTTCTAACTGTTGCTTCCTGACCTGCATACAGGTTTCTCAAGAGGCAGGTCAGGTGGTCTGGGATTCCCATCTCTTTCAGGATGTTCCACAGTTTATTGTGATTCACACAGTCAAAGGCTTTGGCATAGTCAAGGAAGCAAAAATAGATGTTTTTCTGGAATTCTCTTGCTTTCTCCATGATCCAGCGGATGTTGGCAATTTGATCTCTGGTGCCTCTGCCTTTTCTAAAACCTGCTTGAACATCTGGGAGTTCACGGTTTACATACTGCTGAAGCCTGGCTTGGAGAATTTTGAGCATGACTTTACTAGCGTGTGAAATGAGTGCAATTGTGAGATAGTTTGAGCATTCTTTGGCATTGCCTTTCTTTGGGATTGGAATGAAGACTGACCTCTTCCAGTCCTGTGGCCACTGCTGAGTTTTCCAAATCTGCTGGCATATTGAGTGCAGCACTTTCACAGCATCATCTTTCAAGACTTGAAATAGCTCAACTGGAATTCCATCACCTCCACTAGCTTTGTCCGTAGTGATGCTTTCTAAGGCCCACTTGACTTCACATTCCAAGATGTCTGGCTCTAGGTCAGTGATCACGTTATCGTGACTATCTTGGTCGGGAAGATCTTTTTTGTACAGTTCTTCTGTGTATTCCTGCCACCTCTTCTTAATATCTTCTGCTTCTGTTACGTCCATACCATTTCTGTCCTTTATCGAGCCCATCTTTGCATGAAATGTTCCCTTGGAATCTCTAATTTTCTTGAAGAGGTCTCTTGTTTTTCCTATTCTGTTGTTTTCCTCTATTTCTTTGCATTGATCACTGAGGAAGGCTTTCTTGTCTCTCCTTGCTATTCTTTGGAACTCTGCATTCAGATGCTTATATCTTTCCTTTTCTCCTTTGCTTTTCGCCTCTCTTCTTTTCACACTATTTGTAAGGCCTCCTCAGACAGCCATTTCGCTCTTTTGCATTTCTTTTCCATGGGGATGGTCTTGGTCCCTGTCTCCTGCACAATGTCACAAACCTCCGTCCAGAGTTCATCAGGCACTCTATCAATCAGATCTAGTCCCTTAAATCTATTTCTCACTTCCACTGTATAATCATAAGGGATTTGATTGAGGTCATATCTGAATGGTCTAGTGGTTTTCCCTACTTTCTTCAATTTCAGTCTGAACTTCGCAATAAGGAGTTCATGATCTGAGCCACAGTCAGCTCCTGGTCTTGTTTTCGCTAACTGTATACAGCTTCTCCATCTTTGGTTGCAAAGAATATAATCAATCTGATTTCGGTGTTGACCATCTGGTGATGTCCATGTGTAGAGTCTTCTCTTGTGTCGTTGGAAGAGGGTGTTTGCTATGACCAGTGCATTCTCTTGACAAAACTCTATTAGCCTTTGCCCTGCTTCATTCCGTGCTCCAAGGCCAAATTTGCCTGTTACTCCAGGTGTTTCTTGACTTCCTACTTTTGCATTCCAGTCCCCTATAATGAAAAGGATATCTTTTTTGGGTGTTAGTTCTAAAAGGTCTTGTAGGTCTTCATAGAACCGATTAACTTCGGCTTCTTCAGCATTACTGGTTGGGGCATAGGTCTGGATTACTGTAATATTGAATGGTTTGCCTTGGAAACGAACAGAAATCATTCTGTCATTTTTAAGATTGCATCCAAGTACTGCATTTCGGACTCTTTTGTTGACCATGATGGCTACTCCATTTCTTCTAAGGGTTTCCTGCCCACAGTAGTAGATATAATGGTCATCTGAGTTAAATTCACCCATTCCAGTCCATTTTAATTCACTGATTCCTAGAATGTCGAAGTTCACTCTTGCCATCTCCCATCTGACCACTTCCAATTTTCCTTGATTCATGAACCTAACATTCCAGGTTCCTATGCAATATTGCTCTTTACAGCACTGGACCTTGCTTCTATCACTGGTCAACATCCACAGCTGGGTATTGGTTTTGCTTTGGCTCCATCCCTTCATTCCTTCTATAGTTATTTCTCCACTGATCTCCAGTAGCATACTGGGCACCTTCCGACCTGGGGAATTCCTCATTCAGTATCCTATCATTTTGCCCTTTGTTACTGTTCATGGGGTTCTCAAGGCAAGTATACTGAAGTGGTTTGCCATTCCCTTCTCCAGTGGACCACATTGGGCTGTGGTCCATGTGATCAGATCGCCTAGTTTCCTGTGATTATGATTTCAGTGTGTCTGCCCTCTGATGCCCCCTAGCAATACCTACCGTCTTATTTGGGTTTCTCTTACCTTGGTCGTGGAAAATCTCTTCACAGCCGCTCCAGCAAAATGCAGCCGCTGTACCTTACCTTGGACGAGGGGTATCTCCTCAAGGCTGCCCCTCCTGACCTTGAACGCGGAGTAGCTCCTCACGGCCCTCCTGCACCCGCGCAGCCACCGCCTGTTGGACGTGCGGTAGCTCCTCTCGGCCACCGGCCCTGGCCTCAGGCATGGGGTAGCTCCTCATGGCCGCACCTCTGCGTGGTTCGTTGCGCCGCGGCCGGCGTCTCTCGCGTCGCGTCTGCGCCGCCGGGGCCGGCGTCTCTCGCGTCGCGTCTGCGCCGCCGGGGCCGGCGTCTCTCGCGTCGCGTCTGCGCCGCCGGGGCCGGCGTCTCTCGCGTCGCGTCTGCGCCGCCGGGGCCGGCGTCTCTCGCGTCGCGTCTGCGCCGCCGGGGCCGGCGTCTCTCGCGTCGCGTCTGCGCCGCCGGGGCCGGCGTCTCTCGCGTCGCGTCTGCGCCGCCGGGGCCGGCGTCTCTCGCGTCGCGTCTGCGCCGCCGGGGCCGGCGTCTCTCGCGTCGCGTCTGCGCCGCCGGGGCCGGCGTCTCTCGCGTCGCGTCTGCGCCGCCGGGGCCGGCGTCTCTCGCGTCGCGTCTGCGCCGCCGGGGCCGGCGTCTCTCGCGTCGCGTCTGCGCCATCTGTTTTAATCAGTGTTGTTGCTTTCTTTCTTCAGAAAAAATGCCAAGATTTGGAATTGCTGGATTGTATGGTAGTTCTATTTTCATATATTTTAGAATCCTCCATATTGTTTTCCATAGTGGCTGTACCAATTTACATGCCCATCAACAATGCACAAGTGTTTCCTTATTTCCACAGCCTGATCAACACTTGTTACTTATTATCTTTTTGATAATAGCCATCCTGACAAATGCAATGTGTTATCTCATTGTGGTTTTGACTTGCATTTCCCTGATGATTAGTGATGTTGAGCAAACTCCTGTGTCTGTTGACCATTTGTATGACTCCTTTGGAAAAAATGGCTATTTAGGTCTTCTGCTCATTTTTAATCAGTTTTTTTTTACATTGAGTTGTATAAAATCTTTGAATATTTTAGATACTAATCCTTTATCAGAAATATTTTCAAGTATCTTCTCTCATTCAGTAGGCTGCATTTACGTTTTGTTGATAGTTTGCTTACCTGTGAAAAAACTTTTTAGTTTAATGCAGTCCTATTTTCTTGTTTTGCTTTTACTTCCATTGCCTGAGGGAATATATCCAAGGATATAGTTAAGACTGATGTCAGAGAGCCTATTGCCTATGTTTCCTTCTAGGAATTTTATGGTTTTTCAGGTCTTACATTTAAGTCTTAGATCTATTTTGAGTTTATTTTTTGTAAATGGTATGAGAAAGTAGTCTGGTGTCATTCTTTTGTATATAGCTCTCCAGTTTTCCCAATACCATTCATTAAAGAGGCTTTCTTTTCCCCATTGTATATATTTGCCTCTTTTGTTATAGATTGTGTGTGGTAGTCACTCAGTCATGTCTGATTCTTCGCTAACGCATGGACTGTAGCCCTCTAGGCTCCTCTGTCCTTGGGTTCTCCAGGCAAGAATACTGGAGTAGGTTGCTATGGCCACCTCCAGGGGATCTTCTTGACCCAGGAATCAAACCCTTATCTCTTATATTGCAGGTGGATTCTTTACTGCTAAGACACTGGGGAATCACTGTGATTTTTCTTTAATCAATTACTATTGTTTATTTGTATAAGCTTATTAAAAGAGTTATTTTAGATGTATTTACTCAAATTTGTATCAACCATCACTATTGCGCATACAGAAAAATAAATAAGAAAAGCAAAGCAAATTAGTTAAGGTATTTCCAAAATTTTCTCAGAGTCTGACTTGAGAGTCAACATTTATGTTTATCCACAAAATATCACCCTCCATGCCATCAAGTGCATATCAAGGCAGCATTTCTTAAAGATCACTCCACTGTTATGTCTAGAATTCTCTTCAAGCTGCTAACATGCATTATTCAAGTTTTGATGCTGATATTTTCTTGATTGACTAAGAGGTAGCTTGAATCAGTTACATTAGCCTTGTGTTGCTTTGAATTTCTTCATACTTGGCAGTTCCTTTTGCCTTGGGTTGTATCGCTTGGACTATGATAAGTAATCCTTTTGCACATATCATAAGTGCAGACTTTTTCACAGCTTCATATATCTGTGGGTCTCTGCCTTTTTGAGCCTTCATAAAGTACTTGGTCTTCACATTTCAGGAAGATGCAGACTTGTGGCCATTGTCCAATCATATTTGGTTTTCACTCCACTGCTTTATTTCCATGTCTTCTGTCTTCACTATAACATTTTGTATCAGTATCAAATCACAGTGTAAAATGTATTTAAATTACAATTAAACTCAATAAACGTAGTGCTAGCAAAGCACATACCTCAACTGAAGCGATGATAGTGATGCAGTAATAACCAAGTTCATGCTTGTGCAGTTAAAGGCAACTATGTCTTGAATGTTACTTGACTGATGGTGTCAAATGCTATAAATTGTAATGTGCATCTCAATTTCAAAGATATTTAAGTGTTAAAAAATACGATATTTATTGAGTTTCTCCTGTGTATCCAGTGATGTGTTAGGGACTGTCAGATAGATATATTTAAACATTTTAAAAATAGTGCTTGTCTCAGGAAATTTAACAAAGAGAGTTGCTCAGATGAAGTAGATAACCATGACAAATGGCATAGAATAAATTTTAAAGTAAATAGCAAGACATGTTGGAGTTTGAAGGGATGTGAATAGTGGAGGCCATTCATCATGTCTCTCTACATTTTATCACCTCTTCATATATTTCCCTATTTTTTGTATTTTGGTCATTTTATTATTAATGAAGAGAAAGAAAGAAATTTTACTATATTTAAAATCTTAATATTTGTGAGATGAATTTTTGAAATACCTTGTTCTAGCCTGTGACTTATTTTTAAATTTGTCTAGAAGTCTTTGCTCATACAGAGGTCTGCAACTATAGCACAGTAAAATGTATCCATGTTTTTCTGCATGGCATATAACTTTTATCTTATTTTGTAAATAATTCTGGATATTTTCCAATATTTCCTAAAAATTTCGAATTTTGGCTTTTCACACTTAGGTTTTTAACAGCCAGAATTTGGCTTTTGTGTATGGTGTGAGGTAAGGTTTTCATTTTCTCCACATGAATGACCGGTTATCCCACGATAGTCTGTCAAAAGTCAATCCTTCCTCACCCTCCTGATTTGGAGTACAGTCAATTTAGGGAACACAGTTGAGGGAATAAAACCCTGACTTGAAAAATAGAATTTTCCTTTGAGAAGATAAACTCATAATCAAACACTTAAATATGGATGGAATATACTCTAAAATACTCTAATCTGATAATTTTTAATCTTTTAATGTCAGAAATAGGTTCTGATTAAACCTATGGACCTCTTTCTAAAAGGAAAAAATAAATAAAAGGAAAAAAATGCACAAACCCATGAACAATATACTTGAAATTTGTGCACTAGCCTCTTCTCTTCAGTTTAGAGTGGAGAAATTGGGGGAATGTTAATATATTAATCAAGAGCTCACAGGTACTATATGTCATAGCCAGAAAAAGAATCCATAACTCCCATGTCTCTGCTTTGTACCATTACACATGCATACTTACAGTTGAGTCATAAAAGTAGAACAGGGAAACACCACAAATTGTGATCACATCCTCAAAATAATAAAAGAATTGACACCAAAACAGTAACATAAATTTCATTTCTGATCTAAATTTAACAGTTAATTGTATATGACAGGTGAAACTATATGATTATAAAGAAGAATTGAATTTGAGAGAAGGATTTAACTTTAATTTGTTCATTGGGTCTGGTCCCCCATTCAACAGGAAGGACTTTAGTAGCAGGTTATTTCTAGATTGATTTATGGCTTTGGCACCATATAAATAATCATTGGAAGACCTAATTTGTTTGTTATATGCAAATTACCTAAGTGAGCTTATTAAAGATAAGGTTGGACTGGTATTGAATTTAATTCAGGACAAACCAAGAAGGATTAGGGTACTTTGTGATTGATTGAGTTGGGAAGTTGAAAGTCAGCAACTAGACAGATTAATGTGTTCAGCAGGACATTCTGAATCAAGAGCCATCACATACAATGTAGGAAGCTCAGTTAATAAATTAACCAAGAAAAGAATGATTTCACTTTGAAGGGATAGAATGATAGGAACTCCATCTAGGATATTGCAGCAATTTGAAATTAAAGGTGTTTTAAAATTGTAAAAAAAATTAAAACCTGTGGAAATGAATCCAGTTGGGCAGTAAATGAAGATTGAAGGTTATGACAAATCTACTGGTAGTTTTGGCTAGGTATTTCCCTGCCTTTATCATTCTGGGGGAAGAATCAAACTACTCAGTTCTTAGCTGAGCCCAAACTGCCAAACCCACAAAGCTCTAATTCCCATCCAAGCTGGATTGATGTGAAGTGAAGCTATACCTTGAGAGGCCCTTGACCTCCATGATCCCTGAAACAGTTCCAAATTATTCCAATGAAACTGAATCACTGAAAGGATAAAGCTGCATCTCTAAAGAAATGGTTTTGTAGACTTGACAATCCTGCTTCTTTGAGCCATTTGTCACACTTGTTCATGGGCAAACAGCTTCTGCATCTTTTATAAGACTGATGAGTTAAATGTCTTCCCACCTAAGGGAATAAATTGTATTACTCCATTTTTTGTGTAACACATTTTTTCTTTATTTCTTTTTAATTTTTTTTTATCCCAGCATTCTACCCCATCAGGGAATGAATCTCAGTCCTCCTTTCTTTCTCTTTCCCTCCCATAGTATTTTTTTTCTCCTCCAGCCTTATTCTTTCACTTTCAGAATCCTCCCTCTACCTGCTTTCAATACCACTACTCAATAGTCCCCTTACCCCCAGCTTTATTAGAAGGTTCTGCTCACATCTTCTGTGTTTCACTTTTTCAGACACTAGCCTTTTTAAGACCCTTTTTAGAGGCCTTTTTTAGACACTAGCGGTAAAAGTAGTACTGAAGTGGCAGTAGTAAAAATGGTAGTGGTGGAGTGGGTGTGTGTTAGTTGCTCAGTCCGACTGTTTGTGACCCCATGGACTGTAGCCCACCAGGCTCCTCTGTCCATGGAACTCTCCAGGCAAGAATACTGGAGTGTGTTGCCATTTCCTTCTCCAGAGGATTTTCCTCACCCAGGAATCGAACCCAGGTCTCCTGCATTGCAGGCAGATTCTTTGCCATCTAAACCACAGGGATCTTGTGTGTGTGTGTTTGTGTGTGTGCATTCACACTCAATTGCTCAGTAGTGTCCAACTCTTTACAACCCTGTGGATTGAAGCCCACCAGGTTCCTCTGTCCATGGGATTTTTTCAGGCAAGAATACTGAACAGAATTACCATTTCCTCCTCCACGGGATCTTCCCGATCCAGGGATCAAACCTGCCTCTCCTGTGTCTCCTGCATTGGCAGGCAGATTCTTTACCCCTGAGCCACCTGGGAAGCCTCTATAGTAGTAATAGTAATGGTATTTATTATTTTTATAGAAGTGCTGCAGCAGTAACATCACATTCTTATAAAAGCATTCCTGTTGTTAACCCTTTGATCTTGCCAAATCTTTAGATGGTTAGCCATCAACAAATGAAACATTTACTCCCCACTTAAGTCATTGGGGTGCCCATAGAAACATAAACTGAAGCCTCCAACCAGAAAGAGCTCCCACATATCTCAATAAAAAGCCGGTGGACTAAGAGCCATGTAAGTGAACACACTTCAGTGCTATAAAATTTTAGAGCAGATAGATAAAATGTCCTGAGGAGGTCAGGAGAGGTGTCTAAGAGGTGTCAATCTCTGCCAGGCACCGAGCTGGAATTGGGCATTCCTAATAATGGGAACAAAGTCAGAAAACTCACAGATATGGGGAAAGGGCCAGGGAAAATGAAGAAGACAGATTAAAAATCTAGTCCCATTATTAGTGGCAATTATGAAGATATGATAAGAAAATGAGCTCTTTGCTATAAAGCCACAATTACATATGCAAGTTAAACGAAGGCAGTGGAACCTAAACAAATCTAACTCAAACTTCTTGTTTTCCATGGACCACTCTCTTGCTTGCACTTGGCAAGGATCCTACCTGTGGCACTATGAGAGTGTATTTGTTCAGGTTGATGCTTGTGTTCTACTGAGACAGATGTGTAGAGTATCATTATGACAACAAGGGATATGCATTAACTTGCAGGCAGTTGACACGATGGCTGTAGGGTACTATTTACAGAAGGATTTCAGTACTCCTTATTAATGAAGGCCCATTTGTAAGCCTAATTACATCCTTTCCAAATAATAGAGTTGACTTTTGTGCCATTTCCTCTTTGGTCTGAAATGGACATATCCTTTATTGATAGATTTGAAAAGTCAGCCAAATTTGTGTTCAGGGCTCCTGCAGCACAATTGTGTATACTTGTTCCATCTTTCCAGTGCTGTTCTCTTGCCTCACCCCGTTATCCTTCCAGATTCAGTAGCTACAGAGGATCAAGGATCCCTCTGAATGGAGAAATTCACTCACATGTAGGTGGAACTCTTTGAAGACAGTTTTATTGTCTAGTCGTCCTGTAGGAACGTGCTCTTATGAAGAGGATACTGGTCAAAGTCATGTTTGACTCTCCACATGCCTACAATGCACAGCCAACAATCCTACCCCACCCCACAACAAGAATCATCCAGTCCAAAATGTCCATAGCGCCAAAGTTGAGAAACCCTGCTCTAACCAAAAGAGTGTTCTATAAGACTACTTTTGTTTTTTTATTCATTTATTCAACAAATATTTACTGAATGTGTACTATGTAGCAGGTGTTCTTCATTGGTAGGTTCAGCAGGAAAGAATCCACCTGCAATGCAGGAGATGAAGGATCCATCTCAGGTTGGAAAGATCCCCTGCAGAAGGAAATGGCAACCTACCCAGTATTCTTGCCTAGAAAAATCCCATGGACAGAGGAGCCTGGAGTGCTACAGCCCATGAGGTTGCAAGAGTCCGACATGACTTAGAGACTAAATAACAACACCAACAATGTACCAGGCATGTATGGAGTTTTATACATATGTTGTTAATGCACACAATAGATCACAACATGGATGTTATTATTACCCCCATTTCACAGATAAAAAAAATCTAAAATCCAAAAAGATTAATTTACCTGGAATCATCCAATTGTGGTAAAAATGGGGATTTTAGTAGCGAAAGGGGATTTTTCATGCAGTGCTTGACAAGTACCCTCTACTTTGATATACAAGGATGTTAATGGAAGAATTAGCATTCTGAAGCCAGCCAGACCTGCACTGAAATGTTGATGCTTCTACTTACTTGCATATTTAGTGGAGACAAGACTACGTTCTCTGAAAGAGCTGTGAGGATTGAAATAGGTGCTGAAAGCGTCGTCTGATAGAGCCTGTAATAGTGGGTGCAACCAAAATGCTAGCTTCCATTCTTTCGTTTTCAGCCCCTAATGTCGGGGACATCTGGAAACCACCTCACCCAGCCATATGCTAGAATCCTTGAGTGCTGAAATGAAAGAAGGAGGGATGGGGAGTAATTTTTCAACTGAAACGTGAGCGGATTTTCTTGAGTATTTCAGGCCCAGGGGACAATGTGGCTTCTTCGCCAGGTGGCAGGACCCCTTCCCTAAAGTGGACTCTAGGGTGAGGAGAAGGCTGCTTTCTGTAGAGGGCCTTCTCGTGTCTGTCCAGTGCTTGCTCCTGTGGAGCTGCTGGGCAGGGATTAACCCAGGAGTGACAGACTGTCAGTCAACCCTGCTCCAAACACTCCCGCCGAGCACTCGCAACTGTCAAGAAGGTTTTCTCCTGACGGGAGAACACAATTTCACATTTTCAGAGTTAAGGGATAAATGCACAAGGCAGCTGGAGATGCAGAGCGGAACTTCATAAAACATCAACCGCCAGGACACTACCCAACTTTAAACAGCGCACTTTGTCTTTTTTTTCTTTTTAGTCTCTTTTATTTCTCTTTCTTCCCCAAGGCTTGACACTCTACAAAGTCTATTGCCTTGGCTATATCATTACTGGGAAAACAGAACAGCTTTTTGGCTCTGGGATAATTAGAGCATCACAACGGGGCCCCCAGTTTGAAGAGGGAGAATTCACCGGGGCTTTTCTCCTCGGTTCAACACTGCAACACTCCTCAAGTTTTCCCCCGCCTCTAAAGGTCCCTTCTTTTCTCATCCACACCATAATCATTCAATCTTCTACTACAGATCTCTGTGCTTAATTCAAAATTTAAAAAGAACAACAAGGATCAGCAGATGTTTGAGAAAACCAGCAATAGAGATGGAAAGGATTAGCGAATACTAGACTTCAGAGGAAAGGGAAGTTATAAGAATAATGTGCTCAAAGGAATTTACAAAACAAGAGCAGGTTACAACTAAAGTAGGTATCAAAATTAAAAATAAGATGGCCTAAATAAAAACACACCCAAGTATTAAAAGAATTTATAACAGAAACTACTTAAAAAAGAACTGTCAAAGAACAAGGAAATAGAAATCTGAGATTTTAAAAAAGGTAAGAATCATAGAGGGATAATGCAGGAAGTCATCACTCTCTAATTAGGTGTTACAGGTAAAAAAAGAAAAGAGAACATGAAGGGGAGAAAATAGCCAGTGAAAGAATTAAGGATAAATTTTCAAGACCTAAGAAAAGATATTGAGTCAAGATTGACTAGATACTGGGGGATAACAGAGCAATTTTTTCAATGTTCTGAAGAAAAATGATATTGAGACTCAAATTCTATACCCAGAAAAACTATCCAAAAAAGAGTGAAGATAGGCATTCCCAAGGCTTCCCTCGTGACACAGCAGTTAAGAATCCACCTGCAATGCAGGAGACACAAGTTCAGTCCCAAGGTCAGGAAGAGCCCCTGAAGAAGAAAAGGGCAAGCCACCCAGTATTCTTGCCTGGGAATTGCCCTGGACAGAGGAACCTGGTGGGCCACAGTCTATGGGGTTGCAAGAGTTCGGCATAACTTGATGACTAAACCACCACCAGTGATTTTCAATCATACAAGGCCATGAAGTTTACCCACTGCACACTATGGAAAAAAAAGAAAGTTGCTTAAGGAGATTCTTCAGTACATAAGAAAAAGAGTCTAGGGAACATGAAGTGATGGGTTCCAAGAAGAGACTGCAAGGAGACTAATACAGAGAGCAACAGAAGCAACCCCAGCGTCACGTGAGTTGGAACCAGTCTTTGCAAGGTTTAAAGGAAAGTTTCTTCAAAAGTAACACACTTTATTCAACAAAAATTGATTTTGAAACTGAAAGATCCAAGTACCATGCTAAAACAGTACAGCTTTTTTTCTCAAAAAAGAAAAAACATATAAATATAAGCCTAGTAAAAATGAAAATGCCCAGGAAAATTATGAATTATAAGGAAAGCATGCTAAATTATGACATGAATTTAAGTCTTTTATAGCATATTAAAAAAATCTCATTGGCCTTGATACTTGGAATATTCTTTTATAAACAGCACGTTTTTGATGATATGAAATTACTTTTATCTTCTCTAGGGATCTAATAACACTAATTAGTTCTGTAGTAAACAATAGTTACAGGTAATGATATTATAAATTTTATGGATTTTTAATATTTGTAGTAAACCCATGGACAAAGCACTTAGCATGTAGTAATAATTACAGAAAAGAATATCAATGCCAAAACCTTGATAATGCTAAAAAATAATAATAAAACTGATGGAGAATGAGGAGTGGGCCAGGGCGGGGGGGGGGAATGGAATGTAACACAAAGGTAATTTATTTCTGAATAATGTTGAATTAAGAAAGAGTGTGTGTCTAAAACAGATAAAACCAAAAGTAGAGGTTCCATTACATTAAGAAACATTTTAAAGATCATCAGTACAACTGAAAATAACAATTTAACCAACAAATTCAGAAGCCACAAAGAAACAAAGATAGTATGTACAAGTGAGTTATTAAATTCTTCATCTTCAAAATGAGGAAATCTATAAATCAAAAACTGGTTTATCATTTAGAATTATCATGGACCCAATGGAAAAAAAGATTTTTTTAAACTTCTAGGAAATGAAAGTGGGGGTAGGATGACTATTATTTTCTCAATTATTACTATTCTGTACTATATCAATTATTTTCTTCTAGGTTTTTTATTTTTATATGCTTATTTAACTTATATGACAAGTACATCATGAGAATGCAGGGCTGGATGAATCACAAACTGGAATCAAGATTGTCAGAAGAAATATCAACAACCTCAGATATGCAGTTGATACCACTCTAATGGCAGAAAGTGAAAGAGAAATTTAAGCGCCACTTGATGAGGGCGAAAGAGATTGAAAGAGCAGGCTTGAAACTCAACGTTCAAAAAAAGAAGATCATGGAATCTGGTCCCATCATTTCATGGCAAATGGAAGGGGGAAAAGTGGAAGCAGTGACAGATCTTATTTTCTTGGGTTCCAAAATCACTGCTGCTAGTGACTTCAGCCATGAAATTAAGGGACACTTGCTCCTTGGAAGGAAAGTTATGACAAACATAAACAGTATGTTAAAAAGTAGAGACGTCACTTTGCTGACAAAGGTCCATATAGTCAAAGATGTGTTTTTCCAGTAATCATGTATGGATGTGAGAGTTGGACCACAAAGAAGGCTGAGTGCCAAAGAATTGATGCTTTCGAACTGTGATGCTGGTGAAGACTCTTAAGAGTCCCTTGCACTAATAAAAACCACAATGAGATGCCACTTCACACCAGTCAGAAAGGCTGCTATCCAAAAGTCTACATGCAATAAATGCTGGAGAGGGTGTGGAGAGAAGGGAACCCTCTTACACTGTTGGTGGGAATGCAAACTAGTACAGCCACTATGGAGAACAGTGTGGAGATTCCTCAAAAAACTGGAAATAGAACTGCCATATGATCCAGCAATCACACTCCTGGGCATACACACCGAGGAAACCAGAATTGAAAGAGACACATGGACTCCAATGTTCATTGCAGCACTGTTTATAAAAGCCAGGACATGGAAGTAACCTAGATGTCCATCTGCAGACGAATGGATAAGAAAGCTTTGGTACATATACACAATGGAGTATTACTCAGCCATTAAAAAGAATGCATTTGAACCAGTTCTAATGAGGTGGATGAAACTAGAGCCTATTATACAGAGTGAAGTAAGCCAGAAAGAAAAATACCAATACAATATACTAACGCATATATATGGAATTTAGAAGAATGCAAATGATAACCCTGTATACGAGACAGCAAAAGAGACACAGATGTATAAAACAGTCTTAGGGACTCTGTGGGGGAGGGGGAGGGTGGGATGGTTTGGGAGAATGGCATTGAAACATGTATATTATCATATGTGAAACGAATCGCCAGTTCAGGGTCAATGCATGTTACAGGATGCTCGGGGCTGGTATGCAGGGATGACCCAGAGGGAGGATAAGGGGAGGAGGGAGGTGGGAGGGGGGTTCGGGAGGGGGAACTCATGTACACCTGGGGCAGATTCATGTCAATGTATGGCAAAACCAACCAATATAATATTGTAAAATAATTAGCCTCCAATAAAAATAAATAATAATAATTTACACATTAAAAAAAAGAGTCCCTTGCACTGCAGGGAGATCAAACCAGTCAATCCTAAAGGAAATAAACGCTGAATATCCATTGGAAGGACTGATGCTGAAGCTGAAGTTTCAATACTTTGGTCACCTGATGTGAAGAGCTGACTCATTGGAAAAGACTCTGATGCTGAGAAAGATAGCAGAGTATGAGATCGCTAGATAGCATCACTGACTCAATAGATATGAATTTGAACAAACTCCAGGAGTCAGTGGAGGACACAGGAGCCTGGCAAGCTGCAGTCCATGGGGTCACAAAGAGTGGGACACGACAGGAACTGAACCACAATGGCAAATTATTTCTATAATTTATAAACTAGGGTGTAACAACAAAGTAAATGCATTCCTTAAGAAGTTAATGTGGAGACATTCTGAATTAGTGCAAGTGTTAGACTGCCTTGCATAGCTCTTATCCACATGTTTAAAGTTTATTACGTTTAACTAAAATTGTCATGATGACTCTAAGAAGATAAAACTAAAATCTCACTGGCATAAGCCTAGGAGCTGAAGTAGGTCCAATGGTATAACAAGCATTAATACCAGTTAATCTGCAAAGTTGTATAAGAGGCTTTGCATTCATTCTATAATTGGGTTATGAAACACTAGCAAACAAGAAATTATGAACCCCAATGTTAGATCCGGAGACATAACTTAGGTATATAACATGTATCAGGCCTAACATTATTATTTGTTGCCATGAGCAGCAGGTACCTCAGTCCCAGTAACAAACAACTATTCCCCTCCACTGAACATGTCTAGATTTATATAAGATGAATTTAGTGCCCTTTACCATCTGCCAGCACTGACCCCCTCCAAACTTTTCTCCTGCTACTCCCGTTGTGAACTGGAGGTAAAAATAAACCAAAACAGCATCCAGATCCAGGGGCAATAAAAGGACTCAAGTGAGATTTTTTTTTTTTTAATATTCTCTAGTATCTATATTATATTTTTAAAATACCACTTCCCTGGTGGCTCAGACAGTAAAGAATTTTCCTGCAATGCAAGAGACCTGGGTTCCATCCCCAGGTCAAGAAGGTCCCCTGGAGAAGGGAATGGCTACCCACTCCAGTATTCTTGCCTGGAAAGTTTCATGGACAGAGGAGCCTGACTGGCTACAGTCCATGGGGTCACAAATAGTAGGACAGGACTGAGCAATTTCTACTTTCACTTTTGCACTCTGAGGAACCAGAAGTTGTTGGAGAAATGCCTGATTCTAGTTTTAGGGCAGTTTATGTAAGAAGTGAACTAGGCAAAGTAATGTCTCTGCTTTTTAATAAGCTATCTAGGTTGGTCATAACTTTCCTTCCAAGGAGTAAGCGTCTTTTAATTTCATGGCTGCAATCAGCATCCACAGTGATTTTGGAGCCCAAAAATATAAAGTCTGACACTGTTTCCACTGTTTCCCCATCTATTTCCCATAAAGTGATGGGACCAGATGCCATGATCTTAGTTTTCTGAATGTTGAGCTTCAAGCCAACTTTTTCACTCTCCTCTTTCACTTTCATCAAGAGGCTTTTTAGTTCCTCTTCACTTTCTGCCATAAGGGTAGTGTCATCTGCATATCTGAGGTTATTGATATTTCTCCCAGCAATCTTGATTCCAGCTTGTGCTTCATCCAGCCAAGCGTTTCTTATGATGAACTCTGCATATAAGTTAAATAAGCAGGGTGACAATATACAACCTTGACGTACTCCTTTTCCTATCTGGAACCAGTCTGTTGTTCCATGTCCAGTTCTAACTGTTGCTTCCTGACCTGCATACAGGTTTCTCAAGAGGCAGGTCAGGTGGTCTGGTATTCCCATCTCTTTCAGAATTTTCCACAGTTTATTGTGATCCACACAGTCAAAGGCTTTGGCATAGTCAATGAAGCAGAAATAGATGTTTTTCTGGAACTCTCTTGCTTTCTCCATGATCCAGCAGATGTTGGCCATTTGATCTCTGGTTCATCTGCTTTTTCTAAAACCAGATTGAACATCTGGAAGTTCACCGTTCATGTATTGCTGAAGCCTGCTTTGGAGAATTTTGAGCATGACTTACTAGCATGTGAGATGAGTGCAATTGTGCGGTAGTTTGAGCATTCTTTGGCATTGCCTTTCTTTGGGATTGGAATGAAGACTGACCTTTTCCAGTCCTGTGGCCACTGCTGTGTTTTCCAAATTTGCTGGCATATTGAGTGCAGCACTTACACAGCATCATCTTTCAAGATTTGAAATAGCTCAACTGAATTCCATCACCTCCACTAGCTTTGTTCATAGTGATGCTTTCTAAGGCCCACTTGACTTCACATTCCAAGATGTCTGGCTCTAGGTGAGTGATAACACCATCATGACTATCTTGGTCGTGAAGATCTTTTTTGTACAGTTCTTCTGTGTATTCTTGCCACCTCTTCTTAATATCTTCTGCTTCTGTTAGGTCCATAACATTTCTGTCCATTAGCAAGCCTATCTTTGCATGAAATGCTCCCTTGGTATCTCTAATTTTCTTGAAGAGATCATGTCTTGTCGTGCGTGAGTGTGCTAACTTGGCTTCAACTGTGTCTGACTCTTTGTGACCCCAAGGACTGCACCCTGCCAGGGTCTTTTGTCCATGGGATTTTCCAGGCAAGAATACTGGAGTGGGTTGCCATGCCTTCCTCCAGGGGATCTTTTCCACCCAGGGATCAAACCCGTGTCTCTTATGTCTCCTGCCTCAGCAGGCAAATTCTTTAACATTAGCACCACCTGGGAGCTACATTTCTTTTCTCTTATATGGAAAATCTTGTCTCTTGACAACAGTGGTATAACTTATTTGCTTTACCCCATGATCTCCATTAAATAGTCTTTAAAATTATATCAGTATTACTTCTAACATGAAAATACTGAATGAATGCATTTCTATCTGTTCTAAGAATATATACTCTATGCTATCGCAGTCTGAAGCCAGTGTTCAAATGTCCCTTGGGATTATTCTTTAATTTTAGGTATAATTATATTGTTTTCTTTATTTTTGACTTTAATGTTTACTTTTTCTTAATTCAAGACATTCACAAATTTCAAAAGTAAAACTGTATAAACGGTCACAGGCAGAATAGTATAGTTTCCATCTACTACCCTCCACTTTTCTCCTCTACCCTGTCCCAAAAATAAACATTTTTTAATTACTTTCTGGTTTACCCTTTTAGTGTTTCTTATTAAATAGCTAGACCACTTCCACCTGTCACTTTGCTTTATTCTCTTAATATGGCATGGAAATAGATTGATATCAATTCAAAGAGATCTTGAGAGATTACGTCCTAGAATCTTTCCTAAAGCAATGTTATTTTTTTTTAATGCTAGTATACATATATATATAACAAAATAGTCTAGGGTACTTTATAGTTGTATCCTGAGAACATATAGGTTTTTCACTGGAGCCATGTTTTCTTAAGCCACAGATGAAAATCTTCCACTCTGACTCAGTGGGCCTATTTATCACAAGCTAAGCTGGTCCTAGTCTCTGTATCCATACTCACACTTCTCCACATGCTTGGCATGTGATCCTCCTTCATTTGAGGCAAGTCCAAGTTCAAATCCTAACTTCTTTCTTCTGAGGAACTGTGCCTGTGCACCCCAGTGTCTAACATGATGGCCAGCACATTGGCAATGTTCAGTAATGCTGAGGATGACTTTACAGTAATGTGGAAAGAGAGAGTTTTGGGGGTCAGCTTAGTTCAAAGTTTAAATTCTAGCTTAGCCACTTTGTAACTGTGTAAGATATCTATTGCTATATAACAAATTGACCCCAAATATAGCATATTAAAATGACATACATTTATTATTCCACAGTTTTTGTGGGTCAGGAATCTGACACAGACCCATTGGGTCCCTCACAGGCCACAATCAAGGTGTTTTTCTCTTCTGAATGCTCACCTGGGGAAGCTACTTTCAAGTTCATGCCTGTGGTTGTGGGAGGAGTTCAGTTACTTGGGGTTGTGGGGCTGAGGTCTCAGTTTCTCCTGAGCTATTAGCTGGAGGGTTCCCTCAGTTCCTTGTCACATGGGCTTCTCTTCATAGTATTTCGCAGTATGGAAGTTACTTCATCAGAGTGAGCAAACAGAAGGGGAAGAGAAGTACCAGAGAGAGAAAAAGCAGAAATCACAGACTTTTGTGACCTAATCTGGAAGTGAAAGCCTATCACTTTGACCACACTATGTTCCTTAGAAGAACATCAGTGGCCCAGCCCAGAATCAGGTGAATGGGATTGCACAAGGGACTGAACACCAGTAAGTAAGACAGAGGCTGTCCACCATAGAACCATTTAAATTCAGCTAAAGTGCGTGCTGTGGTTCATGGGGTCGCAAAGAGTCGGACACGACTAAGCGACTGAACTGAACTGAACTGAACTGAAAGTGCCCATGGAAAAGAAATGCAAAAAAGCAAAATGGCTGTCTGAGGAGGCCTTACAAATAGCTGTGAAAAGAAGAGAAGTGAAAAGCAAAGGAGAAAAGGAAAGATATAAGCATCTGAATGCAGAGTTCCAAAGAATAGCAAGGGGAGATAAGAAAGCCTTCCTCAGTGATCAATGCAAAGAAATAGAGGAAAACAACAGAATAGGAAAAACAAGAGATCTCTTCAAGAAAATTAGAGATTCCAAGGGAACATTTCATGCAAGATGGGCTCGATAAAGGACAGAAATGGTATGGACGTAACAGAAGCAGAAGATATTAAGAAGAGGTGGCAAGAATACACAGAAGAACTGTACAAAAAAGTTCTTCACGGCCAAAATAGTCATGATAACATGATCACTGACCTAGAGCCAGACATCTTGGAATGTGAAGTCAAGTGGGCCTTAGAAAGCATCACTACGAACAAAGCTAGTGGAGATGATGGAATTCAGTTGAGCTATTTCAAATCTTGAAAGATGATGCTGTGAAAGTGCTGCACTCAATATGCCAGCAGATTTGGAAAACTCAGCAGTGGCCACAGGACTGGAAAAGGTCAGTCTTCATTCCAATCCCAAAGAAAGGCAATGCCAAAGAATGCTCAAACTACCGCACAATTGCACTCATCTCACACGCTAGTAAAGTCATGCTCAAAATTCTCCTAGCCAGGCTTCAGCAATATGTGAACTGTGAACTCCCAGATGTTCAAGCAGGTTTTAGAAAAGGCAGAGGCACCAGAGATCAAATTGCCAGCATCCGCTGGATCATGGAGAAAGCAAGAGAGTTCCAGAAAAACATCTATTTCTGCTTCATTGACTATGCCAAAGCCTTTGACTGTGTGGATCACAATAAACTGTGGAAACTTCTGAAAGAGATGGGAATACCAGACCACCTGACCTGCCTCCTGAGAAACCTGTATGCAGGTCAGGAAGCAACAGTCAGAACTGTACACAGAACAACAGACTGGTTCCAAATAGGGAAAGGAGTACGTCAAGGCTGTATTTTGTCACCTTGCTTATTTAACTTATATGCTGAGTACATCATGAGGAACGCTGGGCTGGAGGAAGCACAAGCTGGAATCAAGATTGCTGGGAGAAATATCAATAACCTCAGATATGCAGATGACACTACCCTTATGGCAGAAAGTGAAGAGGAACTCAAAAGCTTCTTGATGAAAGTGAAAGAGGAGAGTGAAAAGGTTGGCTTGAAGCTCAACATTCAGAAAACAAAGATCATGGCATCTGGTCCCTTCACTTAATGGGAAATAGATGGAAAAACAGTGGAAACAGTGTCAGACTTTATTTTTTCGGGCTCCAAATCACTGCAGATGCTGACTGCAGCCATGAAATTAAAAGACACTTACTCCTTGGAAGGAAAGTTATGATCAACCTTGATAGTACATTAAAAAGCAGAGACATTACTTTGCCAACCAAGGTCCGTCTAGTCAAGGCTATGGTTTTTCCCGTGGTCATGTATGGATGTGAAAGTTGGACTGTGAAGAAAGCTGATCGCCGAAGAATTGATGCTTTTGAACTGTGGTGCTGGAGAAGACTCTTGAGAGTCCCTTGGACTGCAAGGAGATCCACCCAGCCCATTCTAAAGGAGATCAATCCTGGATGTTCATTGGAAGGACTGATGCTAAAGCTGAAACTGCAATACTTTGGCCACCTCTTGCGACGAGTTGACTCACTGGAAAAGACTCTGATGCTGGGAAAGGTTGGGGGCGGGAGGAGAAAGGGACGACAGAGAATGAGATGGCTGGATGGCAACACCGACTAGATGGACATGAGTTTGAGTGAACTCCGGGAGTTGGTGATGGACAGGGAGGCCTGGCATTCTGTGATTCATGGGGTTGCGGAGAGTCGGACACGACTGAGCGACTGAACTGAACTGAAAGTGCTCTAGCTCTCTTTCTTCACCTGCAATATGGGAATAATAATAGTAACATTGTGATATTATTGTGAAAAACCAAAAATAACGCTTATAAATCATTTGATACTTGTAAGAGCTCAGTATATGGTAATCACTACAATATTAACTATGTTATCTGACTAGCTACTTTTTTTAATCCTTTCTACCCAGTTTTTACTCCTCATACTTCTGCTCCTTAGAATCTAAATGTTTTCATTTTTTCTCTTCCTTAATATTTTATTAACAACATGCTTCAGGTGACCAGTGTGATAGGGTAATATCTAAGACAAAATAGGTTTTCACAAGGTGGATTTACCAGTTGAGCTTTACGAAATTACTTTGATTCTTTTCATGACTTCCTATTTGAATCTAATACCTCTAGAAAGACAAACCAAGTACACCAACACACCAGGAAATACTGATTTATAAACTAGAATGCTCTTTACTTTTTTTGTATATCTAGATTTACAAATTTACTCATTATAAATCTGCTAGAGAGATCATGGTTTTGCAAGACATAGTATTATATTTCATAATTATGTGACATTCTAAGAGATTTTTGCTAGATTTTGTTTTATCTTTTCTTTCTTTCTTTTTTCTATTATAGCAAGAACTTTTCCTGTTAAGTCTCAATAGTTTACCTTTGTTAGAGAAACTCTTGAGAAACACATGTCCGAAGAAAGAAATTTTTGCAGCCAAACTTTAAGGAAACTCCCACCACCTGTGTGAATCTATTGTAATGTGACCTAAAACATTCTGCTTATGATAACATACAGGAAACTATCTCCATTCCAATTCTTCTTCCTAATCGCCTATGAATCAGAGCACTGGCTTGGGGGGTTACGGTGATTCACTCCGTGACCTTTACAAGTGAAATTTCCCACCCATGGAATGAGCCTCATGACACTGTCCTCATGACCTGTCCCTTGATCCCTTTTGCAGGATAAGCAGAGGTGGGCAATGTTCTAGGGCCTCCTGAGAAGAGCCCCTAGAGACCCAGCAGTGGAAAGAGGGTGCTGTGTCTCTTTTAACTGTGATCAGAGAGACTGATTTTGAAAAAAAAAAATCAACTCACAGGAGTAAATATCAAGTTAGAGATTAACAGTTAGAACTGAATTCCTAATCATTGGGGACATGGGGAAAAGAGGGGAAGTCCAGATGCAAAATCCACATAAAAGACAACAAGAAACAAAAAGGAAAAATGAGGAAAGATAAGTTAGCTCTAAAACACTAGAATGGCCTGGAGCTAAAAAACTGGGCAGTGATTTTCTCCTGTTTCTTTAGCTCCATGGGGGCCTGCTGGAAACATTTAAAGGGAAATCCTTGGAACAGACATCTACCACCTGTGGCTATTGAAAAGATATATATCATTTAGATACCACTGCATAAAAAAAAAAAAAAAAGCCTTAGAAGGAAACATCTTGACTAACAGCAAGGTGCAAAATTAATTCATTTTGCTCAGCATTTTTGGAAACAATTGACTTCAAACCTCCATAACTTTGTGCCTGAAAGTCTCCATCACAGCTGTGGAGAAATTCTTCATGTTCTCTGCTCTGACACTCGAGATTTTTGCAACCATGAATAGACACAAAAAGATGTCAATCATATCCAGTAATGAAAAGTTCATTTCTCACTCCCTATTGTGAAGGCAGTGCCTTTGTGATAGCCATTGTATGAGTCTGTGTTCAAGCTCATTTACCTTCACATAGAGAATATCTATTTTATATTAAAAGTTTAGACTATAGTCACCCCAGATCACACCTAATGCATTAGAATTGTAATACCATTATCCTCTATTAAATCTGTGATGACATTATAATATCTATGTCAGAAATAATGAAGAGATTAATGTGGAGAAAGAGATCCTGATGTCACCCCCTTCTGCATTTCAACATCAAATATTCTTGGCACTAAAAACTAATCTCTGTCAGCCAGTGAGAACGGGGACTTTGACAATGGAGAATCCATTGAGAGATGTAAAGGGAATTTTCCAAGTTATGTAGACAGCTGCTGAAGTGATAATTTTGAATAAAAGTGAAAGTCCTTCCTTTTTCTCCTCTTCTAGAAAAATCTATATTTCTGCACTTAACTTCACAGAACATACCCTCCTCAGGGGGTGGTGATATATGCTGAGAAAGGTTTATTTGAAGTGGTTCCTCCACAGCTGGATTTACGAATGGATACAATAAAGACACTTGAGGAGAAGGAAAGTCAACACTAAACATGCTGGTCCCAGATTGTGAAGCAGCAGCCCCCTCAAATTTAAGGGGCTAGAAATGGTCTCCCCTACTGTTTTGCCTCCCTTCCCATCCAGTGGGTTTGAATGGGGGAACAGAGTGACAGAAGCAATTCATTTATCCTCTCAAAAGATAGGTATAGAGCAGTGTATTATTATTATTCCTTACTTCATAAAGCACTTTACATTATATATATATATGATGATATTTCCCCCCTCATTACAAAATAGAAAGGGTATGCATTATCATTCTTACTTTATAGTGAAGAAACTAAGTCTCAGACTATCTTGTGTATATTTATGTAGCTATTAAAGAGAAGATCAGAAATATGAACTCATGTTTCAGAGTTTGAGCTTCATTCTATAGTCAGTTGGGGCCAGGATTGGACTTAAAGTGGAAGTACGGGAGTGGAGATTCATTTCAAAAGCTTTTTCTGGCTGTGGAATATGGACTGAGTCTTGGGGAAGGAAGATGGGAATTATGAAGCCTGAAAGCTGCCATGATAATCCAGGCAAACCATGATGGTGACCTTAACTATCAAAAGAGAATCAACTAACTGCAAATTTAGGAGTACTCAGTAACTATTGGATGTTGGAAATTGGAAGGTGAGGAAGCACAGACTACTGAAGATGTCTTGGGTTTATCATCTGAACAACTAGTTCCACAGCAACGTCATTATCTGAGATGAGGAATACTGGGTGAAGAGCTGGTTAGGAAAGGAAAGGGAGAATTGTAAGCTCCATTGTGGATCATTTGATGAAAATAGTTTTTACACGGATTTTGAGCTAAGAGAAGGCATCTTGCTTAGGTAAGGACTCGGGGGCATGGGTTATTCTAGAAATAGAGATTCCAGGTAGCTATAGCAGGAGAATGTCCAGGGAGTGATGGAAGCAGAAGTCGGACTGCAGGAAGTGGGGAGTGAATGGACTGAGGATGCAGGTAAGACAACATTCTGGAAAAAAGAAAGTATGACTGAAGAAACAGAAAAAGAGCAGCAGCTGAGGGGAGAATGGGGTACAGGGAGAGTTGCCTTATTTTTTAATGAAAGAATCTGTTTAAATGTTGATAAGAACGAAGCAATTGAGAAGGAGAGAATAAAAGCACAGGAAATTCACTCTGTTAACAAAAAGCTATTGAACCTCCATCACTGAGCTGGCAACCCAACAGCAAGCAAAAACGTCAACACCCCAAGACTCCTTCCCCAAGTCTTCCTTCCCCAAGACTCAGTCCATACTCCACACCCAAAAACGTCAACTCATGATCTCTGTTCATTTCCAAGGCAACTCATTCATTGTCATGGTAATCTAAGTCTATGTCCAGACCAGTAACGCTGAAGAAGCTGAAGTTGAACAGTTCTATGAAGACCTACAAGACCTTCTAGAACTAACACCCAAAAGAGATGTCTTTTTCATTATAGGGGACTGCAATGCAAAAGTAAGAAGTCAAGAAACACCTGGAATAACTGGCAAATCTGGCCGTGAAGTACAGAATGAAGCAGGGCAAAGGCTAACACAGTTTTGCCAAGAGAACGCACTGGTCACAGCATACACCCTTTTCCAACAGCACAAGAGAAGACTCTACACATGGACATCACCAGATGGTCAACACCGAAATCAAATTGATTATATTCTTTGCAGCCAAAGATGAAGAAGCTCTATACAGTCAGCAAAATCAAGACTGGAAGTTGACTATGACTCAGATCATGAACTCCTTATTGCCAAATTCAGACCTAAATTGAAGGAAGTGGAGAAAACCACTAGGACATTCAGGTAATCCCTTAAGACTATACAGTGGAAGTGAGAAATATATTTAAGGGACTAGATCTGACAGAAAGAGTGCCTGATGAACTATGGATGGAGGTTCGTGACATTGTACAGGAGACAGGAATAAAGACCATCCCCAAAAAATGAAATGCAAAAAAGCAAAATGGCTGTCTGAGGAGGCCTTACAAATAGCTGTGAAAAAAGAAGGGAAGCGAAAAGCAAAGGAAAAAAGGAAAGATACACCCAGTTGATTGCAGAGTTCCAAAGAATAGCAAGAAGAGATAGGAAAGCCTTCCTCAGCGATCAATGCAAAGAAATAGAGGAAAGCAATAGAATGGGAAAGACTAGAGATCTCTTCAAGAAAATTAGAGATACCCAGGGAACATTTCATGGAAAGATGGGCACAATAAAGGACAGAAATGGTAGGGACCTAACAGAAGTAGAAGATATTAAGAAGAGGTGGCAGAATACACAGAAGAACTATACCAAAAAGATCTTCATGACCCAGATAATCATGATGGCGTGATCACTCACCTAGAGTCAGACATCCTGGAATGTGAAGTCAAGTTGCCCTTAGGAAGCATCACGACAATCAAAGCTAGTAGAGGTGCTGGAACTCCAGTTGAGCTATTTCAAATTCTGAAAGATGATGCTGTGAAAGTGCTGCACTCAATATGCCAGCAAATTTGGAAAACTCAACAGTGGCCACAGGACTGGAAAAGGTCAGTCTTCATTCCAATCCCAAAGAAAGGCAGTGCCAAAGAATGCTCAAACTACCACACAATTGCACTCATCTCACATGCTAGTAAGTCATGCTCAAAATTCTCCAAGCCAGGCTTCAGCAATACATGAACTGTGAACTTCCAGATGTCCAAGCTGGTTTTAGAAAAGGCAGAGGAACCAGTGATCAAATGGCCAATATCTGCTGGATCATGGAGAAAGCAAGAGAGTTCCAGAAAAACATCTATTTCTGCTTTATTGACTATGCCAAGGCTTCTGACTGTGTGGATCACAATAAACTGTGGAAAATTCTAAAGGAGATGGGAACACCAGACCACCTGGCCTGGCTTTTGAGAAACCTGTATGCAGGTCAGGAAGCAATAGTTAGAACTGGACATGGAACTAACTACAGACTGGTTCCAAATAGGAAAAGGAATATGTGAAAGCTATATATTGTCACCCTGCTTATTTAACTTATATGCAGGGTACATCATGAGAAACGCTGGGCCAGATGAAGCACAAGCTCGAATCAAGATTGCCGGGAGAAATATCAATAACCTCAGATATGCAGATGACACCACCCTTATGGCAGAAAGTGAAGAGGAACTAAAGAGGCTCTTGATGAAAGTAAAAGAAGAGAGTGAAAATGTTGGCTTGAAGCTCAACATTCAGAAAACTAAAATCATGGCATCTGGTCCCATCACTTCAAGGCAAATAAATGGGGAAACAGTGGAGACAGTGGCTGACTTTATTTTTCTGGGCTCCAAAATCACTGCAGATGGTGATTGCAGCCATGAAATTAAAAACGCTTACTCCTTGGAAGGAAAGTTATGACCAACCTCGACAGCGTATGAAAAAGCAGAGACATTACTTTGTCAACAGAAGTTCATCTAGTCAAGGCTATGGTTTTTCCAGTGGTCATGTATGGATGTGAGAGTTGGACTATAAACAAAGCTGAGCGCTGAAGACTTGATGCTTTTGAACTGTGGTGTTGGAGAGGATTCTTGAGGGTCCCTTGGACTGTAAGGAGACCCAACCAATTCATCCTAAAGGAGATCAGTCCTGGGTGTTCATTGGAAGGACTGATGTTGAAGCTGAAACTCCAATACTTTGGCCACCTGATGCAAAGGGCTGACTCATTTGAAAAGACCCTGATGCAGGGAAAGATTGAGGGTAGGAGGAGAAGGGGACGACAGAGGATGAGATTGTTGGATGGCATCACCACCTCAGTGGACATGGTTTGGGTGGACTCCATGAATTAGTGATGGACAGGGAGGCCTGGCATTCTGCGGTTCATGGGATCACAAGGAGTCAGACATGACTGAGAGACTGAACTGAACTGGAGGAGACAAGAAATAAGCAAACACAGCAATAGCCTCTATTAAGTTTAAACTGTAACATAAAGCTATAATATTCGAAACCTTATGGCAGTGACACAAGAATAGACAAGAGATGCATAGTGAGAAAGACTCCTCTTGCCCAAAATCTAGCCAGGCTTCTCTGAGCCCTTTTCTTGACTAGACCTCAACCTTAGCCAATAATGACTTGAGCAAAACATAACATTTTACTTTCAAACTGCTCAAGGCCACATCCCTGGGATGACCCTGGCCCTCCTTCAAGTGCATGCTTGCGAAAACTGAAGGCTGCCCAAAAGAATCTACTGTTTGTTACAACGAACACCTGAAGATGGAGTCCCAGTCTCCCAGCCTCTATGGGAGGGTAGGAGCCAAACTTCAATAAGGACCAGGTAGCAAACCCAGAGTGTTTCATGAGAACAAGACCCTTGTCCTGCAGTTTGTATCAATAATGTTTCACTTCCCTGACTCTACTGAATGCCTACTTACATGGATCCCTAATTGATCATTCTCCCTTAAAAACACCAAGTCTCCTCTGTACAAATCAAAACTGAGTTCAGTTCATCCTGGAATGTTTTCTCTATTGCAATAGTATTTTACTGATTAAAATCTATTTTTAGCACTTGTCTCCAGCTTTGTTTGTCTCTGATAATCAAACAAAATAGTCTAAATTTTGTAAATATATGGAGTTTAGTATATGATAAAAGTTGACATCTTAAGTCCTCAAGGGGAGAAAATGGACAAATTTAATAAATGGTGTAAGAAAATTGGATAATTTGGGGAAAACAAAATGAAAAATAGTCAGAGGAAAAGTAGCCTTAAACAGGAAGAGGGCCACCTCTTATATTTTCATTGGGAAAAAAGAGAAGGGTGAGCACAAAGCAAGAACATTTTTGTGGTGGGGAAGCACAAAGAGAGAGACATCCCACCCATTGGCTCCTCTGTTTTCCTTGTGAGATCGAATCTGGTATCTTTTGCTTAGAGTAAAGGGGATTAGAAAAATTAAGAACCTGGAGGCGATGGGAGTGGGGAGTAGTGAAAAGAAAATATAATGAATGAAGTTCAAGGCACAGCTGGGGACTATTCATTTGGAATAATTGAAATAGAATATAGAATTGGGCCAAGATGAAAAGTTTGCAGAGCAGGTAATGGGTAGAGTTCAAAGAGGTGAAAATTACTCCCTACCTCTGCAGATCATGAGGCAACAGAGTCATGGACCTCAAGTTTAGCAACCAAGCAGGAACTATATTCCCTGGAGCACTATGACAGCAATCCAGACCCACTCGGGCATCCTAACATCAATACACTCTATTTAAGAATCACAACAAGTTTTTCTTCATAAAACTAGACAAACTTCCAACAAGGTTAATCTCTCTACCAATATATCTTCCTCAGTATGTATTCAGTGGACTCTACAGTCCAACCTATCTTCTACTGAATATATTATTTTCACTTACTTCATTTTGAATGGCAGTGCTCATAGACACGAAGAGGGTGCTAATGGATGTTAGAAATCAAAGGAGGAGGGACTTCCCTGGTGATCCAATAGTTAAGACTTCGCCTTCCAATGCAGGCAGTATGGGTTCCATCCATCCCCAAGAAAAAGAAATGCAAAAAGGCAAAATGGTTGTCTGAGAAGACCTTACAAGTAGCTGAGAAAAGAAGAGAAGTGAAGGCAAAGGAGAAAAAGAAAGATATATCCATTTGGATGCAGAGTTCCAAAGAATAACAAAGTAAGATAAGAAAGCCTTCTTAAGTGATCAATGCAAAGAAATAAACAAAATAGAGATCTCTTCAAGAAAATTAAAGCTATCAAGGAATATTTCATGCAAAGACAGGCACAATAAAAGACAGAGACAGTATGGACCTAGCAGAAGTGGAAGATATCAAGAAGAGGTGGCAAGAATACATAGAAGAACTATAAAAAACAAAGATATAAATGACCCAGATAGCAACCATGGTGCGATCACTCATCTGGAGCCGGACATACTGGAGTTCAAAGTCAGTTAGGAAGCATCACTACAAACAAAGCTAGGGGAGGTGTTGGAATTCCAGCTGAGCTATTTCAAATTCTAAAAGATGATGCTGTGAAAGTGCAGCACTTAATATGCCAGCAAATGTGGAAAACTCAGCAGTGGCCACAGGACTGGAAAAGGTCAGTTTTCATTCCAATCCCAAAGAAAGGCAATGCCAAAGAATGCTCAAACTATCATACAATTGCACTCATTTCACAGGCTAGCAAAGTAATGCTCAAAATTTTCCAAGTGAGGCTTCAGTAGTACGTGAACCAAGAACTTACAGATGTTCAAGCTGGATTTAGAAAAGGCAGAGGAACCAAAGATCAAATTGCCAACATCCATTGGATCATTCGGAGAAGGCAATGGCAAGCCACTCCAGTACTCTTGCCTAGAAAATCCCATGGATGGAGGAGCCTGGTAGGCTGCAGTCCATGGGGTCGCTATGGGTTGGACACGACTGAGTGACTTCACTTTCACTTTTCACTTTCACACATTGGAGAAGGAAATGACAACCCACTCCGTGTTCTTGCCTGGAGAATCCCAGGGACAGGGGAGCCTGGTGGGCTTCTGTCTATGGGGTCACACAGAGTCGGACACGACTGAAGTGACTTAGGAGCAGTAGCAGTAGCAGCATTGGATCATTGAAAAAGCAAGAGAGTTCCAGAAAAACATCTACTTCTGCTTCACTGACTAAAGGCTCTGACTGTGGGAACCACAACAAACTGTGAAAAATTCTGAAAGAGATGGGAATACCAGACCATCTTACCTTCTTTCTGAGAAATCTGTATGCAGGTCAAGAAGCAACAGTTAGAAAAGGACATGGAACAACAGACTGGTTTCAAATTGAGAAAGGAGTGCGTCAAGGGTGTATGTTATCACCCTGCTTATTTAACGTCTATACAGAGTACATCATGAGAAATGCTAGGCTGGATGAAGTACAAGCTGGAATCAAAATTGCCAGAACAAATATCAATAACCTCAGATAGGCAGATAACACCACCCTTATGGCAGAAAGTGAAGAAGAACTAAAGAGCCTCTTGATGAAAGTGAAAGAGGAGAGTGAAAAAGATGGTTTAAAACTCAACATTCAGAAAACTAAAAGATCATGGCATCCAGTCCCATGGCAAATAGATGGGAAAACAATGGAAACAGTGACAGACTTTATTTTCTTGCACTCCAAAATCACTGCAGATGGTGATTGCAGCCATGAAATTAAAAAAACTTGCTCCTTAGAAGAAAAGCTATTACAAAGTTAGACAGCATATTAAAAATCAGAGACATTACTTTACCAACAAAGGTCCATCTCGTCAAAACTATGGTTTTTCCACTGGTCATGTATGGATGTGAGAGCTGGACTATAAAGAAAGCTGAGCAATGAAGAATTGATGCTTTTGAACTGTGGTGTTGAAGAAGACTCTTGAGAGTCCCTTGGACTACAAGGACGTCCAACCAGTTCATCCTAAAGGAAATCAGTCCTGAATATTCATCAGAAGGACTGATGCTAAAGCTGAAACTCCAATACTTTGGCCACCTAATGTGAAGACCTGACTCATTAGAAAAGATCCTGATGCTGAGAAAGAATGAAGACAGGAGAAGGGGATGACAGAGGATGAGATGGTTGGATGACATCACCGACTTGATGAACATGACTTTGAGTGAACTCCAGGAGTTGGTAATGGACAGGGAAGACTGGCGTGCTGCAGTCCTTGGGGCTGCAAAGAGTCAGACATGATTGAGTGACTGAACTGAACTGAGTATATTATTTTCACTTTCCTCATTTTGAATGGCAGGCCTCATAAATAAAATGAGGGTGCTGATGGGTGTTAAAAATCAAAGGAAGAGGGACTTCATTGGTGGTCCAATAGTTAAGACTTCACCTTCCAATGCAGGGATATGGGTTCAATCCCTGGTTAAGGTGCTGAGATCCCATGTGCCTCTTGGCCAAAAAACCAAAACATAAAACAGAAACAATTTTTTATTTCACTGTAACAAATTCAACGAAGACTTTAAAAATGGTCCACATCAAAAAATCTTTAAAAAAAGAAAAGTCAAGGGAGGGAAAAAGGGCCTGACCTAGGAAAGACTTGGAACTGAGCAGAGCTGAGGCTGGACCTAGAAGCTGGTAGTCACTGTGACCCAAGAATTTAGGGCCAAATGCCAATTTCTCATGGTAAGTAAGAAATCTGATACGCAAAAAAAAAAAAAAAAAAAGACTTGAGAATCAAGCACATAGAATTCCAGGTAGTCTAGTAGTGAAAATTCAGAAAATCAAAGAGGCTGATTTGTCTGAAACTAGACAAAAAATCTAGGAAAGAGTATAGAAAACTGGTAGAGAAATAACAGGGACCACAGACTGGGCCACAGACGATCAGAGTCCAAGTTGTCCACTTACTGTCCTCTCTGCCTAGAGCAGTGGCTAGAGATGAGCCAAGGAAAAGACAATTTGTGACATTGACTCTGTTGAAGAAAGCATCCCAAATGCTGGCCTCCCTGCCAGGCAGTCACTTATGAGACATGTGGAGAAGACACTGTTGTGTTCACATTCAGTTCAGTTCAGTTCAGTTCAGTCGCTTAGTCATGTCCGACTCTTTGCGACCCCATGAATCACAGCACGCCAGGCCTCCCTGTCCATCACCAACTCCCGGAGTTCACTCAAACTCATGTCCATCAAGTCGGTGATGCCATCAAGCCATCTCATTCTCTGCCGTCCCCGTCTCCTCCCACCCCCAATCCCTCCTAGCATCAGACTCTTTTCCAGTGAGTCAGCTCGTCGCATGAAGTGGCCAAAGTATTGCAGTTTCAGCTTCAGCATAAGTCCTTCCAATGAACACCCAGGATTGATCTCTTTTAGAATGGACTGGTTGGATCTCCTTGCAGTCCAAGGGACTCTCAAGAGTCTTCTCCAGCACCACAGTTCAAAAGCATCAATTCTTCGGCGATCAGCTTTCTTCACAGTCCAACTCTCACATCCATACATGACCACGGGAAAAACCATAGCCTTGACTAGACGGACCTTGGTTGACAAAGTAATGTCTCTGCTTTTTAACATGCTATCTAGGCTGGTCATAACTTTCCTTCCAAGGAGCAAGCGTCTTTTAATTTCATGGCTGCAATCAGCATCTGAAGTGATTACTATAACTAAATACCATAGACTGGGTATTAATTAAATTACAGATTATTTATTTCTCTCAAGTCTGGAGGCTGGGAAGTCCAAAATCAAGTTGCTAGCAGATTATGTGCCTGATGAGAGCCCACTTCCTTTTTCTTAAATGGCATGGTCCCTAGGTCCTCACACGACAGAAGAGACAAGGGAACTCTGGGTCTCTTCCGTAAGGGCACGAGTCCTATTCACGAGGTCTCTACCCTCATGACCTAATCACCTCGTAAAGGCTCCACCTCCATATACCATCACTTTGGGGATTAGGTTTTCACATATGAATTTGTGGGACATAAACATTTAGTCTATAATGCTTTGCTAGCACACTCTCAGTTCAGTCATTCAGTTGCGTTCGACTCTTTGCGACCCATGAACTGGAGCATGCCAGGCTTCCCTGTCCATCACCATCTCCTGGAGTTTATTCAAACTCACGTCCATTGAGTCAGTGATGCTATCCATCAATCTCATCCTCTGTCATCCCCTTTTCCTCTTGCCTTCCATCTCTCCTAATATCAGGGTTGTTTCAAATAAGTCAGCTCTTTGCATCAAGTGGCCAGAGTATTGGAATTTCACCTTCAGCATCAGTCCTTCCAATGAATGTTCAGGACTGGTTTCCTTTAGAATGGACTGTCTGGATCTCCTTGCAGTCCAAGGGACTCTCAAGAGTCTTCTCCAACGCCACAGTTCAAAAGCATCAATTCTTCGGCGCTCAGCTTTCTTTATAGTCCAACTCTCTCATCCATACATGACTACTGGAAAAACCATAGTTTTGACTAAACAGACCTTTGTTGGCAAAGTCATGTCTCTACTTTTTTAATATGCTATTTAGGTTGGTTACAACTTTTCCTCCAAGGAGCAAGTATCTTTTAATTTCATGCCTGCAGTCACCATCTGGAGGGATTTTGGAGCCCAAAAATGTAAATTCTGTCACTGTTTTCACTGTTTCCCCATCTATTTTCCATGAAGTGATGGGACCAGGTGCCATGATCTTAGTTTTCTGAATGTTGAGCTTTAAGCCAACTTTTTCACTCTCCTCTTTCACTTTCATCGAGAGCCTCTTTAGTTCCTCTTCACTTCCTGCCATAAGGGTGGTGTCATCTGCATATCTGAGGTTATTGATGTTTCTCCCAGCAATCTTGATTCCAGCTTGTGCTTCTTCCAGTCTAGTGTTTCTCATGATGCACTCTGCTTATAAGTTAAATAAGCAGGGTGACAATATACAGCCTTGACTTACTCCTTTCCCAACTTGGAAGCAGTCTATTGTTTCACATCCTTTTCTAACTGTTGCTTCTTGACCTGCATACAGATTTCTCAGGAGGCAGGTGAGGTGGACTGGTATTCCCATGTCATTAAGAATTTTCCATAGTTTGTTGTGGTTCCCACAATCCGAGGCTTTAGTCAGTGAAACAGAAGTAGATGTTTTTCTGGAACACTCTTGCTTTTTCAATGATCCAGTCGATGTTGGCAATTTGATCTCTGGTTCCTCTGCCTGTCTAAAACCAGCTTGAACATCTGGATTTAGTTCTTGGTTCACATACTATTGAAGCCTCACTTGGAGAATTTTGAGCATTACTTTGCTAGCTTATGAATTAAATGCAATTGTGCAATAGTCTGAGCATTCTTTGGCATTGGCTTTATTGGGGATTGGAATGAAAACTGACCTTTTCCAGTCCTGTGGCCACTGCTGGGTTTTCCAAATTTGTTGGCATATTGAGTGCAGCAATTTCACAGCATTATCTTTCAGGATTTGAAATACCTCAACTGGCATTCCATCACCTGCACTAGCTTTGTCTGAGGTGATGCTTCCTAAGGCACACTTGACTTCGCATTCCAGGATGTCTGGCTCTAGGTGAGTGATCACACCATCATGATTATCTGGGTCATGAAGATCTTTGTTTATATATTTCTTCTATGTATTCTTGCACCACTTCTTAATATCTCCTGCTTCTGTTAGGTCCATACCATTTCTGTCCTTTATTGTGCCCATCTTTGCATGAAATGTTCCCTTGGTATCTCTAATTTTCTTGAAGAGATCTCTAGTCTTTCCCATTCTATCGTTTTCTATTGCTTTGCATTGATCACTGAGGAAGGCTTTCTTATCTCTCCTTGCTATTCTTTGGAACTCTGCATTCAAATGGGTATATCTTTCCTTTTCTCCTTTGCTTTTGCTTTTCGTCTTTTCATAGCTGTTTGTAAGACAATCATTTTGCCTTTTTGCATTTCTTTTTCTTGGGGACGGTCCTGATCACTGCCTCCTGTACAGTGTCATGAACCTCCATTCATAGTTCTTCAGGCACTCTGTCTATCAGATCTATTCCCTTGAATCTATTTGTTATTTCCACTGTATAGTTGTGAAGGATTTGATTTAGGTCATACCTGGATGATCTAGTGGTTTTCCCTACTTTCTTCAATTTAAGTCTGAATTTGGCAATAAAGAGTACATTATCTAAGCCATAGTCAGCTCTTGTTTTTGCTGACTGTATAGAGTTTCTCCATCTTTGGCTGCAAAGAATATAATCAGTCTGATTTTGATGTTGACTATCCAGTGATGTCCATGTGTAGAGTCTTCCCTTGTGTTGTTGGAGGAGGGTGTTTGCTATGACCAGTGCGTTCTCTTGGCAAAACTCTGTTAGCCTTTGTCTGGCTTCATTCTGTAATCCAAGGCCAGATTTTCCTGTTATTCCAAATATTTCTTGATCTCCTACTTTTGCATTCCAGTCCCCTATAATGAAAAGGACATATTTTTTTGGTGTTACTTCTAGAAGGTCTTGTAGGTCTTCATAGAACCGTTCAACGTCAGCTTCTTCAGCATTTCTGGTCAGGGCATAGACTTGGATTACTGTGATATTGAATGGTTTGCCATGGAAATGAACAGATCATTCTGTCATTTTTGAGACTGCACCCAAGTACTTCATTTTGGACTCTTTTGTTGACTATGATGGCTGCTACACTTTTTCTAAGGGATTCTTGCTCATAGTAGTAGATATAAAGGTCATCTGAGTTAAATTCACCCATTCCAGTACATTTTAGTTCGCTGATTCCTAAAATGTCAATGTTCACTCTTGCCATCTCCTGTTTGACCACTTCCTATTTGCCTTGATTCATGGACCTAACATTCCAGGTTCCTATGCAATATTGTTCTTTTCAACATTACACTTTACTTCCATCACCAGTCACATCCACAACTGGGTGTTGATTTTGCTTTGGCCTCATCTCTTCATTCTTTCTGAAGTTATTTCTCCACTGATCTCCAGTAGGCATATTGGGCACCTACCAACCAGGGGAGTTCATCTTTCAGTGTCCTATCTTTTTGCCTTTTCATACTATCCATGGGGTTCGCAAAGCAAGAATACCAAAGTTATTTGCCATTCCCTTCTCCAGTGGACCATGTTTTGTCAGAGCTTTCCACCATGACCCATCTGTCTTGAGTGGCCCTACACGGCATGGCTCATATTTTCATTGAGTTAGAGAAGACTGTGGTCAATGTGATCAGATTGGTTAGTTTTCTGTGATTGTGGTTTTCGGTCTGTCTGCCCTCTGATGGAGAAGGACAAGAGGCTTATTTATGGAAGCTTCCTGATGGGAGAGACTGACTGAGGGGGGAAACTGGGTCTTGTTCTTATGGGTGGGGCCATGCTCAGTAAATCTTTAATCCAATTTTCTGTTGAAGAGTAGGGCTGTGTTCCCTCCTTGTTATTTGACCTGAGGCCAAACTATGGTGGAGGTAATGAAGATAATGGCAACCTCCTTCAAAAGTTCCCATGCATGGACTACTATACTCAGTGCCCCCAACCCTGCAGCAGGCCACTGCCAACCCATGCCTCTGCCAGAGTCTCCTGGACACTCCAGGCAAGTCTGGGTCGGTCTCTTGTGGGGTCACTGCTCCTTTCCCCTGGGTCCTGGTGCACACAAGGTTCTGATTGTGCCCTCCCAGAGTCTGTTTACCCAGTCCTGTAAGTTCAGGCAGCTCTATGGTGGGTTAATGGTGACCTCCTCAAAGAGGGCTTATGCCATACCCAGGTCTACTGTACCCAGAGCCCCTGCCCCCACAGCAGTCCACTGCTGACTCATACCTCTACAGGGGACACCCAAACACAGTTCTGTCTCAGTCTCTGTAGGGTCTCTGAGTCCTGGCACTCACAAGGTGTGTTTGAGCCTCTGAGCATCTCTGGCGGGTATGGAGTTTGATTCTAAATGCGATTTTGCCCCTCCTACCGTCTTGCTGGGGCTTCTCTGTCCTTGGACATGGGGTATCACCTCACAGTCACTCCAGCACCACGCAGCCACTGCTCCAGCACTCAGCAACAGACATGGGGTATCTCCTCACAGTCACTCCAGTGCCGCACGGCTGCCTCTCCAGGCTCGCTAAAAGTAGAGGTGAACCATCTTTTTGATTCAGTTTCTAGGCCACACTAATCTTCAGTAACATCAGCATAGTCACTCAGAAGTCTAGCCATCATAATTCATTAATTCTAAGAAATAAATGTGTTTTGGGTAGAGTGAAGGACAGGGAGACTACATTTAAGAATATCAGTAATTGGATCACTTTTCCCACTTTCCCAATTTTCAGATAAACATTTTCCTCCATGGTTTCTTACTATGCCAAAGTTATGTGAGCTGGTCCAGTAGCTTTAAGAGCGCTATTCTTCTATGAGCAGGTGAGGACCAAGACACATCATTAGCTCTTTGCCTCTCTACTCTGGGGCTTTATGAAGTTTTTCTAAGTACTAATGCCTGAGCCTCTTTCTTCATCTCACCACTTCCAGTGTTTCTCTGGTTGCCTGTACTCACTTTCACGTCTGTGGTTGGCCTCATTTAGCTCGGATCCATTGTGTGCACCCTGTATTTGACTTTGCCCCCGGCCGCCTGACTGTCTATGCTCTGCAGCCTCTGGGGAGTTTCAGATCCTCTGTGTGTGCAGCCCCAGCTCCTACAACCCTTAATCCTCCAATTATCCAGATAGAATTCAAGTAATATTCGATCTCCTCCCCAGCCCCTTTCCTTTCTCTCCCCTGAAGTGCTCGCCAACCAGAGTCACTTTCTCACAGACCTGGGTTCCAGGAAGGCCATTTGATATAATAATAGGACATGTAGGCTACTCGTCCCTAATTCTACTTTCTTACAAGGAACACTGTCTAGCCTGCTGTCCCTCTGAGAGAGAGAAATGGAGAGGGCTAGCAAACAAGAAATAAAAAGCAGGCCCTCACACTGAGAGGCACAGCTAGTCATTGTATTAGTCTCCTCTCAGATGTAAACTCCCAGAACACCAACTACAGCAAGGCAATTCCAAGGTCACGATAACATGAGACCAAGCAAGCTCACGTCATACTTGCATTTAAGAAAAGACAATAGCAAGGTCACTGTGCCATGCACGACACACCAAGCACCTCCATCTCTGGACAGGAGGAGTGACTGCTACTTCTTCATCAATTACAGCTTTATTCTTACTCTTGTCTCCCCTGCTTAGAGATCAGATTTATTGAGATACTCAATTACAGAATTACCCCCATTTTCTGACTGAATCAAACTTCTACTTCCTTTGACTTGCTCCCAAATCACTCAACTAAAGATCAAATCCTATTGTAGGTTCACCCTCATAGTGAGACATTCCACAGTTCCCAGAATCTATGCACTCCCTCACTGCAATGAGTAATAAACTCAACTTTCTCAATCACAGTCTTATGCCTGGTGGCCTTTGGTTGAAGGACATTGACTCTATCCAACATAAAAGGGCCCCTCCTATGTGCCAGGTCCAGAACTGGGCCACGTGGATTCAAGGAAAACATGGCATGGTCTTCTTAAATTCTTACAGCTGCTTTGTCAGATAAATTTTACCATCTTCACTATACTGAAGAGGAAACACCTAAAGAGACCCACGGCCAGACAACTAAGAAGTGGTAAGGTCAGGAATAATTTACCAATCTGTGGGTTTCCAAAATTCCTCTTTCCCTTAATCGGGAGCAGCAGCATTTAGCTGTTCCCCATGACTGGGAACAGAAGCAGACCTCACCCGACACCTCCAGGAGCAGCAAAGAGAAAAACCAGACAGGGCTGGCCAGTAAAAATAAGACATGAACAGACTAGGAATAGCATGGTGGCAAAACTCGGCAAACTCATTAGAGGCCAAGAGACACAGTTCTTGAGCCAAAGGACCTAAAAGGCAGTATGGGTTTAAACAGAGTTCCACTATTTTCAGACAATTTGCAACATCTCAGTTAATAAAAACAAAAACCAAAAAGAGTAAATGGATTGGCTCGCGATGAGCTCATTTGAAGGAACAAAGGTACAATAGAAGCTGCATATATTTTGAGCAATGAGCAGAGCCGGGGAATCAATGCTGCTTGGGTAATGAGTGCAAACAAAAGGATCAGAAATAGAGAAAATAAAAATAGCAAGGAAAAAGCCATCATTATCGTGGGGTTGTTGAACCAGTGCTCCCTGGGGAAGGGCAAAAGCTAGATCTTGGGCACAGTTTCAGCCTGACAGTATATATTGTCAGGAGTTGCCTCACACTGGTGGAAGACCATCTGTGTGAGCCTCGCTTACGTTCCTGCCTCTAGGGTCGAGGATCCTGCAGTCTGAATCGGTTTTCTGTTGGCAAAATGGATCTGTCTTCTCCTCTAAGCAGAGATGCAGAGAAGGAGAGAGGGCCTAGAAAGCTTATTGCATGTCACATTGCTCTTAAAAATCGCATTTTTATGGGTGTAAATGAATCAGAAACATATGGATGAAATTTCCTGGCTTGCCACAAGCAGTCTCAAACCCCAGGCAGTGCCCTCAGAGAGGATGCTTGGAATGTCAATGTTGGTGCCAGAATCCTGGGTGGAAAGGTCAGGGGAGGGGCCCTCCCTTACTCTCATACCCCTCCCTTACTTTCGTACCCCTCCCCTATAGCATAGACCCTGCAGCTGGACCTTATCAAACCCCTGAGAGATATTCCTGCACCAGACCACTGCCCATTCCCTAATTAGTTCTCATCCAATAATGAAAGCAGAAGGTGTGTGCATGCACAGGCACACATTACAAACACAAGCCTGTGCTGCCCCAACGAACACCGTGAACAGGCCAAGATGTACACAAAGTTGTGAAATAACAATGTCTATTTCTGAATGATGAAATCTTCCTGCAGAAAAAGTAACTTATAGAGAAAAATACTAGCACAAGATAGTTGAGCTATTGCAGGAAAATTCAGCCATGTGATTGTGGCATAAAAATTCACGGATATGAACAGAGATTATTTACTTAATTTCCTTTTAAAGCCTGGAGACACCCACCTCCCAAGGTTTTGGACCTGGCTGGCTTTGTGTTCAGCATCTACATTTTAGGTAAAAGCAGAGAAACATAAATAGGCTGTGTCATATTCCTCACGTACAGATTAAGTCAAAAGTCAGGATGACTGGGATGAAAATAGATACAAATGCCTCTCTGTCAACATAAAGTCTGAAAATCTACATGGATATAACCCAAGTAAGTGGACAAACATGGGCTTTAAGTGCCACTGCACAAGGGCTGACCCCTAACCTTGCTATTTACTTCCCTGGTGGCTCAGCTGGTAAAGAATCCTCCTGCAATGCGGGAGACCTGGGTTCGATCCCTGGTTTGGGAAGATCCCCTGGAGAAGCGATAGGCTACTCACTCCAATATTCTGGCTTGGAAAATTCCATGAACTGTATAGTCTATGGGGTCGCAAAGAGTCGGATACTACTGAGTGACACTCACTTTCACTTTCTTTTCACTTTACCTTGGCCGAGTAATTCAACCTCTCTGAAATGTATCATTGTACTCTGTGACATACCCCAAACTCTCATTAGAATGAAAATTTCTCATTTACCTTTTAAAACTGGACCTTCAAAATCATCCAGATTCTGAGCTGAATTAGAAATGCATTTCTTAAATCCAGGTGCAAGGACCATCCATCTCAGATGCTGGCTCAATTTTTCATTCTCTGCCCCTGAGCCCACTTCCTTGACTTGGATACCAAATTGGACAACCCAAAAAAGTGCTGTCTGATGCCCTGACACATTCAGAGCACTCACTCTGGCTTCCCTAATTGCACCAGCTCACATAACTTGTTATCTGCATTGTACTCTTACCAGCCTCCAGGGGCCTGAAAACACACCACTCTAAGCACACCCTCCATGCTGGGTACAGCTCCAGATCTCTGCCATTATTTCTCAAGAACAATAAAGTTAGGAAAACTTTCCCCTGCTACTTGGGTCTTCCTGTCTTACCAGCTGACTACACCATATTCAGGTTGACTTTGCCTGTTCCTCCACCCTGTTTTTTGTTTGCTTAGCAAATAAAATCCACATTCTTTGTCCCGCCACAGTCTCATACCCACTTCCCTCAGCAGCCCCATCCCAACATCCTTTCAACTCCAGCCAGACAGGTTATTCATCATTGTCCAACCACAACCAACTGATACAACTCTGTGTCTTTCCCCGGGAAGTTTTCTCTACTGCTATCCTTTTCTGGATGTTTGACTAAACTCCAGTCCTCCTTGAAAGGCCTCTCTGGCCTCTAGTCCACCTTTTCCTCCTCTAATCCGGGGAGCCTTCCCCACCCGCTCCAGCTCATGTGACCTTCTTTTCCCTAGCACATCTACTTCCAGTGCCAGTATGTGGTCCAGCGTGCAGTCTGCTACGTCAATTAGCTTTTTCCACACACATCCTAGCTCCCTACTCTGAGTGGAAGTCCCTGCTGAGGATGAACTGTGCTTTCATTTTACAGGATCTTCAATGGGAGATTAGTTAGTATTTTAATATCTTAAAGCCAGAGTGGAGCAGTTAGAAGTTGACATGAAATCTGATTCTGTTGACAAAAGAGTTGTTTATTTACTGCTGTAATATACAATCTGTTCTTTCGTTTTTTACCATTTTATTCTCTTTGAACAACGTGGTCCCTGGAATCCTTGTCAGGAAAAGAAAATCTCCAACACCCTCAGCTCTGTCTGAGGTGTAGGTTATAAATGTGCCCTCTGAGGAACAGAATCAAATGTCCCATCAGAGGAGTGTTGCTTCTCTTAATTTACCCTCCGATCCAGACTATGGTCCCAGGTTGTGCTGTAAAACTACAGAGCTCAGGGAATGGGGTGGGTCCAGTACTTCTGAAAGGCACAGTGTGAAGTGGAATCCTGAGATGAAAAAGAGGAAGGACTCTGAGTGAGGATAACCTATTCAAAGCCTTTGTGTAATGAGCATTCATCCTATACCCATGTTATACGGATGTTCCAAACTTCATCCATCTTCTGCTAGAGACAGACGATAAGCAATTTAAACTAAAAATAATGATAAAAAATAATTATATTTCACAGACTTTTCCTAGAATATGACCTAAAGCAAATTATTGAATCTCTCTGTGGTTTTACCTCATTGGAAAAGACCCTGATCCCGGGAAAGATTGATGGTAAAAGGAGAAGGGAGTGGCAGACGATGAGCTGGTTAAATAGCGCCACTGATCAATGGACATGAATTTGAGCAAAATCTAGGAGATAGCGGAGGACAGGGAAGCCTGGTGTACTGCAGTCCATAGGGTCCCAAAGAGTCAGGCACGACTTAGTAAATGAACAGCAACAACGGCTTTACCTATGTTTATTTATGGAGATGATACCTGCAGCTACCTCATAGGGTAGTAGTGAAAGCCATGGTAAAAAAAAAAAAAAGAAAACAAAAGAAACAAGAAAAAAAAGTGATACATTCAAGCAGTGGAGTATTATTTGGTCGCCCTACGGAATGAAGTACAGATACATGCTACAACTGGATCTTGAACACATTATGCTGAGTGAAAGAAACCAGATGCAAAGATGCAAAAAACCTGCCACATATTGCATGATTCCATTTATATGAAATGTTCAAAATTAGCAACTCCATAGAGACGAAAAACGAGATTAGCGGTTGTCAGAGGTTAGAGACAGGGAGCAATGAAGAGTAACTGCTAAGGGGTATGGAACTTCTCTTACAGAAGATACAAATACTGTGGAATTAGAAAGTAGCGATAGCTGAACAACCTTGAAAATACACTTAAAAACATCAAATGGTATACTTCAAAAGAAAAAGCATGAATTTTATGGCCTATAAATCATATTTCAATTTTTTAAGTGTAAAAAAGCATATACACAACCTGTTTGTCAGACAGCCTGGCAGATACAAATACTCAACAAATGGTGCTGTGATTGGGATATGGATTATTGAAAAGTGTAAGATAGCAGGAAAAAAGTTAGATGAGGGCAAATCCTGGTTCTTCCACTCACTAGCTCTGCTGAGTAACCTTGGGCAAGGTTGTTGTCTTCAATTCAGGTTCTCAAACGTTTAAATGGGACCCATACTACTATCTATTTTGTCATATTAGGTAACATATATAAAATTCCCTTGCGTAGCACCTGGCATGGCAGATATGCTGCATAAGCCATAGTCGTCTTCTTCTTAAGTCTCACTCCTGCAATAACTCTCAGAACACAGCTGGAGTTGGTTGGGAGTTGGGGTGCCAACTCTGGAACTAACAAGACCCCAGAAGGGATTCTAGGTAGGGATCACGCAAAGTGCTTCCGCAGAGGGCCCCAAAACAGAATCACGAGAAAAGCTGGTAAGAACTGCAGTCCAAAGGGAAGCCAGAAGTCGGCACTGGGAATGTGAGCCTACAAACTGAGTCTCAGCAGAGTCTGAGCCTCTGGGTTTGGCTTGGTCAGAGACCAAGCAATGAGAACTGAGAGCTGAGACACACTGTCCAGGAGAAGGGCCGTGAGAAAGCAATGGTGTTAGGGTACAAGGCAAGGCCTGTTTATTTAAGAGACATTAAACTGTATTGGACCTAAGACCTGATATCTGTTATTCTCAACTAGTCAGTAAATCATTCTCCTTGTCACAGAAACCTACATAGAAGGAGGGGAGGGTCGGGAGAGAGGAGGAAGGGGAGAGGGGGTTCTAGGGAACTGGACATGATTAATCATCACCACCTCTCCCTGGACAACGCTATTCAGTGCACAGCAGCTGGGAGTGGGAAATCCTTTCTTGAAAATTCTTCGTCTTCTTAGCCCACAGTCTAACAATCCTGCCAAAATATTGCCACTGGGTAAATTTAAGGACAAAATACAGTGATTTGTTGGATGCAAAATTTCTGGAATAGGAGACTTTTTGCTCAAGAGTTGAAATTGTTGCATTGACAAATGCTCGTGTTTACTGCTGCCAGCTGTTTCAAGGGGAGGGGAAAGGGGAGAATTTGATTCCACGAAGAAACTCCTCCTAGCTGTCTCTTAATCTATTCTGTGATCAATACTAACACTATCATAATACTTAAACTCTTCTCCTTTGTTGTCACTCGTGTACATATGAATTCATTACCAAGGCCAGATGGAGGACAATGATGGTTCTGCAGATAAAAAAAGGGCACATTATTTTATTATAATCTATAGAGAAGTTACCTGGTCAGAATAATAAATGATGCCAGGCACCTTCCCTGCAAACCATGGGGCCCTTGCAGTTCTTCCCCCTTTCCTCTTCCAGAGATAGATACATTTCCTTAAAGGCCATTGGATTCCAAGGCAGAGACGTGCACATATGTTTTTGCTTAGGGCCTGCATGTCCAGTAACGTCCAGGCTGTTTCTCTGGGACCTGGCCAACGCAACTTAGAGAGTTTGGGTTTGCAACAGCAGACATTCTGCATTTCAAAAATTTCTCCTTTCAGGGAAGTATACTGCACCTCAAGGCAGAGGCTGAGGTCTGGAGCCCACTGGGAATGTGACTATTAACAAAGAGCTCTGAAAGCCTTTGGCTGCTGAGACAATACTAGGATTCTTCCTGGATGTGCTCCACATCCCGATTTGCACATTTAAGGGCTCTCTGACACACGTACCCACTTACACAAATTTAGGTCCATGCATTCAAATGTCCATCAACATGCATATCCCATGTGCATATGCATCTCACACACTTATGCATATGTAGACAAGTACCCTTGTTCATTCGATTGAAAATACACACACATGCATACATATGCATTGATCATATATTCAAACACACTCATAACCCACAGATATACATATGCGTGTACACACATACAAGCACACTCACACTCTCTTTATGCATATGGACGTGTAGGTCCTCATATTCATGGCAGGAATTCTGTAACAATCTTGTGGTGTTCAAGTTATAGCCATATAACCTTCCAGACAATTGCACCCCATTATAAAAGTGATACATATTAGAAGACATAGTGAAAACAATTACAGTATTTGCTCCACCACAGTCTATAAATCACTGTGCCTTACTTTCAGCAAAAACAAGAAACAAAGCATCGTTCAGAACATAACCAAAATGTGACCAGGTATTAACATTGCACAGACCTTCAAGTAGAAACATTAAGGTGCCGACATTAGCACAAGCCAGCTGACTTGGCCATCAGCAACTTCTGAATACATTCTAATTTGAGATGAATGAGGATCTGAGGGTGAGGACCATATACATCTCTGTGACTTTCAAATAGAGACAGGCTTAGGGATATTATTCTTGCTAATGACATTTCTAGGGTCCAAACAAGCCATTTGATTACACAAGAAATGCACTGGAAAAGAGCAACATTTTTTTATTGTCATTTTTCAGCTTGGCAAAACCACATCTTGGAACTAAAGCAGAAATTTTGGAGGCAGTTAGCCTAAAACCCCAAACCAGATTTACAACCAGATATATTCTTTAATGGGGCTCTGTCTGCTTGTAAATAGGTGGCAATGAGAATTCACTATTTTCCTAGAGTCAGCCTGAACAAGTGTTGACTCTTCCACCCCTCCCCATCCTACATGGCATCTCCCACCTCCCGCTGCCCATCTCAAACCCTAAGAAACAAATCTCTCTCTTACACCATCAGCCTCAGAGAAACATGAAGTCAGTTGTTCTGGAGTTGAGTTCACAGATGCTTTCTTGGGGCTAGAGTAGTGCGCTGGAAGAAATGGCAATCCGGTGGCCAGAGAAAGGGGAATAGGAGCAGATTAGGGGTGGGTCGGGAGGTGGGGGTGGGGGAAAGTTGGGCAAAAACTTTGAGTCTGAGAAATCAGAGCCCAGGGTGCTGCCTGGAATTCCAAAATGGGAAAAGAGATCTCAGCTGCTTTCATATGGAAATTGACCTGGAAGCGGACTTTGTCTCTGAGTGGAACTGAAACCAAGACCAAGTTCAGTGAACCTAACACACCGTTCAATCAAGCATTGAAACCCAGGAGAAGAGGAGGCCGGAAAGGGAGGGCAGAGGGTCAAAGAGGCTCCCTTTCATTTGGACTTGGTTATGGAGGTGGCCATAGGAGGAATTAAACACTGCCAACAACTTGAAGGCAAAATCCCGTCTATCCGGAGGATGTGTTCAGCTGGGCTTTAAGAGAGAGAAAAGAAAAGGAGAGAAGAAGGAAATAGAGGAAAGCAAGCAAGCAAGGCAAGAGAGAGAACAAAAGAAAGGAAGGAAGAAGAGAAAGAAAGGTAACAATGATAATCACTCAAAGAAATGATTCTGAAATTGGCGAAATAAGCACAAATGCATAATATGGTGGGTGTAACAGAAAGAAGGAAAGAACTTGAACTTGTCTATACTCTGCCAAGATTCCCCTACCCACCCCCACCATAGATAAAGGCTCTCAGAGATAAGAAGATTCTTGAGACAGATACAAATAGGACTTTTGAGGGCTTACTATTGGACTTGCTTTTAGTTGTTGTTGTTGTTTTGTTAATTGCATCTTCAAAGGAAAGTTAAGAAGCCTCTACTCTTTGCAAGAATACACTAATATAGTTTATTCCTGGATACTTTGGGTGGGAGGGGGGCTAGTTTCCTGTCTTTTGTCCTTGATTTATTATTTCCTTTATTTGTTCTCCCCCACTTGGTCCATTTTATTCTTTTTTAAAAGAACAGCTCCAAAGACCCTTCTATTTTCATGGAAATTGCTCAGTAGTAACAATTTCAGATAGCTTCCAGAAGAATAATCATCACGCTGGCTGTTTCACCCAAGATGCTTTGCAGCATTTCACATAACAATTTACTAATTAATGACAAATTAAATGGAACTTGGTAAGAAGAATCAGAGGTTAGAGTACTGGTGTATATCATGTGTAAAAAGGTATGCAAATATCTTCAGCCCATTTGTGGTTCATCACTGGGAAATAATAGCTATTCTACTTGAAAATTTCAAATGCAGGACGGCTGCTGCATAGAATTTGGAAATTATTCATCATTTTAATTTTTGAACAGTTTCTTAGATTAGACACTGTTCCTTCATTTTAGAGGCACAATGAACATAGTCTTTTGTTTTAATAACTTTAAAATCATAGAAAGTCGGCCATACTTTACTGCTTATATTAATTATATATTAGGAAGTGAAGAGCAGTTTTTGGAAATCACCAGCTGAAGTTTTCATCTTTCAGAGCCCTGACTCCATTCTTATAAGGCAGGTATTGGCAACATACAGCCTGCAGATGAAACCCAGTTTGCCTGTTTATGTAAATAAAGGTTCATTGGAACACAACCTCACCCATTCCTCAGCGTGTTGTCTTTGCCGGCTCTCACACTTTCATGGCAGAGTTGCAACAGCCATCTTGTAGCCAGCAAAACCTAAAATATTTACAGAAAATTTTGCTAACCCCTGTCCTAGAGGATAGAGCTGGAGAGAGATTTATCCTAAAGAGAGAATAAAGATTTTTAACTGAGAACATACTAAAATCATTTTAATGTTTCCTACCACTACTTAAAGCCCATAAATGGTCATTATCAATATAGCTGTCATAAAAATTGCCAAAATTGTTTCTTGCTCAGTGTGCATTGTGGGGGTGTGGGTGGGGAGTGAATGCTTTCTTTAGTCATTTCTTCTGTAGCCCAACGAGCAGGTGACTCACCACAGGGAAACATTGGTCACTCCTAATAAGACAAGGTTTGCAAAGAGTGAAATTATGTGGAATTATGTGGAAGATCCTGGGGAACAAAGATGATTTCCTACATCAAATAAAGTGATTGCTTTTTGCATATGTCAGTTAACTTATTTTTATTATTTCTAATTTTGGGAGTGAGAAAAAGTATCTTTAGTTTTCCATTTTCAATTCATCTTCTTTTCATATTATTAATGTTCAAAAGATTTTTGGAAAATGAAATTTTTTTACTACATTTAATATGCTCCTCCCTGGGATACAGGGTGCTATAAACACACATTAATTTAACTCCATAACATATGGGATGTGTCATGTTGATGAGGGCAGAGACAAAGCCCAAGACAGAACAGCCCTTGCACATCCCCAACTTGGCACCACCCAAAGGCTCCTATCACAGCCTAACCAAATGTCAGCTTAAAGCAAAAAATTTCAAGATCATTATTTTTATGTAAACTGATCACTATTTTTCCCCATCAGTAGCTTAATTATGTGTCTGAATTGGCTGGCTGAACATTTCTGCACAGTCTCTGCCCCTTTCCTCCTGGAGCTTACAGTCTCTTATGATCTCAGCCTTATACATCTGGTGGGTTAGAAGATGCACTGGACTAGGAGCAATGTGAGCAAGTAATGTGACCTGACAACTCCATAGTGGAGGAAGAAATGAGATTGGTTTGGGACATCCAAATTTGGTATCTGTATCAATCTCTCTTATCACCATGTCAACAAATACTACTGAGAACCTACTGTGCCCCAGCACTGTGCCAGGTGCTGGGTAAACAGCTAGGGAAAACAGATATGCCCTTGCCCTCAGGAAGCTTGCTGTTACATGAATGTATTGTGAGAAGGGAGTCAAGGAAGGTTAATTAAACACACACAAATACAGAATGACAAATTGTGACAAGAGCAATGAAGAGGTATTAACAGGAATGGTTCTACTTTAGCAGGAAAGGACTCTCCAGGGAAGGGACGTGAAGGATAAGCCAACTAGAAAAACTGTGGTTGGGTAGGTTGAGCATTCCAGATAGACTGTGCAGCTGCCAGGGTAAAAGTGCTGAGACAGGAAAGAGCTTTGCACAATAGAGTAATTGAAGTAAGATCTGCACTCATGGCAGACATTACTAATCTATCACAACTCTCCTTTCTGTTGAAAATAGACAATGCCTCAGAATTCTCAACAAAGCATTCCAGGCAGCCACCACCAATCAACTGGAATTGGTGAATGATGGAATCCATTTGTCATCCCTGGACCACATGGTTTTGGAAGGTCCTCTCAGCCCTGGAATTTTCTGATACTCTGATTCTTATTTTAGTCAGTATTTGAATACTGACATTTTTTAGCAATGAATTTCACATTTTTAATAAGGCTAGTGTTCTTGCCTGGAGAATCCCAGGGATGGCAGAGCCTGGTGGGCTGCCGTCGATAGGATCACACAGAGTCGGACACGACTGAACCAACTTAGCAGCAGCAGCAGCAGCAGCAGCAGCAGGGATTATAAAATAATTTTGTTTCTATCTGGCACAGCATTAAAATTGTTTTAGCATGCAAACTGTTTGTAGACTTTTGATGATGGCCATTCTGACTGGTGTGAGGTGATATATCATTGTAGTTTTGATTTGCATTTCTCTAATAATGAGTGATGTTGAGCATCTTTTCATGTGTTTGTTAGTCATCTGTATGTCTTCTTTGGAGAAATGTCTGTTTAGGTCTTTTTCCCACTTTTTGATTGGGTTGTTTGTTTTCTGGTATGGAGCTGCATGAGCTTATCATGCAAACTGCATTGAACACATATTATCCATCCCCCTAAATTAATGGAAACTCCTGGAGGATGGGGACCATGTCTCCTGTCTATGCAACCTCTGCATCCAGGGTGTTATCTTACATGTGGTCAATATTGGCTTAGTATCTGCTGGGTAAAGCCTGAACTTAGGAGTGATTTAGCTTTTTTTTTCTTTTTATTAATTTTTTTGGAGTATAGTTGATTTACAGTGATATGTTAGTTTCTTCTGTACTAACTGAATACTAACTCTTGATACAAACATCCTTCATGTTCCTGTTTTCTTCCAACTTTATAAACTTCCTGGAGATAATGAACTTTCTCTCTCATCTCATTCCATTCAAATTCCAAAGCCCCTTTCTATATCTGAATTCTAAAGGAAATTCCCTTTCCATGGTGAACTCTCACCTATGTGTAGCAGAATCTATCACTGTGCAATCAATCACATCAAAACCTAGTGACTTTAATAATTTACCTACCTAAGGTTCTGTGGGTTGGTTAGTCAGTTCTCACTCCCCAAGCAGTGGTTGGATGGAGTCTGGATTCAGCTAGGGCACTTGAGAGAGCAGAGATGGTAGGACCTCACTCTCCAAGTGGTCCTTCACTCCAGCTTCCTCTTGGCATGGCAAACTAAAGAAGTGTCATGAGAAGTAGGAACAGATGTGGCAGGGTCCCTTACGTCTGAGTCTCCAAAACTTGCATCATGTCAATGCTTCCTATTGGTCAAAGCAAGTCACAAGCCAGACCACATTCAAGCATCAAAGGCACATTTTCAAGGGGCATGTATGCACGAAAGGGGAGAATTCATGGCCATATTTTTTTATCCAGGCCAATAAAACTTTATTTCAAAACTGCTGAGTTGGAACAACCAACCAAGCTGCCTAAATCCTAACCCATTTTTCTCTCCCTTTCAATACACTCAGGTTTTAAGGCATTACTTTCCTATAAGTAACTTGGAGGTTGAAGGAAATCATGATAATAACTCTGAAAAGCATGACTGGCCATGAACCTCATGCAGCTAAAGACAAATAAAAATGTTCAATTTTGAATAGACCTGTTTATTGCTATAGTGAAACCATACATTGACAAGGAAGTTCCCAATTAACTCAGTTTCCACAGAGGGAGCGAGATCACTTACCTCTGAACCACCTGTACTTTTCCTTTATGGCTTATCTACTTACCTGGTTCTACCTTGTAGAGATGGCATTGATTTTTATAGACATCAGAGTAGAAAGATCTTGAACTTAGGATAAACATAGAATTTGCATCCAAATGTACCTCATACTAGCTCCTTGGAATTCTCTAGGCCAGAATACTGGAGTGGGTAGCCTTTTCCGTCTCTAGTGGATCTTCCCAACCCAGGGATCAAACCCAGGTCTTCCGCACTGTAGGCAAATTCTTTACCAGCTGAGCCAAAGGGAAGCCCAAGAATACTGCAGAAGGTAGCCTATCCCTTCTCCAGAGGATCTTCCTGACCCAGAAATCAAACCAGGGTCTCCCGCATTGCAGGCAAGCTCTTTACCAACTGAGCTATCAGGGAAGCGGATAAAGAAAGTATCAGAAAAAAACACAATATGACTCATTTAAGTGATAATAAGCATCCCAATCCCCAAAGTGATAATAAGCATCCCAATCTAGGTGAGGGTCTTATCCTTAAATTCAGCTTCCTTTCATTAGGCTTCCCAGATGGCGCTAGTGGTAAAGAACCTGCCTGCCAATGCAGGAGACTTAAGAGACACTGGTTAGATCCCTAGGGGTGAAGATTCCCCGGAGAAGGAAATGGTAACCCACTCCAGTGTTCTTGCCTGGAGAATCCCATGGACAGAGGAGCCTGGTAGGCTACAGTCCATAGGGTCGCAAAAAGTCAGACACGACTAAAGTGACTTAGCACTTAGCCAAAGTCATTGGTTTAGGAAATAAAGTAGGAAAGGATTTTCTTGGGCTGCAAAATAACTGCAGATGGTGATTGCAGCCATGAAATTAAAAGACACCTGTTCCTTGGAAAGAAAGCTATGAAAAACCTAGACAGTGTATTAAAAAGCAGAGACATCACTTCGCCCACATAGGTCCATATAGTCAAAGCTATGGTTTTTCCAATAGTCATTTACAGATGTGAGAGTTGGACCCTAATGATGGCTGAGCACCAAAGATTTGATGCTTTCAAATTGTGGTGCTGGAGAAGACTCTTGAGAGTCCCTTGGACAGCAAGGAGATCAAACAAGTCAATACTAAAGGAAATCGACCCTGAATACTCATTGGAAGGACAGATGCTGAAGTTGAAGCTCCAATACTTTGGTCACCTGATGTGAAGAGGCAACTCACTGGAAAAGACCCTGATGCTGGGAAAAATTGAAGGCAAGAGGAGAAGGGGACAACAAAGGATGAGAGGGTTGGATGACATCACCAACTCAATGGACATGAGTAAGAGAAAACCCTGGGAGATGGTGAAGGACAGGGAAGCCTGGCTTGCTATAGTCCATGGGGTCACAAAGAGTCGGACACAACTTAGCAACTGAACTACAATGAAGAAGGAGGCTGAGGTCAAGTATATGAGGATTTAAATTGTTTCAATAAGGAGCCTTGCTTTTTCTGAAGACAACTGAAGGTCACCGAGGGAGAAGTGACAAAATGAGAAATAAGCAATCAGAGGAGGATTCAGGCCCTGCCTGGCCATGGTAAGAGGGCAAGACTAGAAAGACCAGAGGGAGGAGAACAAGTTGGGAGGGGAGATGGTGTGTGGAGCTGCAGTGCTCTTGGGAACATCTTCCAAATGGACACTTCATATCTCATCCTCTGCGGAGGTGTGTGATTTAGAAATGTGTCCACAAATTCTTTGGCACTCCTCCTATAGAAAGACAGGCTTTATTTCTACTCTCTTGAATGTCTGTCTGTCTGTCTCTGTGACTTACCTCTAATCAGCAGAATGCAGCAAAGTGATGGTGTGGGACTTCAAAGGCTGGATTAAGGCACTAGCGCTTCTAACTTGTTCTCTTTCTCTGAGGATGCTTGCCCTTGGAAATAGTCCCCAGGCCATGAGGAAGCCTAACAGCCCCAGTCCCAGCAGAGGTCCCAGGTGAGAATCAGCCAGCATTAACCTCCCACAGGCAAAGGGGGGAAAACCTCCAGATGGCCCAACGCCAGCCTCTGATCCCCTCACTGAACCCTGCCCAAAGTGCTGATCTCTGAGCAAAGTGAAAGTTGTTGATGTTTTAAACCATTAAGTTTTGAGGTGTTTTGTCTCTCAGTAATAGCTAACTGGAACTGTAGCCAGGTATTCCTCTTTCCATTTGTGCAGGTCAATTATTCAGAAATCATAGGACATTCCCTATCACATCACCCTCTTCATTTTTTTTTTCATAACATTTATCACAATTTGCAATTACAGTCTTTATTTGCTCATTCACTTATTTTCTTCGCCTCTTCCGCTGGAACAGAAGCTGCCTGGGCATTCTGATCTTGTTTCTGTATCCCATCACCTAGCTCAGCACCTGGCACATGGTGAGGACATTAAATATACCTGTGAAAAGTAATGAGCAAATCAGAATCATGAAATTTGGGTACATTCAGTTCCACTACACTGGACCCACTTACAAAAGATGTGTGCCAAAGTTTTAAGAAAAGAAAAAAAATCTATGCAGTTTAGCATTTTTAAATTGGAATTATTTGCACTATCTTTTTTATCTCTTACAAATTGTTAACAGTCAGCCATGACCCATCATCACTACACATACCTCATCAAGATCACAGGAAAAGAGTCACCTCAGACGCTTCTTCTGAACCATCAACACACAGCATTTCAACAGACCCTCAATAGCTCCACGTGGCAAGTTTTCCCATTCCCAATTAGGGAATGAGGCAGCAGAGGCTTAGAAGGATTCAGAAACTCTCTCAAGATCCACAGCTGTGCAGTGAAGAAGCCAGGGCACAGACTCCGGTATGACTCCCTACTTGTGTCACGTGGGGCTAGTAAGTCCAAGTGGACCAAGAAGGTCAGAGGGATTCTCTCTTTCTGTGTGAAGGCAATCCATGGATGTGCTGTGTTTGTTCATAGGCATTTCTTGAATGTATGCAGCGAAGTGGGTTAAGATTATAATGCTGATCCTTCCTTTATTCTTTTTATTATTCAACAAACCCTTTCTGGGCACATTCAATGCAGAGGAGCCTGGGAACACAAACAGAAGCAGCTCCTGCCCTCAGGGAGAACCTTGTTCCTGGAGGAAGGAAAGTGCAGGCAGGCTCAGGGAGTTATAAGGCAACATTTAAATGAGTACCAGACGTGTAGAGAAGATGGAGGAGCAGGCGAAAGGATGCTTCAGACATGTCCGAGGGCTTCAGGATAAATCTCACTTTCTCCACCCAACTCTTCAGGCCCCAGGCCTCCTGGGCTGGACAGAGTGAGCATGCTCATGTTCTCAGATACGGCAAACACAAAGACGCCAGAAAGCCCAACAATGACGGGGCCGAAATAAATTTTAATTGGGTCCCATGACAGGATAAAATGCTTTTGTTGTAATATTGTCTTGATAAAAACTATTGTAATATTTAAAATGTAGTATCGATCCTTTTGAGAGGACCGTAAATCCTAGCAGATCTGAGAGACTGACCACAGAGGATGGGCTGTCTGCTGGGAGGCCACCAGAAACGCAATGCCCTTGGACTCCACCTTCGTCCGCAAGAGTGGAGGAAGCCAAGTGGGGCCGGCCCTTGCCTTGCTCCCACATCAAAGCAGAGATGCCGTGATCCCTGAGCTGACACAGGAGAACTTGAGAGAAACTGTTTAAACACAGGAATCAAAATATGAAACTAAATCACCTGCTCGTGTTTTATTAGGCCTTGTTCTGAATCAATACAAGACCCAGGGCCCATGACTCTTCGTGCTGAAAGGGAATACTTTGTCATCCTAAAACTGAATCAGGCCACTTAAGTAAAACAGATGTTACCCCTTGAGCTGGGCGATTCCGAGCCCTCCCCCAGCCCAAACTCTCTCCCTGCACAGGACAGAGGGAGCCCTTCTGGACCCTGAAATCCAAATCAGGGCTGGAAAATCCGAAGCCTTGGAATTTCTCAACCCTGAGCCCACAAAAGTTTTCTGTTTACCAGTGAGGGAGACGGAGAGGGGAAAGCAAGTCTCTTAGCAAAGGATTTGAAGATATAGTGGCAACGTGAAAGGCAGGGAAGATTTTCATTTCCTGTGTTATGGGGTGAAATAATATCAGTATAAAAAACCTGGCAGCGAGATGGGAGATAGCAGTTTTTACATTGATAAGTATTTGTTCATTTCCTGACAACAAAAAAATATAAATCTCTTCAGAAATTAAATGCCCCGGCTTGTTGGAGCACTTTTGTGGCGCTCCGTGCAAGGCCGGCTCCCTTTCTCCAGGCTGCCGCGGGCCCAGGTAATCACAGCATCAGTCATTATCCCTGGATCACGCGGGCGGCGGCAGCCAGGCTGCGCAGGGCCCAATTCTCCCACTTTTTTGTGTCACTTATTTTCTCGGCGGGCCCGATTTGCATTTTAATGGAAGTAGTTTATAGACTTCTCCGCTGCCTTCAGAGTGCCACAAGTGGCATCATTAAGTGAGCTAAGCCGGATTAATGCTGATAGTAAAGTCAGATAATACAATAACAGAGGCCTCCTGCCATTTGCATTAGGTGAGGAGCACGGGGCTGCCTGGAGCCTGGCGATAATTTGTAAGCGCGATATGTTGTACTTGAGAGGATAAGATTAAATTTAGTGGGTTTAACTGTCATCCCAGTAAGTCAATTACTTCATCTTTTCAGCCTTTGAATTTCTTTTATAAATAAAATAAATGGAATATTGAGCTGCTCCACAGCCATTTCGAGCTCCCATGAAGAAGAATTACACAGGCTGGGCCAAAAAAATAAAAGGCTTCGGATTCAGCTCCATAAACAAAATATAAACTCCATTCAGGTGCCAGCATGGCAGCAGCTTCGAAATATTGTCCATCTCTCATATCACAAGCATGACAGATTCCATTGTGACTTTAGTTTCTCCATAATAGGAAATATTTATGTAGTGCCTGGATCTTTTCTATTCCAATCCCTCCCATTATGGGAGGCAAACACTCCAACACAGAACCTTGGGCCTCTCCACTCCCTCCCTCTCGAGCTTCGTGTTGCCTGGTGCTAAATATTTAGTGTTGGTGACGGATATTAAGAAAGTCTCATGACCCAGCTGAGAGAAAGGAGATGCATCTGATTTCAGGCAGGTCTCAGATAAACAGAAGGGTTCAACTTCTTTCACACCCTCTTCCTCTCCCCAATCCTGGGTTGTTGCCAGTGAAGATGACATCTCTGGATGAGAAGTTGAGCTATCTATCGAGAGCATTGGCAAGTGAGATCTTGATAGAAGGCCGTCAGCATCTTTATTTATTCAAGGATGGGAAGGGGGGAGGGTGAAATCAAGGAAAAGAAAGAAAATCAAGCAGTTACACCTCAGGCACCCACCAGTGCAAACTGTGTCATAGGAGACCTGACTCTGCTGTCTTCTGAACTGACTTAGAAGCAGACTTAAAAAAAAAATCGGTAGTCTGTGTGACTGCTGTTCTTAATCATGGATAGATGGATGGATGGATGGGTGAGTGAGTGACAGAAAGAGACAAAGGGCATAATCTTTGTCAAGACCCTATAAAACTGGTAGCTAAAAAGCACAGTTCGACGTATAGATAACCCACCCCTGGGGAGAACCAGGATTCCAGCCAAATGGATTTGACTTGCGTGCTCTGTGTCCTGACCTATTTTTTTTACAGGAAGAAAAGAAAAGCATAAAAGACTGTCCTCAGAGAGATGCAGGGAAATATTCAAGTAGCCAGTCATTAATAAGGAACCCACAGTGATGCATAGATGAGAATGAGGGGCCAAATGTCTCTCTGGTTTCCGCTAAGCCGCTCACTCTGTTCCCATTCCTCCTCCACACAGATCTACTTCCGCACGCCTTCTACCTGCATGGGCTATGCCTCCTTTTGGGGGAGCCTTCCTTAGTCTTTCTTTGCCTAGCTAAACCCCAGCCTTTTGCAAGACCCTGACCATGCATCTCCTCTTCACCGAGCCTTACCCAGCCCACACAAACCAAGGAAGACTCTTCTGAGCAGCCCCTGATAACGACACTGTATGAACTGCTCTACAGACATTTATTAACATGTCACTGCCTCTAAAAAGTGACAGGGTCCTTAAAAAAATGACATTGTGTCTCCATCTCCCTCAGTCATTCATTTCTTCATTCTTACACCCATCAAGTACCATTAAGTTCTTGGTATGTTTTTCTGGTCATAGACATCTGTTGTTTCTGGGTAAAATGTGTTGAGTAGACCAATAGACACCATTACTCTTAACCACCAGATGAAGTTTCCTGTGTGGAGATCTGTGTGTAGGGCAGTGCCAAATACAGTACCGAGTGCTAGGGACACAGAGATGAACACGTCATGGCTCTAGCCCCAGAAGAGCTGAGCGCAGGAGGTGAAACAGGCTTGTAAGCAGTTCAAATACAGTGTGTGCCTATCTGTTCTCCTGGTGTTGAGCTCAAGATGTGACCTGCAAGAGACGCTAAACAAATGTTGGTTACATGAATGAAGTTTCGATGAGATGTGGAGAATTAGCCTGGGAGATTCTTGAAAGCCTTTAATCTCAACACATCTTTCTCTGCTTCTTGGTCTCTAGTCCTCTCCATCTTCACTGTCCCTGTCCAGTATTTCAGCAAAAGAACTAAATAACCTCTCCAGAAGGTGTAGTGAACCTTAGAAAGGTAAAAGCTGAAACCATCTCAGGTGAATGGGGCTGTTTGTGCTTTCTGAGAGTTCTCTGGAGGATCCATCTCAAGTCTAAAGACTACATCGCCTTGACGGATGTCTCCCTAAAAGACCCCAATTCCCACCTGAATGCTTTTTGACCGCTTATTTGGCCTGTTATTCATAGTTAAATACTTCAGAGGAATCTAAGGGTGAATCATATTCTGTAGCTCACAGTTCTACTTCACTTGGGTGACTTGTGGCAGCTAGCACGTGGTTTGTCACAGAGAGCTGTGAGTGAGAACAGCCTGCCTCCTGGATTCTGATTTATACCTTTAGTTAACTGTCAAAAACCTGCAAGGTCAACTCTTATCAATAACAGTAATGACAACTACATTTGTATAAGATGCATGTCTTTAAAAATTTAAAAATACTTTACATATCGTTTATCTCCTTAAGTAACTGCCAAGTGTACCTTCCTTCCTTTCCCCAAGAAAAGGAGCTATAAAGGATTCCACTTGGGAAGCCTTTGCCAGGAAAGAGAATGATGTGTGTGTGTGCGTGTGCGTGCACGCACAAACGTTTTTGTGTGTGCATGTGACCACACCATATGTGTCTTTCTCTGATTTTATTCCAAAGCCAAAGATATAAATGACTTTTAGATTACCCCTTGTTTTGTATTATCCATGCCTCTGCCCTTCACTAGTGCAGATAATCGAGAGCTCACTGTACTGTGATTAATTATACAGCAGGGCTGAGAGCCAGCAGTCACCAAAGTGCTAGGACTGATTTCAGGCACAAAGCCTACTTATCCTTTACTTTTTAGCTGGGATGAGGATTTTATTTGTTTACTTGCTGAATTGTTTAACTAGATCTGGTGAGTGCCCCACCTGTGCCAAGCACTCCATTAAGCACGTTTATACACATCATATAATGGTGGGTACTATTCTTATTCCCATTTTAGAGCTGAGAAAACAAAGTGTGAGAGAAATTAAGTAATTTTACCAAGATCACACAAATAACAAGGGCTAGAGCCAGCCTGTCTGCAAATTCCTTATGAAATATGATTAATGACTTAATCAGTGACTTTGATGTATGGTTCAAGAATCACTAAGAATCAGGTTTCTCTGGTGGCTCAGTTGGTAAACTGTCTGCCCGCAATGCAGGAGACCCAGGTTTGATCCCTGGGTTCAGAAGATCCCCTGGAGAAGGCAACCCACTCCAATATTCTTGCCAGGAAAATCCCATGGCCAGATGACCCTGGCCATGGGATTGCAAAGAGTCCATGGGGTTGCAAAGAGTCGGACATGACTGAGCGACTTCACTTTCTTTCTAAGAATCACAGCTATTACACATACGGCTGTTTTAGCCTAATGCACCAATAATTTCTCTCCAATATCTTCAGGATGAAGTCTGAAACATTTTGCAGGATTCATGTTCAATTTTCCTGAGTCCACAAACAGTTCAAGAAAACAAGTTTTGATCTTTCAGAGTCATATTCAAGGCATAAATCTTAGCGGTTAGAATTGAGGCTCATGGCCTAGGCATTTAAGGTGATGGCAACATAGCACCATTGTAGGTTCCCTTCTTTAAGTAGTTTCCCTTCAAGTAAAGGAAAAGAAGAGGCACTCACAAGGGTGAAATATGTGCCAGGATGCTGTACACACATGGCCTCATTAATCACAGCAACCCTGAAAGGTTAACACTATTATTCCCTTTTCTCAGAGGAACAGGGGTACAGGGAAATAAAGTGTGTAGGATCACACAGACCAAACCCAGCTTCATTTGGCTCCAAAGTTCATATTCTTTCCTGCCCTGTTGGAAACTAAACTTATAACCTAGAAAACTGCACTATTAACAATACAATGTTAGAGAACCTGATAAAATTTTAGCCTACATCTTTGTAATGTAACATATTTTTTGTCATATTAGTTTCAGGCTACCATCCTTAAGAACAATGATTAATTTCAGCTCTTTGCATATGGACTATTCGCTGTCTTAGTCAAAATAAGCAAATAACCCTTTGCATTATTCACTCCAGGTCTAAATATTGTTCACTTCATTTTTTCTCTCTTAACCATATTCTTGTTTATAGTATTTTTAAATGTGGTCTTAAAACTGTCCCATTGTTTCTGTTTTCAGATGAAGGTATCTTGATCTTTGATGGCGGATTCCTGTGTCTCACTTTCTGCCCACAAATTTGCCTATATATTTAGCCTACAGTCTCTACTTGCAACTTTCTTTCACTTTTTAAAATTTGTTTTCCTATGCCAAATGGGAACTACTTGGTCAGCATATCCCATATTATACAGTCCTTCATGGATTTGAGAACCTCACTTACACAACTATGTTTTACTAATTTATTTTTACATTTTAACCAAAAAAGAATGTGCCAAAGGAAAACAGATTTCAAATGGAATTCATCATTTCAGAGCACAGTTCCATAACCAATTTGACTTCCAGTTGTTTTATTATTCCAATTAATCTCTTTAAACCTCTCTAAAGAGTTGGCATTTACATTTTTCATTTCCATCGTTAGGAACATTCTTCTAATAATAATATTTCCTAATGCCTACACTATTTCTGGGTTTGATTCCGAGATACGTGGTAGCACTAATCAGCAACCTGAGCCAGAGTGTTCGTACAGATATCAGTGTCCCATTTTCTCTAAAATTAGCAATGTCACGCAAGCTTTCAGATGCTATAATTACAACCGCAACAGAGCAGAAAAGCTCCCAACAACCACCCAGACTCCAGCAGCCCCAGAATCAGCCCACCCCATCTGGAAATTCAAGTGTTCCTTCCTCTCTTTCACCCCTGGCTTTCAAAATTGCTCCCTTCTGCTTGAGTCCCTGCTCTGAACCCCTGATATGATGCAAGTTCTGTTTCCAAACATGTCATGAGCTTCTCTCCGAATGTCTGTGGGTGTTAGCATCTGGACCGACCTTAGGTCACTATCTAAGGCCCCAGGTCACAGGGTACTTAGTCCTTAAATGAATCAGCCAGGAAAAGGCCAGACCAAGTCCAGTGAGAGGCAGAGGGGACAGATGTCTGCCCTTGGACTGAAGGCAGTGGTGTCAGGGTTCTTGTCCCTCCTCTTTGCGGAGCCTCACCCCTGTGGACGCTCAGATAAATGTCCCACCTCCTTCCTGGCTGAAGACTCCCTTCCCATCCTCCCTCCTGTCCTTGTCTGTGAGCAGTGCTGGGTGACCGAGAAGAAACCCCTTGCCTCCTTTTTCTCAGTCCCTGTCCCCGTTACTCCTTCGCAAAGGGCAGTAGTGGTCGTTTATCAGCTGTGTGTCCTTAGGCCACATGTCTTAACCTCCCCCCAGATGCTCTTCTGAAGATTGGAAGCCCCATTAAAACATAAGTTAGATGAGCTCAAAACCAGATCTTGTTTAGCTCTGTACCCTGGCACCCAGCCAAGAGCTTGAAATTTCGCGTGCACTCAAAAAACTACTTGCGGAGTGAATAACTAAACTTTGTAACTGAGTATGCTGCCTACCTTGGGGAGTTTTGAAGGGATAGCTGCTTAAGGATTAACTAAGAAAATCAGCTTTGTGTTAGTCTGTTTCCATCTCTTAAAATTAATGGTGATTTATAAGCCAAAAAAAAAAAAAAAACCCAAAAAATCTACAAATCCCAGAGATATAAAAGTGAGTGGGAGAAAGAGAAGAGGTTAAAAAAGAAGGTATTGAAAAAGGCCTATGTGATTATTTTAAAATGTCCACAAATTCCTTTATATTCCTTATTTCAAAAGTGGAGCCAAATTTTCCTCATATGAATAATCTGAACCTAATGATTCATTTCTAACAAATATAATAAATCATTTCTAACAAATAAAATAAATTTTTCCACTAGTCATGTATGGATATACGAGTTGGACCATAAAGAAGGCTGAGCATTGAAGAACTGATGCTTTCGAGCTGTGATGCCAAAGAAGAAGCTTGAGAGTCCCTTGGGCAGCAAGGAGATCAAACCAGTTAATCCTAAAGGAAATCAACCCTGAATAGTCATTGGAAGGACTGATGCTGAAGCTGAAGCTCTGATACTTTGGCCACCTGATGCGAAGAGCTGGCTCACTGGAAAAGACCCTGATTCTGGGAAGGATTGAGGGCAGAAGGAAAAGGGGCGACACAGGATGAGATGGTTGGATGGCATCATTGACTCAATGGACATGAGTTTGAGCAAACTTAGGGAGACAGTGTGGAGAAGGCAATGGCACCCCACTCCAGTACTCTTGCCTAGAAAATCCTTTGGATGGAGGAGGCTGGTAGGCTGCAATCCGTGGGGTCGCTAAGAGTCGGACACGACTGAGCGACTTCACTTTCACTTTTCCCTTTCATGCATTGGAGAAGGAAATGGCAACCCACTCCAGTGTTCTTGCCTGGAGAATCCCAGGAACGGGGGAGCCTGGTGGGCTTCCGTCTGTGGAGTCGCACAGTCGGACACGACTGAAGCGACTTAGCAGCAGCAGCAGCAGCAATGATGTTTGACTTTGAAGACAAGGTCTTAAAACATACCACAGCTTCCTGCTTTCTCTATTGGATCACTCATTCAGCAGAAACCTGTTGTTATGTCATTGATTCAGGCTCATAGAGGTGAAAGTAAGGCCTCCAACCAACAGTCAGAGAGGAACGGTGTCTCATGCAAACAGCCATGCGAGTGTGGAAGTGGATCCTCCAGCCCTGGGAAAGCCTTCTGATGACTGCAGTCCTTGGCTGACCTCTGATCTGAGTCAGAGTCACTCAGCTAAATTGAATTCCTGACCCTTAGACTGTGAGATGATTCGTGTTTGTTGTTTTAAGCCACTAAATTCTAGGATAGTTTGTAATGCAAAAATAGATAACTGTTACAGCCTCATAAAACCTCTCACCAAGAGTCCTGTCCAGCACTCAGGACTCCCTCACTCCCTTGGCAGGGAAGCCCTAGGTCTGCTGGTGTCAGGTTCTGGACAGGGAAGCACCCACCGTTCCTCCTCTCCTTCAGACCAGCATGTTTCCCCCTCCTTCCAGGATTTTCCTAATATTGGCAGGTCCAGTTGTCATTGCCATGGCAGCCTTAGGCCCCGTCTCTGTTTTGGCCTCCATAGTAAGCCCTTGGCAGAGATCAAACATCCACAGGCCAAATAGGTCCCTAACTCTTCTTTGTTTGACTTGCATCTTGCTTTGTTTTACTTTAAGATGTGAGCTATTCTTTGAAAATTGGTATGTTCAGTTAACATATGTATTTAGTCTGTCTCCCACAAATTAAAAATAACAGCAAAAGAAATATTATAAAATTTTTAAGCTATGAAGACCAAAAAACTTGGAGATTAGACAACAGCAGACTAGAGATTTCAACAGGAATCTCTTTAGAGTCAGTTGGAAGTATAACAATGGACTTTGAGGGAAGGAACCTCAACATGGGGATGTATGGAGGATTATTGTTATTAAAACTGGACCCAAATTTGCCCTGAACACTCTTGGAAAGCTCAGAGTTTCTTCTTATGAAACATCATAAGAAGATATGAGGTATAAGGCTGAAAACAGGATAATTGGTTGCATAGCTATCTATGGAGGGGCTTCCCCAGTAGCTCAGATGGTAAAGAATCTGCCTGCAATGCAGGAGACCTGGGTTCAATCCCTGGGTGGGGAAGATCCCATGGAGAAGGAAATGGCACTCCACTCCAGTATTCTTGCCTGGGAAATCCCATGGACAGAGGAGCCTGGCAGGTTACAGTTGATGGATTGGAGTTCAAGACTTGAAAGCATCTAAGCAGCCTGGCAACCAGCACCCCCACCTTACCAAGTACTTTGGCCTTGGCAGAGACTGTGGCTTTCTCTTTGAGGAAACTGAATCTGAGAATCTCTAGACTTGGGTACACAAGCCAAATTTGGTGTGGGAAATACTGCGACATAAGCCTGATGAAGGTGCTTTCAATATTTTCCCCTGTCCTGTTTTTAAAATCTCAGTAGCTTCATTTATGCTTACCATGCCATGCCTGCTGCTCAGTCATATCCAACTCTTTCCAACCCCATGAACTGTACATCAGACTCCTCTTACCAAGTAGGAGGTAATCTTGAAATAAATAGTTTCATGGAAATAAGTAAATCTTGAGGACAATTCTTGAATTCAACTGAATAGTTTCATGGAAATGCCATGGTAATAGGCTGAGATTAAGATTTCCCCTCAGGGAAAGTGGTTGCCATTTCCATCTCCAGTAGTGTAGAGAAGCCCACTAGTTAACAAGTCTCATCCAATGCATGGAGCTTCCAAGTTTCAGTACTCTGCTCCAAAATGTGAAAACCAGATGAGGATCACCAGTAATTTGAGGAAATGCTGACAGAAAAGTCAGAGACCAAAAAAAATAAAAACCAAAACCAACTCACACACAGAAGAAAGGAATCAGAAGCAAACTTTAAAAATACAGTCAATCCAAACAAGAAAAGAGACTACGTAAGGCTACTACAAAAAAATTACCCACAGATTGCTTGGTTTAAACATGGATACTTATTACCTCATCTTTCAGCAGCTAGAAGTCTAAAATCAAGCTGTCATCTGGGTTGGCTCTTCCATTGGCTGTGAGGAAGAATATGGTCCACGCCCATCCCCTAGCTTCTGGTGGTTGCCGACAATCCTTGGTATCTCTTGGTTTGTGGTTGCACCACTCCAGTCTCTGTCTCTCCTGGAATATGGCCTTCTTCCACGTGTCTCTCTCTGCATCTTCAGATGGCCTTCTTATAAAGACATAATACATTAAACTTGAGTTCCAGCCTAATCCAAAATGACCTCATCTTATTGAATAACTCAGCTAATTACATCTGCAAAGTTGATATTTACAAATGAGTTTACATTCTGAGACTCCTGGTAGACCTGAATTGGGTCAGGACACTACTCAACCCAGTACAGACACTATACTGAAACAGCAACAAGAGCAAAGGAATAACCAGAGAATAGCATACCTGGGAATTGAACTTAGACTAGTTAAAGTAAAATGTCAAATAAATATTCTATTGGAGTTCACACAGAGAAGCAGAACTACTATGAATATTATGGATTAAGGAATTTTTATAGGAATTTAGACTTTACCCACTGTGGAAAGAACTGGAAAAGTAGAGAATCCAAGAACAGCCCTAACCAGCCTTCCTGAAGCACAGGTGCAGGTGTAGGATTGGTGATTTCAAACACATTGAGCTTCTGGAGTGGGACTGTGAAGGGTTGCTGAGTAAAAGTCCGTGGAAACTGCTTCTTCATAGCTCCTGCTGCGGAGAGTTTACAGCCAAGCATCTAATGGGCGCCTGGAGTCACCACTGGGCAGCAGAACTAACACGAAGGAAAAAAGCTGGACCAGAGTGAAAAAGACTATGCAAGTAGACAAGACAAATTGAAATCTCCTGGCACCCTTCTCTGTGTCTCACCACTTGCCACTTCTAATCACAATGAGCTCCAGTAGTAATAACTACTTTCTGTCTACTTCCCAAGTCTTACAGAAACTTCTCTTTGGGTCCGCTTAAATACCAAACCATACCGAGTAGGTGATTTGGGGGAAATGTAGGTCCATATTAGCCAAGTTCACACAGCAGAAAACCATCACTGTGGGACAACTTAGAGGATTCTAGAAAATATATATCAGACTAACCAAGCTGATGCTAAAGCTGAAACTCCAATACTTTGGCCACTTCATGCGAAGTGTTGACTCACTGGAAAAGACTCTGATGCTGGGAAGGATTGGGGGCGGGAGGAGAAGGGGACGAGAGAATGAGATGGCTGGATGTCATCACCGACTCGATGGACATGAGTTTAAGTGAACTCCAGGAGTTGGTGATGGACAGAGAGGCCTGGCGTGCTGTGATTCATGAGGTCGCAAGGAGTCCCTGGTGGCTCAGAGGTTAAAGCGTCTGCCTCCAATGCGGGAGACCCGGGTTCGATCCCTGGGTGGGGAAGATCCCCTGGAGAAGGAAACGCTAACCCACTCCAGTATTCTTGCCTGGAGAATCCCATGGACGGAGAAGCCTGGTAGGCTACAGTCCACGGGGTCGCAAAGAGTCGGACACGACTGAGCGAGGGAACCCTCTTAAGGAGTCGGTCACAACTGAGTGACTGAACTGAACTGAACCAAGCTGATATGGTACCAAATGGCATAGAGACGAGGGAACTGTGCAGAAAACAGAACATAAAGATAAAACAGGAAAGTTAAGAAAGCTTGAGATTTAGTCCAAGAGGTCCAATATTCAAATTACAGAAACTCTTGAAAAAGAGAACAAATAAACCAGAGAAAATGAAATTATTTAAAAATTAAGAAAATGCCATGGAAATGAAGAGAGTAGTTTCCAAACAGAAAGGGCTCCTCTGGTACAAAGTGTCGTGAGAGCAAGAGAGTCAAGGTTCATAACTGAATTTTCAGAATATCCTGGGCAAAGATAAGATACTAAAGTTCTATTGGAAAACAAGCTACCAGATCACATAATGAAGACTGAGATTTAAAAATGGTAACATCGGATATTCAAAGACAATGGAACAATGCTTTCAATATTCTGAGGACATTTAGCTTGAATTTTCAACCTAGAATACTATACCTAGCCAAAATATTCAAGTGCATAGACAGAATAAATGACTTTTTAGACACACAAGGATAAAAAAATTACGTCTCATTCATACTTTGTGGAAAAGTTACTGGAGTCTGTACTCCAGGAAATCAAAATATGGAATAAATCAAGAAAACATATTGGAGTATGACACTTTAAAGTCACAAAGAGAAATGTCAGGATGAAAGTTATGTGGAAAGGCCAAAAACTAATTCATACAAATGGGGAGCAGGAACATGGATAGTTCTTCAAAGAAAAAGTGTCATCAACATATTTGATAATATATAAAAATATAAATAGGTATTTGAGGGTTGCCAAAATCTTTAGGGAAAAAAATGACCAAAAAAAATCACCTCCCAAAACTCATAGAAAACAAAAGACATTAAATCATCAAGCAACATTTAATTTCAAGAAAGACAAAAATTAAAATTATTTGAAGAAGGAAGTGTAACCAGCGTAAACTACTTAGCCCACTGGTTTTTATACAGTGATAATGATATAAATTTTGACTATCGATTTAACCAACAACCAGGACCTAACAGTACTGAGATGATAAGAAAGAGGAAGTAGGAAAGTAAGCTCATATAACTACCATTAAAAAGTTAAAAGTTGATAGATAATGTTGAAAATTGGTAAATTAAGAAACAATGGTGGGAAAGAGTGGGACAGAATAGTACTATGTTGTTAATGTAAATCTTTAATACTACTGAAAAGTGAAAGTATTAGTCGCTCAGTTGTGTCCAACTCTTTGTGACTCCATGGACTGTAACCTGCCTGCCAGGCTCCTCTGTCCATGGAATTCTCCAAGCAAGAATACTGGAGTGGTAGCCATTCCTTTCTCCAGGGCATCTTCCCAACCCAGGGATCTAACTCCTGCATTGCGGCAGATTCTTTACCATCTGAGCCACCAGGGAACTTTTTTAACATGTATACATATTAATTTGATAAAATATTATAATGAAGCATTTATATAGAAATTAATATTTCTGATTTTTCTTTGAAAATATGAAAAACTGGCATCACAAAGGCTGCATTACAGAAGACAACAATTTCTGGAGTTGATGTACCCTTACCTTTTCCCTGGCCACCATTTCTCCCACATGTCTGCCTAATTGCTATCCTAATTTAGGACCTGTTTAACCTAGAGTATGCAAACATATCTATATTATTACTGAAGGAGAAGAGAAGAAATAGTTGTAGAAGTATTGGACAGCCTCAGCAAGTTAGTCCAGGCAGATAACAAGGAAATCCTTGGGCACTGTCAGGAGAGGTAAATATCACTGGTGGAGGCTGGAAAGGAAGACAGCTAAAGAGTAAAAGAGACCTGGGAGGGGGGCACAGGGGGTGAAATGCATCTGAGGAAGAAAGCAAAGTCTGCACCAGAGGGAGCAGATGGAGAGTTAAAAAAAAAAAAAAAAGCAAGGGCCAAGTGTAGGTTCTAGGCTCCAAAACAAGTGTGGAGGAGAGCTCAAGCTTGGCAAAGCAATGTGGCGAAAGATATAGACCATGATCCAGAAGAGATGCTGAGCATTTGCCCCATAGGCTGCTGTACCAGGGCACAAAGCAGGGTAAACTGCTTAGTGGCCATGCTGGACGATGATCAATATATTAAGACCCTGGAAGCTACAAAGAAAAAGCAGCCTTTGCTACATTATCCTGATAAATGACTAGCTTTGATTTTTATTTAATCTTCATGTATTTGCTTCTCACTAAGAGGTAGAAAGCAAGGATCTGAGTAGCATCCCAGATGTCTGAAGCATGCAAGACATCCCCCAGCCTTGAGAGTTGCCTGGAAGGAGTGACACTGGGTGGGCTTTGCAGACCAGATGTCCTGGGAGGCCTCAGGAGTGTGTCTCAGTCTCTAAAGCTCTCTGGGAGCCAAGGTCTGCTTTAAAGCATCCTCTCCTCCAAAAGTGACGCCGAGCCATCATTTTCTGCTCTTGGCAGCAGCACAAACCTTTCACTTAGACCTGATGTACTGTGTGAAAACAGGAGTCTGCAGGCCATTCATTCCCAGCCCTGTCAGCCTGGAGAGCGGCGTCTCCCTCAGGAACCATCGAGAGGAAAGTCGTACGTTCAGTTCACCACATTGTACCAGGTCCTCAGCCCTGACCCCTCTGACTGGTTGATTTGGTCCTTCTTCAAGACCAGATTCAAACAGGGTAATACCATTCACAGGGGTGACACACTGACAGATAGGGCCTCACGATCTACGGGCTCTCCTGCCATGTAGGTACAGCAAAAAAGGGACTCACCAAGCTGCAAGGAAGATGGCCTCAACAGCTCTGAGGGCAACACAGGGACACCATCATCCCCTGTGGATCTGGACTGCTGAGTACTTTTGCAGAGTTTTGGGGGGAACAGATTGTACAGAAAATGTTGCAATGCATATTTTTTCCAGATGTGAGGGTGATATGCCTCCAACATCTGCCACCCAATACATATTTGCAATGCTTTATGGCACTTTTTGTTTCTAAGTCAGACCTTCCCCATTGGATGGCTAGCCCCTCATGGGCCAGCATCATGTCTTACACTGAGCATATGGTAAGTAAGTAAAAGTTTGTGGAATAAATGGGCCACGCTTACTAATTGATTTATTAAGTGTAGGAAAGGTCAGGGTTTCTGCAGGGGGTTGGGGGGTGGGGAAGAAACACTTGATGTGCATTCCCATCTAGAGAATCCTGGGACATTGGAGCGGGACATAGGTCATCATCTCCCCTACCCTTGGCTTTCCTGGACAAAATGAGAAAGGGTTTGAAGATGTACAATTTGGATTCCAAAGCTTTGAGATTTGGTTTAAAATTTGAAAATGAAGAGAGACCAATGGAAAGAGGAAAATTGAGCATCTGCTGAATATTTGTCACTACTCTGGTCATTATTGTCCCTATGAAGTCTGTATTATTATTTCTGTTTACGGATGAGGAAAGTGAGACTGAGAGAGTAACTTTTCTTTGGTGAAGTAGGCAGACATGGTGATCTGCACTGACCTCTTCTTGCCAGTGGCCAGCTCACGCTTAGCCTGCCAAAGATGCTGGCCAGTAAATTGCAAGTTGAAACGACAATAATGAAGAGCAAAAAAGAGGAACCATTTGTGTACTGGTGTGTGACATGCTTGGAGAACTTGGGGGAGGGGATAAAGAAGGACTTAGATATTCTCTTAAGACATTGGTCAAACAATGTTTTTAAATGGTCAACTCAAGGCACCTTAAGTTGAAACCACTTGGGTTTATTACCCACGCCTTTAACTATATCCCAAGATGGCTGTGACCTAGAAGTGCAAAGATTTATAAGCATGTGAACAGATATGTAAAGTGAAGTCGCTCAGTTGTGTCCTACTCTTTGCAACCCCATGAACAGTAGCCTACCAGGTTCCTCCATCCGTGGGATTTTCCAGGCAAGAATACTGGAGTAGGTTGCCATTTCCTTCTCCAGGAGGTCTTCCCAACCCAGGGATTGAACCCGGGCCTCCCACATTGTAGGCAGACACTTTACTGTCTGAGCCACCAGAGAAGTCTCCAAACAGATATGTAAACTCATTACCAAATGCAAAGGGGCTTCCCAGGTGATGGATTAGTAAAGAAACCGCTTGCCAATGCAAGAGACACAATGAGTTTGATGCCTGGGTCAGGAAGATCCCATGGAGTAGGAAATGGCAACCCACTCCAGTATTCTTGCCTGGAAAATTCTGTGGACAGAGGAGCCCAGCAGGCTACAGTTCATGGAGTCGCAAAGAGTCAGACATGACTGAGTGACTGAGCATACACCAAATACAAATCTCTTTCTGAGAATATCATTCCTTTCACCTGAACACACAGTTTAGAAGAAATCTGTGCTGCCATTAGGAAGCAAATAGTCTTGCTTGGCTCCTTCATGTGTCCTAATGTTCAACTAAACCACACTTTATCTCCATTTCATATTCAGAAATCTTCCTGAGTATTCTCCAAAGAAACTTCTAGAGACTGCCTCAAACTTTCAAATTTGTGACTGTGGAAATTTTATCTTGGCTGTTGTATTTTTCCTAAATTACATTTCTAACTAGAACCACATGTTGCCTACACATTCACCACCAAATGTTCACCACTTTACAACTTAAAACTACATGCAACCATTCCTCACAAAATAAGTGTGTTTGCTTTTTCTGAATCACAAGGATTACACATTGAGGTAACTAGAGAGCTACAAAGCCTGTTGTAGTGTGGGAACTCCATACTTGGTCTCAGTCACTCCCTAGCTCTGCATACCAGCTACTGTGATTCAGATTTATATCTCAGGGCAATTATAAATTGCTCCATTTCATTGGCCTTTCAGGCTACTCTCCTCCTCCACTAATCATCAAAACAGCTAAATCTGATACCTTCAAGGATCTATGTCAGAGGCTACAAACTAGGAGTTCATGGGCTAGGTCCATCCTTCTGATGTATTTTATTTGGCCAACATAGTAATTGAAAACATTGGCTTGGTTGCCAACACATAGAGTTTCCCATAAACTATCTGGATTTCTGACTTCTCCTGAGAAGTTGGAGGATCTAGACCTACTGTGTGGCATCAATTGGAGGAGTGGGATGGTAGGTACCCATTGAGATGAGTCATCCTCACCTCACCTCACCATCCTCATCATTCTCTATTGTCTTATAGCCAGCCCTCTTCTTTCATTTACCTGGCATCCCTGGCATTAGTGGACTTTTAAGATTTTGACCTCCAATCTATATAGTTTAAAGTTTTTCTGGGTATGACATACATGCTTATATTGCATTCAGCTAAATTCAAGACCATTTCTTTTCTCTTTCTACATTTTCTGTGTTAGCCCATTTAGTCCCATGGTTTTCAGTGCTTTCTGTGTGTTTCTGACATGAATTTTTGCTCAAGCCTAGAGATTTACTCTGAACTCCAGACTCATACATGCACCTAACTACTTCACCAAGTCATAGACACTGACAATGTCATAGGCATCTCATCTCTACCATGTCTGAAGCAGAGCTTCTCATCCCTCCTGCCCCTCAAAAACCTATACAATCCATTTTGTACACTTTAATAAATGATACTAGCCCCTATGGGATTCCCAGGTGGTGCTAGTGGTAAAGAACCTGCCTGTCAATGAAGGAAACATGAGACGAGAGTTCAGTCCCTGGGTTGGGAAGATCCTCTGGAGAAGAACATGGCAACCCACTCTACAACTGTTGTCTGGAGAATCCCATGGACAGAGGAGTCTGGCAGTCTACCATCCAGAGGGTCACAAAGAGACACAACTGAAGCAAAGTAGCCTGCATGCATGCACTAACCCCCATCCAGTTATCCAAACCATAAATCTGAGTCATTTTTTATTCTTTCTCCCTTAACCCTCACACATATATGCTTCATCAACTCTCCTGTCTCTTCTACCTCCAGATCATATCTCAAATTTCTGTGTTTCTCCCCATGCCCACCATCACTTTGAAAGTCCAAGCCACCATCATCTCTCACCAGTATTATTAGAATAGTACCTTAATATCTTGCTGCTCAAAGTATTATCCACAACCAGCTGTACAGATGTCATTTGGGAATTTTTACTCCCTACCTTCCAAAAAGGAATTTAACAAGAATGAAATGCATGAATGCAGAAACAAATGAATAATTAAAAGTTCAAACTTTTAAAATCAGTTGTGATAAGTGGCCAGAAAACACCTTTCAAATTCTGAAAAATAAACGTCTCTCTAGGATACTTAGGTCAAGGGCAATGTCCTAATTAGTGTCCATGATACTAAGTATCCAAAGGATACTCTTTGGCAAATCTTTTTCCTTTGTATTTATGCTTCTTTTTTCACTGATTAAATAAGGTCTGATACTCTGATTTGAGATTGCAATTATTGTTGGCATTCAAAAAGTAAACAAAACAGACAAAAAAATACCAGAACCACACAGTAACACTGCACATTTGAATTAGTGATAAAGAACTTTCACATTCATTTCTTCATTTGAGCCTCTAACAACTCTAAGAGAGAATCAGAGCAGAGCTGGTTACCCTCTTTTTACCATGGGAGAAACTGAGACTCAAGAAACTCGATGATTTGGCACGATTACACAATTTGGAACTGATAAAGCAGTACTTTAAGTGTAGATTTCTCTAACTCCAAGGCCAAAATGCTCTCCAGCATATCACATTCCCTTCATAAATGTGAACTGCAACTACATCCACCAAACAGCCTATTAGTTGAGCTACAGAGGAATCACATGTGTAAACAGAGGTACGCTGGTAACCAGCCCTTCTCAATATGGATCTTGGCCAAGCCTGAGTCCTTGGCTGGGAGAGCTCTGGATAAAGAGGGTCATCTCTCCAAATAGTTTGTGCTATTTTTCTGTTAGATGTAGCAAACAATCATTTTAATGTTCAATCAGTTTCAAATACATTTATTTCAAACAGTTGGCTCCATGACGAACCAAGAAACTGAAGGCAGAGTCTAAATTTGGGCTTCAAAATCTGTTTCCAAGTATTAATTTTGAGTGGAAACAATTTTGGTTGAATTTGGGGATTATAAATATCCCCCAAGAGTCTTTCAGCTCTTGGCCTCCTGTCTCTAAGTTTCGCTCTGGTTTCAACCTAGGGGGTTGTTAGATTAGAAGTAGACAGCTTTGGCATGTGGTTACTCCAAATGCCTGTAACCGTCTTTAAAACATGAGCTAGAAATGTTGATATTATAAATGACCATTTTTCCAAAATAAGGTTTGCAAGAGTTGAAAGTGGAGTCGGATGCCAGAAAGTCTTCGAAGGAGGATTTCCATTCAGCGAGATCTGGTTACCTATTTCATAACAAAGAAGAAAGAAAAATCTTGGGGCTGCAATTCATACACTTTTGGACCGAAAACAATGGGCTCAGTGGGGACACTGGATTTATAACTCTTTGGAGGCACTAACTCTACCCACCCGTGCAGGAGCCATGGATAATTTTAGACAGACAGCAATGAAAAAAATTCCTGACATATTAAGGGGCACCAAAAGTCACTTACAGAGGGGTGGTGTTTCACTTAGAATAACTAACACAACAAAAGAAGACACTCCTACAAACCCCTATGGTAATATTATAGCAAGAAGAGGATTGTTTACAGAAAAATAAAAGTATGTTTTTAGTCAGTTTTGACCCTTTATGCCAGGAGTTCATTATATTTATTTATTTGGTAGTGTCAGTTCTTGGTTGCAGCTAGTTGCTCTGTGGCATGTGGAATCTCAATTCCTAGAACAGGGATCGAACTTGAATCCCCTGCTTTACAAGACAGATTCTTAACCACTGGACCACCAGAGAAGTCCCTCTAAGCCAAGATCAATTTCAAGCCCATCGTCATGGAAATATTATCACTGAAAGCCACAATTATTGCACTTTCCTTTAGAGTACACTGTGCTTTCATGGCCTGTCTGTACACATAAGCTTGACCAATGTCTGTTAGGAAATGACCCCATTTCTGTTGTGTGCATATGTGCTTGGTCATTTCCAACTTTTAGTGGGATTTCCCAGGCAAGAATATTACAGCAGGTTGCCACTTACTCTTCCAGGGGAATTTCTCAACCCAGGGGTCAAACCCATGTCTTCTGCATGGCAGGTGGATTCTTTACCACTGTGCCACCTGGGATTCCCAATCCTATTGTGAATAGCCCATAATTTCATGGTCATTGTGTCCTAATCTTACAGCATTTTCCTCCTAAGACCTGCAAGAGCCTCAGCACTGGATGAAGTGAGAGCTATGTGATCTGTAAGGGGAGGGCATCCCTGAAGTCAGATGCTCAGGATCAGGGTTGGGGGCTGGGGGTGGGGAGGGTGGTCGGGAAGGGAGGGAAAGGCAGCAAGTCTCAGGTTTAGGTTCTGGTAACTGAGGCTAGAACTGATGGGATTGTCAAAGAAAAACCCAGAACTGGTAAAAGCAGAGGTTAAAACCCAGAGGGCTTAAGCTATCACTTAGTTTAAAAAGAAAGTGAAAATGCAGACAGGAGAGCCAAAGATCAGAAACTGACGGCAATTTAATTGAATTGAATGTAAGAACAAGAGCATAACCACTGTAAATTGTTGATTCTGCAGTTGATCTCTGCATATAGAAATAAAATAGTTTGTTAGAACAAATTCCCTGGGAAACAGACTCTGAGAAGGCAGTTAGCATGCAGGAGGCTTACTGAGGAGCAAGAGGAACAGGGCTGGACATAGGGCCTGGGGTTGAAATGCAGGACAGTCCCAACAGGCGCCTCTGATCCTTTGGTGGGCTCTGGAGCAAAGAGGACCCTTTAGAGCTATCCTTCCTTGAAACAAGAGGACTAGGCATGTACAATCCCAACTGGCTGACCAATTGCTGAGTAGGGCTGCCCCAAGAAGGAACTGTGACTTTGGACATCACCAACGTGCTCAGCAGCGCTTCCCAGGTGACTCAGTGGTAAAGAATCCACTGGTCAATGCAGGAGACCCAGGTTCAATCCCTGGGTTGGGAAGATCACCTGGAGAAGGAAATAGCAACCCTCTTCAGTATTCTTGCTTGGGAAATCCCATGGACTGAGGAGCCTCATGGGCTACAGTCCATGGAGTCACAGAGTTGAACACAACTTAGCAGCTGAGCATGCACGCAACTTGACCAGCAGCTGGAGAAATGACTGCTCCCATCCTACATGAGGATCTGTGTGCACCTGAGTGGCTCACTGCAGTTTCAGGGCTATCCTCCATGTTCAGTTTGATAGAGAATCAGTGATATACATATTTGGGTAACTGATCTGGTTCAAGGGCACGGGGTGAGGCTGACATCTTCAGCTGAAATGGGAAATGTCATCAAGAAACTGAACCCTCCATATACCTTAGGGAATATGCATAGTCTCTAAAGCTATCTTTTGGGCTCTCTAAGTCATTTTTCCTCTTAAGAAACCTTGCTAAACTGCCTCAGCAAAGCATAATCAAGCCAAAATCAATTATGCATATTTTAGTCCAATTAAAACCACTGATTATTGTCCAAAGCAGAAGAGAATAACTAGTGAAATAATGAATCAAGATTTTTTTCCTGTATCTTAATTTCAGATGGAAACTCTGGGAAGTTACCAGTTGACAAAAACCCCTCAAAGATTGATGCATCAAAATTCACATTTATTTAGAATAAATATATGGAAATGCTAAGTGATTATATATTCTCATGGCAACAGAAGCCTTAGCCAGGAAAAATGCTTTATGTAAAGCAACTTTTATTTCAAGTTTGACAACCAGAGTATTATTTTTTTTAATTCCAAATCCCACTCCCCTACACTCTTGACTGATCTCTGTCACTCTGATCTACTATTTTTACCCCAAATTTGTCACCTACTACCACACTACATTTTTTACCTATTTATTGTTTGCTTTACTCCTCTAAAAGTGTAAGTTTCATTAAAGTAGGTATTTGTGTGTCTTTGTTCACTGATGTATACCAAATGCCAGGAGCATTGTCTTACCCACAGCTGACACTCAGTTATTAGTCATGGAAGGCAAACATGAACTCTGCAGTTGTTCATCTTGCTCTGGATGGCATCATTCGATCTCCCACCCGGTGTGTTTGCTCTCAGCCCAATCTCCCTGACTCTTAAAGATAATTGTTCATTCATGGGCTTCCCAGGTGGTACAGTGGTAAAGAATCCACCTGCCAATGGAGTAGATGCCAGAGATGCAGGTTCAATCCCTGGGTCAGGAAGATCCCTGGAGAAGGAAATGACAACCCACTCCAGTATCCTTGCCTAGAGAATCCCATGGACAGTGGAGCCTGGTGGGCTACAGTGCATAGGGTCGCATAGAGTTGGACACAACTAAGCACGCATGCATGCATTTTCTCCATCTCAGCTTCATGTCAAAGGGGTCAAGAAATCCTTGTCCCAATGTCTACACACATGCACACAGCCTAGCACAGCTCTAATGAGCCTAGTGAAAGTGAGTGAAAGTAATTCAGTCGTGTCCGACTCTTTGCAACTCAATGGACTATACAGTCTATGGAATTCTCCAGACCTGAATACTGGAGTGGGTAGCCATTCCCTTCTCCAGGGGATCTTCCCAACCCAGGGATCGAACCCAGGTCTCCAGCATTGTAGGTGGATTCTTTACTGTCTGAGCCACCAAGGAAGTCCAGACCACCCATCAAAATCCTGTTTCTCTCTGCCATTGTCTTCCAACCCTAACCTTTAAATACACCCTCAACCACATTAGAGTTTGGAAGGGAGGCGTGGTCTTCTTCTGGGTCAGCAGCAGGGAGATTTATCTCTTCCATATGTACTGTCTCCTCAGATTTCTCACTCCCACTGTTACGACTACATTTCTAATGCCCCCATGTTTGATGGTCAAAGTTTCCAGATATTTTTGCTCTAGTTATAGGACGTCTTTCTGAGTGGAAGGTGCTCCTTTGCTACATCCTGAGCAGGGATGCAAAATCTGCCCAGGAAGTCCAGGGGCAAAATGTATTCTTTCTTCATCAAATGTTTCCACTTGTGACAGTTTACACTTGAGTGGGGAATGGCCAACAGCTCCCCAAACCAACTGGTAAACCATGAAAGAGAATACCTACCAGCCATGCAAGCCATCTTCCAACTCTGTCACTCCTTTTCTGTAAAGACTCTGTCTTGTGGACATGGGAACTAGCAGCAAGATTTCACTTCTTAACAATCTATATGGCAAAACCATTCAAAAACTGAGTGACAATAGTGAAACCGTTTTCTTCAGATTGGGACCTGAACCCACGTGGCTTGGACTCAAACCCAACCAGAACCCACAGTAATGAAATTCAGGTTCTTGATGTCTCATCACAGAAATAATTCAATAAGAGACAAAGTGATAGGTAAGAAGTGGATTTATTCAGAGAGAAACACACTCCACAGAGTGTGGGCCATTGCAGAGGGCAAGTACAGTTCAGTTCAATTCAGTTGCTCAATCATGTCCAGCTCTTTGTGACCCCATGGACTGCAGCAGGCCAGGCTTCCCTGTCCATCACCAACTCCCGGGACCTGCTCAAACTCATGCCCATTGAGTTGGCGATGCCATCCAACAGTCTTATCCATTGCCGTTCCCTTTTCCTCCTGCCTTCAATCTTTCCCAGCATCAGGGGCTTTTCCAATGAATCAGTTTTTCGCATCAGGTAGCCAAACTATTGGAGCTTCAGCTTTAGCATCAGTCCTTCCAATGAATGTTCAGGTCTGATTTCCTTTAGGATTGACTGGTTGGATCTCCTTGCAGTCCAAGGGACTCTCAAGAGTCTTCTCCAACACCACAGTGCAAAAGCATCAACTCTTCAGCGCTCAGCATTCTTTATGGTCCAACTATCACATCCACACATGACTTTTGGAAAAACTTTAGCTTTGACTATACGAACGTTTGTCGACAAAGTAATGTCTCTGCTTTTTAATAAGCTAGTAAAGTCATGCTCAAAATTCTCCAAGCCAGGCTTCAGCAATATGTGAACCGTGAACTGCCAGATGTTCAAGAAGATTTTAGAAAAGGCAGAGGCACCAGAGATCAAATTGCCAACATCCGCTGGATCATGGAGAAAGCAAGAGAGTTCCAAAAAACATCTATTTCTGCTTCATTGACTATGCCAAAGCCTTTGACTGTGTGGATCACAATAAACTGTGGAAAATTCTGAAAGAGACGGGAATACCAGACCACCTGACCTGCCTCTTGAGAAACCTGTATGCAGGTCAGGAAGCAACAGTCAGAACTGGACATGGAACAACAGACTGGTTCCAAATAGGAAAAGGAGTATGTCAAGGTTGTATATTGTCACCCTGCTTATTTAACTTATATGCAGAGTACATCATGAGGAACGCTGGGCTGGAAGAAGCACAAGCTGGAATCAAGATTGCCGGGAGAAATATCAATCACCTCAGATATGCAGATGACACCACCCTTATGGCAGAAAGTGAAGAGGAAATAAACAGCCTCTTGATGAAAGTGAAAGAGGAGAGTGAAAAGGTTGGCTTGAAGCTCAACACTCAGAAAACAAAGATCATGGCATCTGGTCCCATCACTTCATGGGAAATAGATGGAAAAACAGTGGAAACAGTGTCAGACTTTATTTCTGGGAGCTCCAAAATCACTGCAGATGCTGATTGCAGTCATGAAATTAAAAGACGCTTACTCCTTGGAAGGAAAGTTATGACCAACCTAGATAGCATATTAAAAAACAGAGACATTACTTTGCCAACAAAGGTCCATCTAGTCAAGGCTATGGTTTTTCTCGTGGTCATGTATGTATGTGAGAGTTGGACTGTGAAGAAAGCTGATCGTCGAAGAATTGATGCTTTTGAACTGTGGTGCTGGAGAAGACTCTTGAGAGTCCCTTGGACTGCAAGGAGATCCAACCAGTCCATTCTAAAGGAGATCAGTCCTGGGTGTTCACTGGAAGGACTGATGCTTAAGCTGAAATTCCAATACTTTGGCCACCTCATGTGAAGAGTTGACTCACTGGAAAAGACTCTGATGCTGGGAAGGATCGGGGGCAGGAGAAGGGGACGACAGAGAATGAGATGGCTGGATGGCATCACCGACTCGATGGACATGAGTTTGAGTGAACTCCGGGAGTTGGTGATGGACAGGGAGGCCTGGCGTGCTGTGATTCATGGGGTCGCAAAGAGTCGGACACGACTGAGTGACTGAACTGAACTGAACTGAGGTTTGTGATAGCTTTTCTTCCAAGGAGCAAGCATCTTTTAACTTCATGGCTGCAGTCACCATCTGCAGTAATTTTGGAGTCCAAGAAAATAAAGTCTGTTACTGTTTCCATTGTTTCCCCATCTATTTGCCATAAAATGATAGGACTGAATGCCATGATCTTAGTTTTTTGAATGTTAAGTTGTAAGCCAGTTTTTTCGCTCTCTTCTTTCACTTTCATCAAAAGGCTCTTTAGTTCCTCTTTGCTTTCTGCCATAAGGGTGAGCCATCTCTATATCTGAGGTTATTGATATGTCTCCATGCAATCTTTATTGCAGCTCGTGCTTCATCCAGACTGGTATTTTGCATGATGTACTCTGCATATAAGTAAAATAAACAGCATGACAATATACAGTCTTGACCTACTCCTTTTCCAGTTTTGAACCAGTCCACTGTTCCATGTTCAGTTCTAACTGTTGCTTCTTGAACTGCATACAGATTTCTCAGGAGTCAAGTTGACTTGTCTGCCATCTGGGACTCATTTAATTCTAATCAGTTTATGTTGTGTCCCTGGGCAATATCATTCTTTCAAAAGTTGTGTCCTGCCCCCTTCCCTCCTGTTTCAATAGTTTCTATGAAACCATTGTTTATTAAACAATGAATGACACCCACCTTTCCTTCTTTCTTTCCTTCCTTCCTTTTTTCCCTTCCCTTCCATTCCTTCCTCATAGATATCTCTATGAGTATTTACTCTTTTACTGTTGTGACAAATGCTGGCTAGTTGAGATGAAGACTAATAGATGAAGCTCCAAATTTTTGGCCATCTGATGCAAAGAGCTGACTCATTGGAAGACACCTTGATGCTGGGAAAGATTGAGGGCAAGAGGAGAAGTGGGGGACAGAGAATGAGATGGCTGGATGGCGTCACTGACTACATGGACATGAGTTTGTACAAACTCAGGGAGATAGTGAAGGACAGAGAAGCCTGGCATGCTGCAATCCATGGTGTGGCAAAGAGTTAGATAGGACTGAGCGACAGAACAACTGTACTTTATGTTCATATATGTGTGTGAGTGCATACTCAACTACTTAAAAGTGAAAAAAATTGCTGCTCTTCATAGAATGTATTTTCTTGATTTGGCAGGTCTATCTAATCAAAGTGGGATGGGACACCTATGCATTGTGGGAAAAATAATGCTTCAAGCATAGTCTGAAGCCAAACAGGTATTTAAAGGCATGGAAAACAATTTGAGAACTTGCAATACACTGGGGTTTACAATTTCACCACAAAAGATAAACATTTGTTTAAGTCAACCTGTCTGCCTGGTGTGGAGGTATGCATATGGGAAATGTTGACAATGTAAACAAGGCCAAGAGGTGTGAAATTTAAGCACATTATCGCTCACTGTCAGATGCTAATGACTCTCCTCAAGGTGGAAGAGACTAGTTTAAATGCAAAAATGATTATCCTTGGCAATAGCAGCACTACCGAGATCTTAGCCAATTATTTGGGCTCTTGTTTTTCCTGACAATACTCCTCATTAGTTTTTGGCTCTGATGTACATGTTAGGATGGAAATTCATGGGCCCCTTTAGATGACTGCCATGCAAGCCATATATCCCTGAAGCATTCGTATTTCCCAATATACATGAATGCAAGACATGGCACGTGATATATTGTGTCAATGTCCTGACCCTACAAAAACATACAAGTCCAAAGACCTACCTAGAGTTGAAACAGAAGTAATTCATTTATTAATTTCCTCAAAATCTCTCATATACAAAATCATATCCTATTTGATCAAAAAAAGATCCAGATGGGGAGGGAGTGTTTTAATGCCGTTGAATAAAGTTTACTTTTTTTTCTTAAAAAAGAAAAAGAAGGTTAAATTAATTTACCCCTCATGTATATTACCTATGGAGTTGTTCATTTAATAAGAATAAGGAAATTGAATGTACTGTCATCTTTATTGGGATGAAGGTTACATTCACAAGCTCTGCTTGTTTTAATAGGTTTATTGTACAGTTGCCGACATGTGCTATTGCACTGGGATGGATATGCTTTGAATATTTTTATAATTGTGGATAGTATAAAAGTCATTTTCTGTTAGATTGCACAAATCCATTACATTTGGAGAAGGATACATTATTGTAACAGGATTAATGTGCAACACATAAACATAATCAGTAATATTCTGTTTGATAAATTATCTCATTTTAATCGGAATGTAAAGAGATTTTGGGATAGTTCCTCCTTTGATTTGCATAATTGTATTACAGACAGGCAAATTGCATTATATTCTTCATTAACAATAGATGGCTTGTATAACTATTGTATTTTTGAAGACACTGCTCTTAGATTCATCCTGCAATTTGTCATGTTCTGACATTGCTGTGGAGCTTAGTTGGGAGAGAATAGAACCTAAAAAAGATTACTTGATTTTCGCTGAGTCCAGTAATATCTCAGCTTCCGGTTGTACTGTGGTTGTACTATTGTTTGTTTTAACAAATTGCAACCCAGTGGCAAAGAACTTCCTTTAAAAATCTTCTAATTCAAGGACAATTCAGCCCTTATAGATTTTCACAGCAATATGTCAGCCCTTGTAACAAACTCCATGTATAAAAATGTGAATTAAAATTAAATTAAAGCCATACGATTGATTTTCTGTTTTTACTATGGCAAATGCTCTCCCGGACAGGACTTCCTTCCCCTCTCCCCAGCACAGACACAAGCTAACAAATTGCTTGATAGTCTAAATATTCTTCTTCTCTTAGGGGACACTTGGTGTGTACAGTCACTCAGCAGTGATTATCACAGCTCCCTTCCTAAAGCCAGGCTAATGACAGCTGTCAACAGCTCTTACAAAGGACCGTGCAGCACCACATGGCACTTCAGTGGGTCTGAAATCCTCAGCCTTCAGAGCCTGAAAGAGATGCCCTTTCTGTGATACCCTCTTAGGCCAGAACCCTGCTTCCTCGTGTCCCCTACCACCACATTGATTGGAGAACCCTGTGGGGCAGACACAAAGTGGCCACTTCTCTCAGCTCCACACCCAGCCCAGGCCATGATGTTCAGCAGGAGTCATAAGTAAGCGATGAATGAACGAATGAGTGGAGATATGGATCCCATCAAAGTTTCTGGTGTTTATGGATGCAGAATTGAAGAAGAAAAGCTTTCACACTCAAAGCAAATTGTATTTCCTATAATTTTCTCCACTAAACTGAAATTAAGACATCGTATTCCAATCCCTTAATGATTCACATTTTCTTTACTTGTGCTTGACACCTGAAAGTTTCCAAAACACCTTGACCTTCATTTCACTGAAATCTCACGACAGCCCCTTGACACAGATAGAATTGAATAACCCCATTTCAGAAGTAAGGGTTGTTTGCGGGGGGAGAAGTGGGGGTGCAGGACGGGACAAGGGGAGAGTTTATTATGAGTGAGTGAGTGAGGTCGCTCAGTCATGTCTGACTCTTTTCGATCCCTCCCGCCCCACTGGGAGCTGTGATCTGCCCTCAGGCCATCTCCCTCCGTTCCCTACCTCTCCACCAGTTCTTCTCTCTCCCACCCTGCCTGGGACCCTTGCTTACTGACTGATCTCCACTCCAGCCTTCGGATTCCCATCTCTCTCCATCCTCCCTTGTCCTGAACTCTGCACTTTTAAAGAAGATCCCACACCTACCTGTTTGGATCCCTTGAAGCTACAACTTTATTTGTCTATGTATTTTAATTTGTATAACTTTTGTTCCTCTGTAAAACAAACACCACTGCCAGATGCATGGTTCAAACTCGAATTCAAGAGACAAGTACCCACAGTTTCAGGAACCACTGCTCCCCTCCAGCTCTCACGTTTCAAGACTCCCAAGTCAGTCAAGACTCCAAACAAACTCCTGAGTCAGATTGCTCCTTCCTTCATGGCAGGTTCTAACGCAAGTTCCTGCCACTCTCCCCAACATCTGGCTTGTGGGTATGTCCTCAGCCCCTCCTCTCTGACATGTCTGAACTGTTCTAGTTATTTCTGGGGGCTCCTCACCTACATTCAGTTAATCCAGCAGATAAAATAATGCTGGAGGGAGGAGATGTGTCCTCCACAAGGCCAGCATTGTACACTTGTTCCAACTCTGGCCTTCTCCATCCTTGAGACTCGTTGTCAAATACTCATAATTTCTACGGAAGTTTGCCTGTGAGCTTTTCAGTGGCATCATTCCACAAAACCTGCATCTCTGAGCTCCCGGCTACAATCAGGCTTGTCTGCAAGGAGTGAGGCATTAACAAGCATCCGTGGGGAACCTGGAAGCATGCTCCCAAGGAACTAACTCAGGAGACAGTGCAGTCATACTTGGAAGGAGAGACAGCGAGAGAGAGATGGTATCCATCTCCTGACCAGTCACATGGGAAGAAGAGCAGGAGGCAAAAGGTACACAGACACTCTCATGAGCAGCAAGGCCACAGGAAAGCTGGATGAGAGCTAGGGTGGTCCATAGATAGGCACATAGGAGCATTCTCTGCATGAACCTTGGGAGCTTGGCAACACTGGAAACGAGGGAGCTCAGATGGGTCTTGGCATCTCTGGGATTTACATCTTGGAAGCCCAGAAAATAGCAGCATTCCAGGCAGGAGATCGGTATTCCCAGGAGGACACAGTATCAGTGCCAGAGGAAAGATTTCATCCTGAAGGGGCTATCCAGGTACTTGACCCCTGTGAAAACTACAGGAGCTTATTAATGAAGACCTGTGAGTGCCTTGGAGATGTCCAGTGACAATGAGAGGGGAGTGGTGAAGACACACTTCCTGCAAGCAAGTAGGAGCCAGAGTAGAGCTAAGACTGTTATGAATAATGGAACAACTTCTGCCCAGAGGCCAGTGAGAAGGCCTGAGGAAAATTGTTTCTCTGTCATTGATTACTTTGTTGAATAGAAATTGCACATACTGCCTCTGGTAAATTGGAGTACCCTGGGCTAGCTACGGCCTTCCAGAGCCAAGAAGCACTGGAAATTCTTTCTAACTGGTTCAAAAAGAACCTCCCTTCTGGTGGATAAAACTAGAAGTGAAGTCATAAGCTCTCCCAACACCCATCAAACATGTGAAGAAGGATGCCCAATAATTAGCTTTGCAGTGCAATGGAATACTACTCAGCCATTTTGAAAAAAATGAAATCTTGCCGTTTGATGCAATATGGATAGACCTTGAGGATATTACCCTAAGTGAAATAAGTCAGATGGAGAAAAACAAGTACCATATGATTTCACTCATATGTGGAATATAAAAGCAAACAAAAAGAAAACAAAATAAATGAACAAATCAAACCAAACAAAAGCGAACATATAGCTACAGAAAACAAAGTAGTGGTTACAAAAGAGGAAGGGAGAGGATGGGGAGGGTAAAATGGGTAAAGGGGGTCAACTGAATGGTGACAGATGAAAACCAGACGTTTGGTGGTGAACATGCTGTACTGTAGTCTAAATAAAACGTACCATGAAATTTATATAACATTATAAACCGAAAATAACCATTAAAAAAATGAGTCCTACCCTCGAGTAGTTCATAAGCAGACAGAGGAAGAAACTAGCTCCCAAAACCATTGAAGACTTGATGTGAAGGTAATGGATCCGAGTGCTAAACTGTATGGCAGTGACAGCAACTTTAATTCAGTGGTGCCTCCTATAATCTGGGGCTTCTGTGGTGACTCAGAGAGTAAAGAATCTCCCTGTGATGCAAGGCAAATTTGCATCCCTGGGTTGGGAAGATCCCCTGGAGAAGGGAATGGCTACCCACTCCAGTATTCTTGCCTGGAGAATTCCAAGGACAGAGGAGCCCAGCAGGCTCAGTCATGGGGTTGCAAAGAGTAGGACATGACTGAGCGACTAACACTTTCACTTTTCCTGCACGCTGAGTGCTCTGCACTGGCCACATCTGCAGATATGCAAACAAGGTATAGAGAGGTCGGGAGATTTTGCACCCACAAAATCTGGTTGCAGAGGCTGTGACCTTAACCCCATGTCTGTGCTGATTCCCAGGGAGACCAGGGTGAGATGGAAAGGTGAGGAAGACCTGGGCTGGGTGGTGTACAGGCACAATGGAGGAAAGACCATCAATGACACCAGAGAGCCAGAGGGAAAGAATGGGCAAGTGCCCTTTGAGTCCCTCCCAGAGGTGCCCCAGGTCAAGGGCCAAAGCCTGTTTCTCTCACAGGCAGGATTTTTCTAAGGTGACCGCAAGCTGGTGGTAACTAGTGCCTTCTGGGATATATCCCCAAACCATTTACTGCCCCTCACCTCGTTATTCAGATATTACTTGTGTCACAGAATCTTAGAAAATCAGCTACCTGGGAATTCCATACCAGAGAGTGGACGATCTCATCCAACTCCCTCATCTTAGAGGTTCCGAGTACACTTGTTTAGTCACCTGAATCCTTGCTGTTTCCTGCACTTTGGCTGCTACCTCCCCACACACTGTCTGCCTGGACATGCATTAAGACCCAGCTCCAGGGATTCACCGTTCCCTGACAGCTCCCCTCCTCTGTCACCAGAGGTGATGGCCCCGCTCTGTTCCTGATGAGCCTCTCTCGTGGCATCTGTCACACTGCATTCGTCCGCAGCATCTCTTCACTGGCAACGCCTTCTTGGCCAGTAGAAGAGATCGCACCACCCCTGAATCTCCAGCACCTGCCACAGTTCTGGTCCAGGGCAGGGGCTGGTGGAAATGAGCTACGGACAGCATGACACGAATGGGCCCAGCATTTCACACTCAGGTGGGGATAGCAGTGAGGATACCCCATACACATATTTGTGTAGGCATGATGTGAACCCCCAGAGACACCCATGTGTTAGTCCTTGGACAGAGACTTCTCAGGAGGGAATATTATTTTATGGATCTGGATATGGGGAGATTGTCCTGAGATTACCTCCTGCTGCTGCTAAGTCACTTCAGTCATGTCCAACTCTGTCCGACCCCATAGACGGAAGCCCACCAGGCTCCCCCGTCCCTGGGATTCTCCAGGCAAGAACACTGGAGTGGGTTGCCATTTCCTTCTCCAACGTGTGAAAGTGAAAAGTGAAAGTGAAGTCGCTCAGTCGTGTCCGACCCTTAACGACCCCACGGACTGCAGCCTACCAGGCTCCTCCATCCATGGGATTTTCTAGGCAAGAGTACTGGAGTGGCTTGCCATTGCCTTCTCTGGAGATTACCTGAGGAGATCCTAAACACAATCACAAGTGTCTTTCCTTATAAAAGGAGATAGAGGGACATTTGGAACAGAAGAGAAAGAAGAGGATGTGATGATAGAAACGGGGAGAAGAGGAGATATGATGTGGGGTCGTGAGCTCAGGGGTGAGAACAACCTCCGGAAGTTGGAAAAGTCAAGGCAACAGGGTGTCCTGTAGCGTCTCTGGCTCTGCTGATCACTGAAACCCTCTGTAGACTCCTGGCCTCTAGTATTGTGAGAGAATACCTGTGACTGTTAAGCTGCCAAATTTGTGATCATGTGTTACAGCAGCAATAGAAAAGGGAGACATTATTTTAAAATACTGCACCCTACACAATCGGTTCTGGCTTCGCCTGCACACACACTGCACTCACTCCTAATCCAGACTCAAAACCTGAGCAGCTGTGTTCTGTGTTCTCCCTTGTACACACACACACACACACACACATACATGTTCACTCACTCTGGTGCATTTGAATAAAGCCCTCTAACCTAGATGAGCAAGTTCTAAAAGGACAGGCTTTTACACACTGGATCTCAGGATACGATTAATTGGGGGAAAAAAGATGGACTAGGCACCTTGACTAAAGGAACCAGAGGTTATATCAGTTCAGTTCAGTTCAGTCGCTCAGTTGTGTCCGACTCTCAGCAACCCCATGAATCACAGCACGCCAGGCCTCCCTGTCCATCACCAACTCCCGGAATTCATTCAAACTCATGTCCACAGAGTCGGTGATGCCATCCAGCCATCTCATTCTCTGTTGTCCCCTTCTCCTCCCACCCCCAACCTTTCCTAGCATCAGAGTCTTTTCCAGTGAGTCAACTCGTCACATTAGGTGGCCAAAGTATTGCAGTTTCAGCTTTAGCATCAGTCCTTCCAATGAACACCCAGGATTGATCTCCTTTAGAATGGACTGGTTGGATCTTCTTGCAGTACAAGGGACTCTCAAGAGTCTTCTCCAACACCACAGTTCAAAAGCATCAGTTTTTCAGTGATCAGCTTTCTTCACAGTCCAACTCTCACATCCATACATGACCACGGGAAAAACCATAGCCTTGACTAGACGGACCTTTGTTGGCAAAGTAATGTCACATGGAACAACAGACTGGTTCCAAATAGGAAAAGGAGTACGTTAAGGCTGTATATTGTCACCTTGCTTATTTAACTTATATGCAGAGGTTATATAGCACAGGGTAAATACACATCTGATTTGAAAGACAACTACAACATCTGCAACATGGACAGTGGTGCCTCTTGAGGGAGCAGAATGATTGACACAAAGCAACTTAGGACCACCCAACATAAGTGCCATCCAGCATCAGGATACAACTGCAAGGTTTTATGAACCATGACTGTCCTGGTGGTCCAGTGGTTAAGACTGTGCTTTCGATGCAGGGGGGCATGGATTTGATCCCTGGTTGAGGAACTAAGATTCCACACACCACAGGCATAGCCAAATAAAAAAATAAAAATAATTGAAGAGTGGGCTTTCTAGAGTCCACGTGGGAGCTGATGTCTCCTTTGGGGCTGCCTGTGGGACCCAAGTGCAGGGCCAGCTAACAAGAAGCAGGCCACTGGCTGCATCACCAGCCAGATTGCAAACCTCAAAGTGTGTGGCTGAAGCTCTCTGGGCCACCTGGGAGTGTAGCTGGTGACCACAGGCATTTCTGCAGGGAAGGCAAGCTGGGGTCATCAGCCAATGGAAAAGGGAGAAGTTATTTTACTGCATAACCAGCCTTATACAGAACCCAAGTTAAGTCCCTCAGAGGCCACCAGAGAGCCCAGTGCTGCTAGTTCTGTCACCTGTCAACCTCTCACTGGGCTTGAAATGCCACCATTCAGTCATTCACATGACAAATAGGTATTGGGCACATCCTAGGGATTAGAATCAGATGAGGAGTTAGGGATAATGGAAAAAATAATGGGTGTCTACTGGAACCAACCTAGACAGCATATTAAAAAGCAGAGACATTACCAACAAAGATCTGTCCAGTCAAAGCTATGATATGTATGGATGTGAGAGATGGACTATAAAGAAAGCTGAGTGCTGAAGAATTGATGTTTTGAACTGTGGTGTTGGAGAAAACTCTTGAGGGTCCCTCGGACTGCAAGGAGATCCAACCAGTTCATCCTAAAGGAAATCAGTCCTGAATATTCATTAGAAGGACTGATGCTGAAGCTGAAACTCCAATATTTTGGCCACCTGATGCAAAGAACTGACTCATGGGAAAAAGACCCTGATGCTGGGAAAGATTGAAGGTGGGAGAAGAAGGGGATAACAGAAGATGAGATGGTTGGATGGCATCACTAACTCAATGGACATTAGTTTGAGTAAGCTCCGGGAGTCGGCGATGGACAGGGAGGTCTGGCGTGCTGCAGACCATGGGGTCACAAAGAGTTGGAGACGACTGAGCAACTGAACTGAATTGAACAGGAAGTCCTGAGTCTAAGGGGAAGATAAATATGTAATCAAAGTGCTAACACAGACACACACACTCACAACTGGCTCAATGTTTTAGGGGATAGAAGTACAAATGAGAATGGAACACAAAGTAAAGGGAGGCTGGCTTTGACCACAAAGAAGAGAACATTTATATTAGATATTACAAAATGAACAGTGCTTCTGAGGGAGGAGCATGTGCAAAGGCCTGGGAGTGAGAGGGCCAGGCGTGTCAGGGAATGGCCCCGCCGTGTGGCCCTGGAGTGAGCAGCTCTAAGAGAAAGGGTGGAACCAATGTAAAACGGTTAGTTCCCACTTTGCCATTTATGAGTGTTGTAACTTTGGGCAAGTTGCTTGATCTCTCTATGCCTCGGTTTCCTCATTTACCAAATCACCAGGACTATCACCTTCCTCACATGCTGCTGGGAGGTGAATATGAGTTAGTCCATGTCAAGTGCTTAATTGAATTTCTTTTCCTTCTCCTATTCTTCAGTAGTTTTCAAATATTCTGTTCCATGCCTATATTACCTTTATAACTAGAAAGAATAACTTTATTTCAAAATTGAGAAAATTTTCATGACAGATATTTACTTACTTGAGTGAAAAAAAATTTCCAAATTGTTTTAACACAATATCTATCATGCAGAATCCCAGTATGTAAAACAGAATTTTTAAAAAAGCAGTTCTGGAGCAAGTAGGCATGGGGGTCCCAAAAGCCTCACCCCTCAGTCACCTCTGCTGGAGCCAGAGATGTACCCAGGGTGTAATATAAAAACCAGCAGTGTTGGCAGGTCCCCCTGGTAAAGAATCTGCCTGCCATGCGGGAGACCTGGGTTCAATCCCTGGGTTGGGAAGATCCCCTGGAGAAGGGAAAGGCTACCCACTCCAGTATTCTGGCCTGGAGAATTCCATGGACTATCCATGGAGTCGCAAAGAGTCGGACATGACTGAGTGACTTTCATCATTTCATCATGCTCCTTCCAGGAAGACCCAGAAGTCTATTTATGTCTCTGGGGTCTTTGGCTAAGGTGGCTGGGTTCTTAGAGTGTGACAGACAAGGACATGATTCAGATGCTGTCGAGCTGAGCACCAACACAGAACGGCAGCGACTTTCCCAGCGCACAGCCCTCTTGTGAAGTCTTAGCGTACCACCTGCCAAGACTGCCCACTGCTTAACCCCTGAGAGGCAGATGCTGAACCACCTCTAATGATCCTAAAGTCACTAGCTTCATTCTGTGGAGAACTTAACAGGGGTCCCCTAAGGTGCTGACTGCTAGAGGCTTCTGGCCGTGCCTCCGATAACATTGCAAAATTCAGACCAGCAGAGCTTTTGAAAACCTTTCGTTGTTGTTCAGCCCCTTAGTTGTGTCTCTTTACGACCCCATAGCCTGCAGCATGCCAGGCTTTCCTGTCCTTCACTTTCTCCCTGAGTTTGCTCAAAATCATGCCCACTGAGTCCACGATAGCATCCAACCATCTCATCCTCAGTCGTCCTCTTCTCCTCCTGCCCTCAATCTTTCCAGCATCAGGGTCTTTTCCAATGAGTCAGTTCTTCACATCAGGTGACCAAAGGATTGGAGCTTCCGTTTCAGCATCAGTCCTTCCAATGAACATTGAGCACTGATTTCCTTTAGGATTAACTGGTTTGATCACCTTGCTGTCCAAGGGACTCTCAAGAGTCTCCTCCAACACCACAGTTCGAAAACATCAATTCTTCAGTGCTCAGCCTTCTTTATGGTCCAACTGTCACATTTTTACATTTTTACTGGAAAAACTTTAGCTTAATTTTATCCAAATGGTTGCTTGTTTTCTTTAATCCTCCATTCCCTGACCAGTTGAATCCTATTATTTCCCTTTCTAAGTGTAAAAGAAGCATTTTCACTACAGGAGTGCTAATCACACACTTCCTTCATTTAACAGTAACTCTTAGAAAGAGAATTAGAACAGAGAACAGTTTTCCTTCAAGGTTAGTGTTTCCACAGCAAGCCAGGCATGAAGTATGCTCACCCTGGTAAATTTTCCACTGGTCTTGGGAGTTACACATTTTAACCCAAATAAATATATTTGGCTCAGTATCAAATGGAAAAAAAAATCATTCGTAAGCACTTTCTTTCTTTCATTTTTCTACAAGAGCAAATGAACTTCACACACAGAAGAAGGGCATCAGCTCAATGCAAAACTTCCAATTCCCAGTGAATTAAATTTCACAGACCTCAAATAATTAAACATACATCGAGGTACCTTGGGCCCTCAGAACTTGCAGATACAGACGGTTGACGTACTATACGTCATCCCTAAGAGGCTTGAGCAGCAGAGGACTTTTGTCTCCTCAGAGGTCCTGGAACCATTCCCTATACTGAGAGATGATTACATATTAACTTTGAGGGCAAGACAAAGTTCCAGTCTTTGGCCCAAATGATGTTGCAGAGGCCTACAGATGACACAAGAACAGGCCTAAACCCCCAAATCCATCCATTTTGCTCTTACTTAATGAGGCAGTCCCAAAGTCAGTCTGTTTTTTACCACCAAGAATTATAGTGACTCCATGGTACCAAGGGCTTCCCTGTTGGCTCAGACAGTAAAGAATCTGCTTCCAATGTGGGAGACCTGGGTTCAATCCCTTGGTCAGGAAGATCCGCTGGAGAAAAACATAGCAATCCACTCCAGCATTCTTGCCTGGAGAATCCACGGACAGAGGAGCCTGGCGGGCTGCAGTCCATGAGGTTGCCAAGAGTCGGACACCGCTGACCAGTGCTTTCACTTTCAGGGTACCAAGCAGCTCAAGGCAAACCCATCCTTAGAACAAGAGAAACAAGTCAAATACCACGTCTTTTTGGGGAAGCCCAGTTAAAATTAAATTATATGAAGGACTGACTATGAATTTTCTTCCTTTCACAGCTCTAGCAGCTTCCTTACTGCACAGATGCTGGAAGGATGATTCTAAACACCCGTTCCTCCATCATGATACTCCTTGCTGACTAACCCTTCAGAGATGTCCCACTACTTACATGATGTGTCTAGATTTCTTAGTTTGGTATGTGAGTCTCTGGTTGAAAATAACCCTTAAAATTATAATAAAAGCAGCTGGCACTTACTGAAACGTCTCTCCTGTGCCAGGCACTTGATGAATACGATCTTCTGTTAAATTATCTTCACTACAACCCCCAGAAGAATGTTCTAGGATCTCTGTTTTAGCAAAGCCAAAACAAACCTACTGTAGTGAATAGCCTGACCTCTGGAACGTGGAGGGTAGGGTTCAAACTCAGGCTCCCCTGACCCAGAATCTTCCCTTTTCACCTCCTGGCTCTTTGGTCTATGCTTCCAGAGGGAAAGTCCAGATGAGACACAGGGTGGAGGACGGAGAATCAGGATATACCTTTCTTCTCCATCAGCCCTGAGCAAGAACAACGCACATGAAATGTACTCTTTCATTTTATCACCCAACAAGCATAATTAGGAACAATGAGGAATGACAAATAATAATGAACCTCTTTTCTTCCTAATTAAAATTTAACGACTATATTTCTGCCATTACAGCCCAGAGCTGCAGTGCAGGTTGTGTGTTAACAAGGCCAACTCTAAAAGTTGGGGCCTGACTTCACAGATGGCTCAGCCTGGGTCTGCCCAGGCTTGCGAGAGGGACAGCCTGCTTTACAGGTGGCTGCTGTCTGTCTGCCCACCTGCCCAGAGGCACTGGGCAAAATAAACTGGATGGGCGGGAGGGGGTCAGACTGAGCAGAATCTAATAAACAGTGGTAAATGCTGCAATTCCATGTACACAGTGGAGAAAATGTAGGCTTTGGTGACAGGTAGAACAGGGTTCGAGTACGGACTCTACCAGTGGTGGGCTGTGCATTCTCTGACCGGCTCATTAGCCTCTTTGAGACAGTTTCTTCATCTGTGAGTGAGAAGGAAAAGCCTCCAATGGCAGTGCTGGGGGATGTAAATGATGGAAGCAGACTCAGTGTGGTGGTCACTGTCATCTGCGGCTGCCTGTAACCTTTTAAAACTCTTTCTATTCTAATCGTTCATCATGTAAAACTTACCTTCCCATCAGAGATTCTCCCAAACTACATTTCTCAGCTTCCATGGCCATGGGGAGGCAAACACATGATTTAATTTTACTGCTCAGATGCCCCCCGCACTAGGCTCTGAGATGAGCAGAGATATAGGGTGAAAGAGGCGGGTCTGGGTCATCTGTTTCACTGGTAGGAGGTGACAGTGTGGCTGTGGAGGGGGCAGCTAAGGTGGCAGCTCCTAACAATGACACAGCCAGCCCGTCCTCTGCCCGACAGTTCTGCAGTGGGTGCCAAGCTTTCCTCCAGGAAGGTCTACCTAGAATCTGTTTCTCCAGCCCTTTCAGTAATTCTGTACATTTTCTCTACCTATAAATATCTCTTCCTGCTTAGACTGGCCAGAGTGGACAGTGTTACTGCAATGCAGAGAGGGCATGATGGCACCACTGAAGCCTATTGGTAGAAGTGAAGGAAGTGATGGTGATCAGATTGCTGAGAGTCAGTTATCCTGATCCCAGTTGGAGGGAAGAGGGCCCCGACCAGGGAAGTCCCACAAGTCATTCTAGAGAGTCAACCACTGACATGCTTCTTGCATTTTCTGCCTTCTCTCCAGCTCACTGCCAGCACCTAGGGCTCCAGGATTACACCTTCATCTGCAGCCAGGGTGAGCTTTGCTACTGGCATCACCTCACTTTCCCTGCTGAAAAGTTTCTCATAGCTTCCGAAGACTTCAGCACGAAGTCAGAATTTCTCATCATGGCCTATAAGAATCTTCATGGTCTGCAGCCCCTCCTCTGCTCCTCTCTAGCCCATTGCTTCCTCTGACACAGCGCACTTGGCATGCACTTAACTCCTCAATCCTCACCTCCCCCTGCCCTCTGACCTTTGAAGACACCCAGTCTGTAACTTCAGCTTCCAACCTTGAACCTTCTCATGTCCAACTGACTCCTATTTGCTCCCCTGCTAGGCCATCTCTGTCCCTTAGGCAAGACTGGACTGGCTATAGTTCTCGAACTCTCCTCTCTCACTGTCTCCAAGCTCTGTATGGGAACTGCCTGTTTAACATCTGTCTGCTGAAGACTGTGTCCCCCAATCTGTCCTGTTTGCTCTTCCTAGAACCCCTGAGTTTGGATGGAGACATGGACTTGTGTTAACACGAGTGATGAGAATCAAACTTTGGATCTAAAATGATTTAGATATGGATGAGTCTCTTCCTGCACACAGGCTATCCATTGACCAAATGGAAGCGAGGGACTTGGCAGCCCCTGGTCACGGCAGGATCATGAGGAGCTTGGGTCCTTGAACACCTATGTTGAAGACTGCCTGTCAAATAAGTCCAACTGATATTACATGAGCCAAGAATAATACAGCTCCGTGTTACAGCTTTATTTTATTTAGAAAATAGCAGGAAAATCCATCCTCGAGGCATGAGGGCATGCCAACTCAAAGACGTGAAGAGAAGAGAGTGGGGGAGCGTGGGAGCGCGCAGGAGAGACAGAGAGACAGAGAGTGCACGCACACGGGAGAGAGAGAGAGACTCCCGGCCTTCTGGCTCCTCTTTTTATGTTTTTTCCTCCCCCCTGGGCCTGCCCTATGTAAATTGGGCTAGCCAGGAGTGCTGTTTGTTCTACCTGAGATCCTCACTCCAGTCCTCGGACCTTTCTTTGACCTTCCTTTGTTCTATTTTAGTGGACTTTTCCCTTCCTTGTTTTTTCAGTTCAGTTCAGTTCAGTTCAGTCGCTCAGTCATGTCCGACTCTTTTCGACCCCATGAATCACAGCACGCCAGGCCTCCCTGTCCATCACCAACTCCCGGAGTTCACTCAAACTCACCTCCATCTAGTCAGTGAAGCCATCCAGCCATCTCATTCTCTGTCGTCCCCATCTCCTCCCGCCCCCAATCCTTCCCAGCATCAGAGTCCTTTCCAGTGAGTCAACTCGTCGCATGAGGTGGCCAAAGTATTGCAGTTTCAGCTTCAGCATCAGTCCTTCCAATGAACACCCAGGATCGATCTCCTTTAGAATGGACTGGTTGGATCTCCTTGCAGTCCAAGGGACTCTCAAGAGTCTTCTCCAGTACCATAGTTCAAAAGCATCAATTCTTCGGCGATCAGCTTTCTTCACAGTCAAACTCTCTTCACAGTCCAACTCACATCCATACGTGACCACTGGAAAAACCATAGCCTTGACTAGACAGACCTTCGTTGGCAAAGTAATGTCTCTGCTTTTTAATATGCTATCTAGGTTGGTCATAACTTTCCTTCCAAGGAGTAAGCGTCTTTTAGCCACCACCACCATTTTGGACTCCTGTTTCCTATTCTAACTACCTAACATCCCCCCTCAAGAGATGGGATGCCCAATTCTTTTGAAATAGGGGCATCGAGGTCTTTCTGGCTACTTCCTGCTGAACTGGGACAGTGAGGGGTATTGGGCCCAATCCTGCTGGTCTCAGGCCTCAGAGTCCTTATAGCGGTATCCATCTAAGGGTGTGTGATATTTTCCATGGCCAGCTGTAATTTTATATATCCTTGTTGAACTGGCACTGCATGTTGTAGCTTGTTGACCTCGGCAGAGAAAAAATGGGTCAGACAATTGGTAATACATGGAGCAACCATAAGAAACATCTATATGGCATAACAAGGACTAGTAGGGGCATTAGCCAATTCCAAATTCCCATCGCCAGGATGGCTCAAGTCCCTCCTTGTTCACAGATCAGAAGATCTATCTCCTGTCTGTTTTGGAGTATAACCCCTGCCAAGTGCTGAGTTTGGCTTTTTAGAGCTGTCCTGAGAAATCTTATCCCCAGAAACTAGATTTTGGGGATGTTCATTAGAATGGCACTCACACTGATATTTTTGGTAACCAACTTTATCTTAACTAGCACAGCCCTGCAAGAGTATGGAGGGAGAATACTGGGTCTGTCCTGGTCACTTCTGCAGCCCCAGCACAGAGCACACATCTTGACACAATATGCATTTAATTGGAAGGGCCTAATAAGCATTTCGGAGAAGGCAATGGCAAGCCACTCCAGTACTGTTGCCTAGAAAATCCCATGGATGGAGGAGCCTGGTAGGCTGCAGTCCGTGGGGTCGTTAAGGGTCGGACACGACTGAGCGACTTCACTTTCACTTTTCACTTTCACACGTTGGAGAAGGAAATGGCAACCCACTCCAGTGTTCTTGCCTGGAGAATCCCAGGGATGGGGGAGCCTGGTGGGCTTCCGTCTATGGGGTCACACAGAATCGGACACGACTGAAGTGACTTAGCAGCAGTAGCAGCAGTAAGCATTTGTTGCATGAATGACAGAGAAAGAAATTAACAGGCCAAGGAAACAGGTAGCACTGGGGGATGCAGACATGAGAGTGTAAAACCAATTCAAATATAGAGAGTGTTTTAAGGGCAGCTGTACTTGAGAGAAGAGGAATGTCAGTTAGTGAGGCCCATAAAATATTCCAAGAAGACAAGCCCCGTTGGTCCATGGAAGCATAGAATCAGAGAGGAGACAACTTCTATCATTTTCTGTACAGCCATCACTCACTCATTAATGTCTTATTTCTTCCTCTCAACCTGAGTCTCACATCCTGACATGATCCTCCAGAGAGAGGAAAACAGTGCACATAGTTTTCTCTCCATCATAAATACCTGAGCAACTTGATGGCTCAATTGAAAGCACTGAGGTGTAGGGACAATTTCCTCTTTCAGACCCTATGTAGACACATACTTATGTGTGTATTTATAGTATGCATATGTATGTGTAGAATGAAGCTTGGCTCAGTAAAACTAAACTCATCCCAAATATACAATGTGGGCACATTTCCTGAAAGGGGAAAAATATCCTTCTCAGGATTATAAAATTTTATAGCAGGAAGGGACCTTCGGAACTATCCAATTTAAACCCTAATTTTACGGTTGGAGAAACTGAGGCCAGAACAGCGAAGAAACTTGCTCTGGGTCCAACAGCTTCTTGTTACAGAGTTGGGCTGGTCTCCAGATATCCACTCCAGTGTTTAGAATTTTATTTGTAGGCAAAGAGAGACCAAACTATGAGGCCAGTATAAGTTTACTCATTGGCCCAGGCATTAGACTTTAAGGGGTGCCTCGTGAGTGACCTCAGGACCTAGCCATATAGGGGTTCTGTCTCCAATGGACAGTAAGACATGTAAAAGCCGCACAGCTTCTCATCCAAGGTCCTCCACTCTAGGTATTTTCCAGAGTCCATCGAAACCTCGCTTAAGCCCACTGGAAACCCACACGTAAAATGATTATGGTCACCTTTTTGTGAGCATTGGAGTGTGTTCCAGAAACCATGGAAAGCACTTTGCCTAAAGTTATTCCACATAGTTCTAACCACAACACTGAAAAATAAGTATATTTTACTCTGTTTTGCAGCCAAGGATCCTAGGACTCAGAGAGGCTAAGTAACTTACACAAGAATACACAACTGAAGTGACAGAGCTGGGATTTGAACTCTGGTCTGTCGGGCTCCCCCAGGTGGCACTAGCAGTAAAGAATCTGCCTGCAAATGCAGGAAACCAAGTGATGTGGGCTCAATCCCTGGGTAAGATTCCTCTGGAGGAAGAAGTGGCAACCCACTCCAGTATTCTTGCTTGGAGAATCCCATGGACAGAGGAGTTCGTGGTGCTGAAAAGAGTTGGACACGGCTAGTAGCTCAGATGGTAAAGCATCTGACTGCAATGCAGGAGAGCCGGGTTCGATCCCTGGGTCGGGAAGATCCCCTGGAGAAGGAAATGGCAACCCACTCCAGTATCCTCGCCTGGAAAATCCCATGGACAGAAGAGCCTGGCAGGCTGTACAGTCCATGGGGTCACAAAGAGTCGGACACGACTGAGCAACTAACACACACACACACAAGCACACGCACTGTCAGGCTCCAGGGCTCGTATACCTTGCCACAGTGACACAGCCACTCCAATAGAAGACTTGAGAATAAAGTGAGACGTAAAGGACAAACAGGGCTTCCCTTATGGCTCAGCTGGTAAAGAATCCACCTGCAATTTGGGAGACCTGGGTTCGATCCCTGGGTTGGGAAGATCCCCTGGAGAAGGGAAAGGCTACCCACTCTGGTATTCTGGCCTGGAGAATTCCACGGACTGTGTAACCCACGGGGTTGCAAAGAGTTGGGCATGACAGACCGACTTTCACTCACCCACTCAAAGGACAGACAAAGCACCCAGAAGAGGACAGGACTAGAAGATACGTTCCTTGGTGAGGTGTCCTATTTAGTGTTGCTGATTCACGTCTGTGCTTCCTCTCCCCTGGTGGTGGTTGGGCTCTAAAAGCTGGCTCTCCTTCCTGCCTGCTCTTTTTCCCCCAAACCTGTTAGGACTCTAAACTATTTACTACTCCACCCAGCCTAGGCCCACCGCAAAGTTGGTGTGAAATGCTGAGATGACATTTGCATGTGACCCCATGGACTGTAGCCCACCAGGCTCCTCTGTCCATGAAATTCTCCAGGTAAGAATACTGGAGTAGGTTGCTACTCTCTCCTCCAGGGTATCTTCCCAATCCAGGGATCGAGCCTGCAACTCCTGTAATGCAGGCGGATTCCTTACCATCTGAACAACCTGGGAAGCCTGACTAAATGTGCACACAGAGTTTATACTCAGTAATTCCCTAGCCCTGGAAACCATCTACACCTCCTACCCACCGACATCCTCCCCCACAGCCTTCATGCTACCTGGATGAAAGACAGAACTGCCTCATTTTCATTTCCTGCTGCACAGTGCATAGCACAGGGCTTGGGGAGGCATAATAAAATTTTGTTTTTTTCCAATGTTGTCTAGAAAAAATATTTTTCTAAAATATCTGTTGTATGGAGAAGGGTTTGCTCTCTTTCCACCATAACTTTTTATGGTTTCCTGCAGCAGAGTGTGCTTGAGTCAAATAGGAGTTTTGTCTTCTCTAGAACCATAGGCTCATTGTCCTGAAGCTTTGCTGCCCTGGGCAATGGCCCATCTCCTGTGGGCTCCATCTATACCCACTATAGCGGACCTTGGAGATACTGCAGCTTTGGTTCCAAACCACTGCAATAAAGTAAATAGCACAACAGAATCACTCAAATTATTTCCCCATGCATATGAAAGTTATGTTTGTGCTCTACTATAGTGTATCAAGTGTGCAATCATTTTACGTCTAAAGAAACAACACGTGTACATATCTTAGTTTAAAAATACTTTATTGCGAAAAAATGTTCACCATCAACTGAAACTTCTGCAAGTCCAAATCTTTTTGCAAGAGTCACACCAAAGATCAGTGATCACCGGTCGTGTAAGAAATACGGTAACAATGAAAAAGCTTGAAATATTGTGAGAATTGCCAAATAGGATACAGAGACACAGAAGTAAGCAGATGCTGTTGGGAAAATGGTGCCGATAGACTTGCTTGACACAGGGTTACCACAAACCTTCGGTTTATGAAAAATGCAATATCTGTGAAATGCAATAAAGTGAAGTACAGTAAAACGAGGTATGCTTGTCCTTTTGGGTAAGGCCAGCCTCCTCATCCAACCTTCTGCACTCCAGAGTGATCCAGCGTCTCTGGTTTCCCAGATTTTCGATAAGTGATGTTTGCATCTGCCAGGACTGGGATATTGGCAGGCTTCCAAATAGCTTTCAGCAAGCACTAGGTTGCAAAAATATCATTTGGCCTGGAAACTGCTCATACGACTGGTTGCATTTCCCAGAGTCCTTTCCACCACCCCTCCTCCACCATCCACTCATCCCTATCTCCCTCCCTAGACCCAGTGACATCCAGCATCAGTCTGAAGAATGGGTGTTTTTCTACATGAGTCGGCAGAGTTTTCATACACACACACACACATAGGACTTTCCACACCAATACAGACAGATGGAGAAGAGCACGACCACATTCATTTACTGGAAACTGGGTGTCTGCTTTTCAGTCCCTTTACTCTCATCTCCTTTTTCAAGTCTGACATAGACTAGAGGAAGATAGGACAGTTTTCAACCAGACTCAAGTTCTTGCAGATATCACAGCTGTGTCTCTTACTGGCAAGAACATGTGTGGGGATCCTCAGAAAGTTGTTTGCAGGGATGGATGCAGGACCAGGTGGGAAGCAGCTGGCACCCAGGGCACTGAATGGAGATTAGCTCCTGCAGCCACACATCATTGCAAGCAGGCTCTGGGCCCTAACTCTGACTTGTCCAGGAGGGCACATAACACAGGGCAACACTTCTGCATGCTGTAACAAGATCTCAGTGTCAGAAGCTCAACGGTCCACCTCCTCAAAGCCTTTTTGTTGCCTGATGGTCATACAGCCAGCCACTACTGACCAAGTGTTATCTACCTTGTATAGCACAAGGTGACAGGAACTTTGTGTCCCTGTATATTTTTATCTCTAAGCTTTACAGCATTCTAGGGTAAGCATTACTATCCTTGTATCATATTAGTAGTGAGGAAACTAAGGCTCAAAGAGGTTAAAAAAGAAAAAGAAGTATTCAAGGTCTTGAAAGAGGGATTCAAATCTAGATGATCAGGCTCTGAAATCCCATTCTTCCCACACCACCACAGAAACCTTCCCCTAAATGATGACACTGGGATCCAATCTGCCAGTTACATGAAGGACTCTCAGTGACATCTGCACCAGAGGGAAAAGCCACTCCTTCTTGTTTTCAAGTATGTGTTGGGCACTCTGGGAGGCAAAAAAAAAAAGCCGAAGTCCCTTCCAAAGAGAGGTCATTATCATTGACAATCCCAAAATATATAAAAACTTAAATAAGAAGTGCTATAAGCCACCTTTTGTCACACATTCCTAGGCCCACAAGGACCCTTAGAGGTCACCTTCAATACCCTAGTTTTGAAGATGAAGAATTTGCGGTCCGGTGTGAGAAAGTATGTTAGTCACTCAGTCGTGTCCTGCTCTTTGCAACCCCATGGACTGTAGCCCACCAAACTCCCCTGTCCATAGGATTCTCCAGGCAAGAATACTGGAGTGGGTAGCCATTCCCTTCTCCAGGGGATCTTCCTGATCCAGGGATTTAACCCAGGTATCCTGCATTGCAGGAGGATTCTTTACCATCTGAGCCACCAGGGAAGTCTAGTGTGAGGAACAGCTTATGCAAAGTTATGCAGTGTTAATGGTAGCTTCTAAACAGAATGCTGGTGTCTGACACCATGTTCTCTTCACACCCACGTCCCGTGGTCTCTCTCATATCAAGGCTTTAAGAAAGGCAGCCTCACAGAGCAGTGAAAAATGACTAAGCAGGTCTCCTGATGAGGGATAAATGGCCAGCTACCTCTGGGTTTTACTAGGTTCACAGTCCCCTGGCTGCTGTGCGCACGCATGAATTGTGAGAGCGGAGAGCAAAGCGTATGGTCACTTAAACCTTCTTGACCATAGCACAGCCCTCTGAGGTTGCTGGGTAGTCTAGGGGAAGGTAAACCTTGCTGTGTTCAAGAAAAAATTAAGAAAGAGACTCCCCCCATGTTGTAAATGTCATATCATGTTGGCACCTAATCAACACTTTGAAGCATTAGCATTGTTTTAATCACTCTCCTATTGGAAAACAAATGTTGCATGTATAATTACACTGCTGCATTGTACTGTACAAATAACCATGTAATGACATCGTTGGAATTTCTTGGTTCTTCATGGTAATGCCAAGTATAATTACCATGTAATCTGCCTAGAGCAAACAAGGTTGTAATTATTCTGTAATCCAATCTAATTATGGGGCAACTGGTTTGTTATTTGTGTTCAGAACGAAAATATACACACAAAAGAGTAGAAGAAGAAAAGCATTTTCTCCAATAGTAGGATGACAAGTCGGGGTGGGGTTCGAGAGGACCCTCAGCTCTGCGACCATCTGCTCAGATGACAAGGTGCATGCTCATCACAACTTAGAGCCCATGGTCTTCAAGGACTGGTCTTCAAGCCCATGGATTGGTCAAGTGAAGAACTGACCACAAGGGCAAGTCCAAGAGTCATGTTGGCAGAGCCTCTGGAGGGGAGCACCTGTGCAGTGAGATGGAGGATGAAGAGAGGTTAGCTCTCATAAAGATCTCACCCACCAGCTTCTCCTATACCTAGGACATACCTGGGACAGCAACATATAAATCTCTGTGACTATGTCCCCATTCAATTCAGATCAATCAAACAACCATGTATTGTTGCTCCTACTGTGGTCTTTTTATGGTGGCTTCAAGTCTAGCTCTGAGCCTTACAGAGGAGCCAGGCAAAGAAGAGACAGAAGAATGGAATGAAGAAACATGGGAGCAGGCCTTGGTAAGAAAAGTTCTCTGTGTTGCTTGGTGGGGGGTTCCACTGGTTCATTAGGGCTGCCATAATAAAGTACCACACACTAGGTGACTTGAAAACAGAAACTTAAAAGTTGCACCACTTTGGAAACCCAAGTTAAAAATCAAGGTGTTGGCATAGCTATGCTCCCTCTGAAGACTCCAGGGAAGAAGGCTTCCTTGCCTCTTCCTATCTTCTGGTGGTGTGCTGGCAGACTTTGGCTTCCTTAGCTGCAGGTGCATGACTCCAATCTCTGCCTCTGTCTTCATGTCCCTTTCTCCCTGTGTTTCTGTCTCTTCACATGGTGTTCTTTTTATGAAGACATCAGTCATTGTATTAGGGACTCATCCTATTCCAATATGATTTCATCTTAACTTACTACATCTACAATGAAACTGTTCCCAAGTAAAGTCACATTCTGAGGTCTTTGGAGTTCAGACTTCAACATATCTTTTTTGAAGGGAAATGATTCAATCCCTAACAGGGACATCTAATTCATACATGTGATCTGCCCTGGTGGCTCAGGCAGTAAAGAATCCACCTGCAATGCAGAAGACCCGGGTTTGATCCCTTAGTCAAGTAGATCTCCTGGAGAAGGGAATGGCTACCCACTCCAGTATTCTTGCCTAGAGAATTCCATGGACAGAGGAGTCTGGCAAGCTTCAGTCCATGGGTTGCAAAGAGCTGGACATGACTGAGCGACTAACACTTTCATGCTTGACATGCATTTATTTAGTATCTACTATGTACCTGGTGTCTTTTAATACTGTTCATACTGTTCATGGGGTTCTCAAGGCAATAATATTGAAGTGGTTTGCCATTCCCTTCTCTAGTGGACCACGTTTTGTCAGAACTCCCCACCATGACTCGTCTGTCTTGGGTGGCCCTACATGGCATGGCTCATAGTTTCATTGAGTTAGACAAGGCTGTGGTCCATGTGATCAGATTGGTTAGTTTTCTGTGATTGTGATTTTCAGTCTGTCTTCCCTCTGATGGAGAAGGATAAGAGGCTTAAGAAAGGTTCCTGATGGGAGAGGCTGACTGACGGGGAAAATGAGTCTTGTTCTGATGGGCAGGGCCAAGCTCAGTAAATCTTTAATTCAATTATTTTCTGTTGATGTGTGGGGCTGTGTTCCCTCCTTGTTATTTCAGTTCAGTTCAGTTCAGTTCAGTCGCTCAGTCATGTCCAACTCTCCGCAACCCCATGAATCACAGCACGCCAGGCCTCCCTGTCCATCACCAACTCCTGGAGTTCACTCAAACTCATGTCCACAGAGTCAGTGATGCCAACCAGCCATCTCACTCTCCGTCGTCCCCTTCTCCTCCTGCCCCCATCCTTTCCCAGCATCAGAGTCTTTTCCAGTGAGTCAACTCGTCGCATGAGGTGGCCAAAGTATTGCAGTTTCAGCTTTACTGGGGCTAAACTGGAATGCAGAGTCAAGTGGGCCTTAGGAAGCATCACTGCGAACAAAGCTAGTGGAGGTAATGGAATTCCAGTTGAGCTATTTCAAATCCTCAAAGATGACGCTGTGAAAGTGCTGCACGCAATATGCCAGCAAATTTGGAAAACTCAGCAGTGGCCACAGGACTGGAAAAGGTCAGTTTTCATTCCAGTCCCAAAGAAAGGTAATGACAAAGAATGCTCAAACCACCGCACAATTGCACTCATCTCACATGCTAGGAAAGTAATGCTCAAAATTCTCCAAGCCAGGCTTCAACAATACGTGAACTGTGAGCTTCCAGGTGTTCAAGCAGGTTTTAGAAAAGGCAGAGGCACCAGAGATCAAATTGCCAACATTTGCTGAATCATCAAAAAAAGCTAAAGTTTCAGAAAAACATCTACTTCTGTTTTATTGACAATGCCAAAGCCTTTGACTGTGTGGATCACAACAAACTGTGGAAAATTCTGAAAGAGATGGGCATACCAGACCACCTGACCTGCCTCCTGAGAAATCTGTATGCAGGTCAAGAAGCAACAGTTAGAACTGGATGTGGAACAACAGACTGATTCCAAATTGGGAAAGGAGTACATCAAGGCTGTATATTGTCACTCTGCTTATTTAACTTATATGCAGAGCACATCATGAGAAACGCTGGGCTGGAGGAAGCACAAGCTGGAATCAAGATTTCCAGGAAAAATATCAATAACCTCAGATATGCAGATGACACCACCCTTATGGCAGAAAGTGAAGAAGAACTAAAAAGCCTCTTGGTGAGAGTGAAAGAGGAGAGTGAAAAAGTTGGCTTAAAATTCAACATTCAGAAAACTAAGATCATGTCATCCGGTCCTATCACTTCAAGGAAAATAGTTGGGGAAACAAAGGAAACAGTGACAGACTTTATCTTTTGGGGCTCCAAAATCCCTCCAGATGGTGACCGCAGCCATGAAATTAAAAGACACTTGCTCCTTGGAAGAAAAGTTGTGACCAACTTAGACAGCATATTAAAAAGCAGAGACGTTACTTTGCCAACAAAGGTATGTCTAGTCAAAGCTGTGGTTTTTTCAGTAGTCATGTATGGATGTGAGAGTTAGACTATAAAGAAAACTGAGTACTTTAGATGCTTTTGAACTGTGGTGTTGGAGAAGACTCTTGAGAGTTCCTTGGACAGCAAGGAGATCCAACCAGTCCATCCTAAAGAAAATCAGTCCTGAATGTTTATTGGAAAGACTGATGCTGAAGCTGAAACTCCAATACTTTGGCCACCTGATGCGAGGAACTGATTCATTGGAAAAAACCCTGATGCTGGGAAAGATAGAAAGATGGAGGAGGATGGGATGACAGGATGAGATGGATGGCATCACAGACTCAATGAACATGAGTTTGAGTAAACTCTGGGAGTTGATGATGGACAGGGAGACCTGGCGTGCTGGGGTCGCAAAGAGTCAGACAAGATTGAGCAACTCAACTGAACTGAACTGATGTACCCTGTGTGTGATAATGGCCCAGTTTTTCTTTCCTTGATTATGGCATGCATTAACTCATTTAAGTCTTTTTCAGTGTTTGAAGTTGGTACTATTATTAAGCTCATTATATATATATGGAAACTAAGGCTTAGACTTGTGGGAACCCAAGTCCAGCCAGTCAGACTCCAAGACCTGCATGCTGAACCCCATGCCTAACCTTGCCAAGTGCAACATGGCCCTGGAACATATAGAGGCAGGAGCCAAGGTACCTTCAGGGAGCCCACTGACCAAGGTCCAGTCACCATCTAAGAGCAACCCATGAAAGGGGGTTAGGAGGAAGTATTGCACTATAGACAAGGAAGTTTTCGAAACTAGGTGTGCAGAAGAAAGAAATCAAAACAGGAAGATGGAAAGTGTGGTTAAGGATGGGAGGACAGAAGATATGCTTCGTTTCATCATGATAGAGTTTATCAAGTCCTACCTGATGCTTCCAGGGCCATCTAGGATGGTTTGTTGAGTTGCTCCTATGGATGGTGGCTTTTGCATCTTGCCAGAACTCCTTTACAGGAGGGGACTCACTACTTTATTTTCCATCCATGAATGTGGTACCCAAATGTGGCCTCCTCCTTTGGGCACCCGTGGACAGGAGGGTCCAACCTTCCTATCGTCTTTTCTTCCTCATTCAAGGCCTGCTTGTGAGCTATATGGCCCCTGACCTCGAGAACTTGCCTCCTTTCTCAAGGTACTGAAAACTTTTGGAAGAAGTTACAGTTACAGTCTTAAAACAGGTTGTAAATTCTTTATTTGGGGACTAATCTTGCCAGGCTGGTCGACCCTGGTGTTGACTGCTTTTCTAACCTGACATCAGTTGATCCCCACTGCTCAGAAGTTAATCCCTTTGAGAACAAGATGAAAAGTGGTTTTGAGAGGCAATATTTAAAGGCCTGCAAACAATAACATGCCTTTGCCTCTGCTTCTGCAATTTCTACTTCTGGAAAGGGTTCAAAAACCTGTTTGTGTAAATGTATGTGAAGAACTTTTTATGGCTGATCTTGCGAGATGATACTTTGATGAATAATATAGAAGTGTTTATGCATTAAGGCAGAAGGCAAATGGTGTAAGCACGTGTGTTTATCAAATATGGCACAGGCAAAGGGCGAACAACAGCCAGTACAGGAATTTCAAAGGCTGTGGAAATTCTGGAAGAGATTCTCTAATTGTGAAATGTCAGGGGGAATGGGTGGAAAAAAGCCTTCAAGGAAGTCCTCAGGAAAAACTGATATATGCTATCAGTTGTTACATTCTGGGTCCTTGACTCATTGGAACTGTACTGTGAGATTTTATAAGTAATATATCCCCTTATCTCCCTCACACTCACAACAATCCATCTTGGTATCAGTGACTCTATTTTACAAAAAAAAAAGAAAAGAAACTGAGACTCAGAGAAGTTAACTAACCTACTGAGAGTCACATAACTACTATGAGATAAAGCTGAGATGAAAATTCACATATGATTCCTAAGCACAGGGTCTTCCACCATCTTCTGGAAGCTTCATACTTATAGAGCAAAGACAAATACTACATATCTTATGGCTGGAAATGAGTGTCTTGCTTTCGTTTGCCAGATGACCGGTGTTTATTTTATTTGACAGAGTCCAGATCAGAACCCTCTACTTCCAGGAAGGCTTCCTGGATTAGACAGAATAAAGAGTGGGTTAATAGAATTAAAATGTCAGACTCATACAAACTTTATAAATCATTTTATTCGCTGGCTTTCAACTATGTTTGAGGAGTCCTAGAGGTTGTACCAGGCTTCCCAGGTAGCTCAGTTGGTAAAGAATCCACCAGCAAAGCAGGAGACTCTGGTTTGATTTTTGGGTTGGGAAGCTCCCCTGGAGAAAGGATAGGCTACCTACTCCAGTATTCTTTCTTGGAGAATCCCCATAGACAGAGGACTGGTGGGCTACAGTCCGTGAGGTCACAGAGTCAGACATGACTGAGTGACTAAGCATAGCACAGCACAGAGGTTGTACTTAGTGCCCTTAGGAATCACTGGATGGTGGCTGTGGATGAGTGATGAGGTACCTAGGGGTTGGAGATTCAGACTATTTTATAGGTATTTGTTACATATTTAGGACTTCCCTGGTGGCTTAGATGGTAAAGCGTCTGCCTGCAATGTGGGAGACCCGGGTTCGATCCCTGAATAGGGAAGATCCTCTGTAGAAGGAAATGGCAACCCACTCCAGTACTCTTGCCTGGAAAATCTCATAGACAGAGGAGCCTGGTAGTTTACCGTCCATGGGGTTGCAAAGAGTCAGACATGACTGAGCGACTAAACTTTCTTTGTTTTTCTTAACATATTTTCACTTAACATGTTGAGCTTCTTTCATAAAATTTCACTTGAGAAAGAACTCTATAGCTGAGATTAAAAAAATAATAATGAATATATCTGAAGTTTGAAATGCACCATTATTGTCCAGTGTTCTTTTTTTATAGATTGTTATTGTTTAGTCGTTAAGTCATGTCTGATTCTTTTGCAACCCCATGGACTGTAGCCTGGCATGCTCCTCTGTCCATGGGATTTCGCAGGCAAGGATATTGGAGTGGGTTGCTGTTTCCTCCTCCAGGGAATCTTCCCAACCCAGGGACTGAACCAGAGTCTCCTGCTTTCCAGACAGGTTCCTTACCACTGAGTCACTAGGAAAGCATAAACAGAGAGGGTAATTTCCTTCCTCAAAGTCACAATGATAGGTAGTATCCTGGAACCCAGGTCTCTGAGTTTCAATTCAATATTCTTGTTAATAATCCATCTTTTTTCCTGACTCTCAGTTCCAACCAGATCCTGACACTTCTTTACATAAGCAGATATATGCACATGTATATAGGTATATGACATGAAAAATATGTAGGTTATATATTTATATGCATTTAATCAGTTCCTGTGAACCAAGCTGTAAGTTCTTTGAGAACCTGGACTACATCTTATCTAGAGCTTATGACTCTCATTGCCCATGAACACCCTAACTCAGGGACTCCCTAGAAAATGAGTCACTTCTTGTGAATCTTTATATTTCCATTAACTAGCAAGATTACAGGCACATGAGAGCTCCTCAATAAATGTTTAGAGAATGAATAAGTAAATCTGACTACCAGTTCTCAAGTCTCTGCTTAAATAATTCCAGTGACAATGAACTCACTACCTATAAAACAACTTATGTTCTCTTGAGTAGTTCCATGTGTTATGTTGAGTAAAATCCTATGCCCCAATAGATTAACAATTAACAAACAAAATTCAACACCGTACATTATGATCAAATTGGATTTATTACTTAAATGCAAAGGATTTAGTATTTTTAAATCTATAATATCATTCATTTCATCAACAGACCAAAGGGTGTAAAAACATATTTACATACCCTTATCCAGAAAAGTATTAAAATAATAATTCCTATTATTGGTAAAATCTCAGTGAATTAAGAATAGAATTATGCATCTTTCAACAGGTAAAGGAGGCCTACGAAAGGGTAGGCGTACAACAAACCTCATCCTACATGGGAAAACATTAGAACAACCCCCTTTAAAATCAAGAACAAGTCAAGGGTCCCACTTTCAATTCTATTCAAGTTTTGCAAGGCAGAAAGCCAGCATATTACAGGGCCCAAAAGATATTAATATGGTGAAGAAAAGTGTAAAATATTTTATTTGAAGACATGATTAACAACACAGAAAATCCTAAAGGATCAGCAAAAAATATAGAGTTAACAAGTTAATTTAGTAAGGTTGTGGGATATAAATTCAACACACAAAAAGCAATTGCATTTCTATGTACTAACAATAAGCATTTAGAAAATAAAATTTTAAAAATAATGCCATTTACACTAGCACAACATATACTTTTTAGAAATAAAATGTATAAAATGTAAGTAAGACTAAAAGACTCTAGACTAAAATCTATAAAATCTGATGAGAAAAATCAAAGGAGAATATGCTATATTCATGGATTAGAAGGCTCACTATTGTTAATGCGTCATTTCCCATGGTGATTCACAATCCGAATAAGTATTCCAGCAGGATATTTTTTAGAAATTGATAAGCTAATTGCAAAACTTATATAAAAATGCAAAAGATCTAGAACAGTCAAAAATATTTTGAAAAAGAAGCCAAACATTCCATTTTTAATGGGCAAAATATTTGAACAGATATGTCCAAAGAAGCTATACATATATCCAATAAGTACAAAAAAGAAAAAAAAAAGGATGGCCACATCATTAGTTATCAGGAAAATACAAATTAGGTATAATTTTGCATTCACTGGAATGACTAAAAGTAAAAAGATAAAAGGCTATAGTGATCAAAATAAAACTATACTGACAGAAAGTATGATAGTGACTGCTTAGAGCTGGGAGAAAGGGACTGACATACATAAAGGGGCAAGTGTTTGTAACTTCTGCAGATGGTGAAGATGCTCTGCGTCTTGACTATGGTGGTGGTTAGATGGTCGTGTACATCTATGAAAACTCATCACAACTGTCCACCTAAATGGATGCGTTTCATTGTATATCATGAGATGTGCTCTGTACTCAATCATCTGTCTCTTAGTGACACTTTTGGACTTGGCCCATCAGGCTCCTCTATCCATGGGACTTTTCAGGCAAAAATACTGAGTGGGTTGCTGCTTCCTCTTCCAGGGGATCTTCCCAACCCAGGTATCTAACATACATCTCCTGCATTGCAGGCAAATTCTTTACCTCTGTGCCATTGGAGAAGTACCATTGTATACATTGCATTAAAGTTGTTTTTAAAAATGCCAAATTGACTATAGCAAGTGTTGGATGTAAAATAATTGAAACACTGATACTTTGTTGGTAGAAGTACAAAATGGCACAACTGTTTTAGAGAACCCTGGTTTTATTATTATAAAACTATAAACATGAAAGTAATTTCTGACCCAGAAAGACCACTCCCAGGTTTTTATCTGCAAAAGTTGAAAATCAGTTCAGTTCATTTCGGTTCAGTCGCTCAGTCATGTCCGACTCTGCGACCCCATGAACCACAGCACTCCAGGCCTCCCTGTCCATCACCAACTCCCGGAGTTCACTCAAACTCATGTCCACAGAGTCAGTGATGCCATCCAGCCATCTCATTTTCTGTCGTCCCCGTCTCCTCCCACCCTCAATCCCTCCCAGCATCAGACTCTTTTCCAGTGAGTCAACTCGTCGCATGAGGTGGCCAAAGTATTGCAGTTTCAGCCTTAGCATAAGTCCTTCCAATGAACATCCAGGATTGATCTCCTCCAGAATGGACTGGTTGGATCTCCTTGCAGTCCAAGGGACTCTCAAGAGTCTTCTCCAGCACCACAGTTCAAAAGCATCAATTCTTCGGCGATCAGCCTTCTTCATAGTCCAACTCTCACATCCATACATGACCACGGGAAAAACCATAGCCTTGACTAGACGGACCTTGGTTGGACAGGGAGGCCTGGTGTGCTGTGATTCATGGGGTCACAGAGAGTCGGACACGATTGAGTGACTGAACTGAACTGAACTAAACTGAATAAAAATGGACCAGTAGCAAATACACAGAATCATGAATTAATCTCACAGATGTAATATTGAGTGAAAAAGCTAAACACAAAAAAGTACATATGACATTATGCCTTTTATATAAAATTCCAGAACTGGAAAAGATTTATGGTTGTAGAAATCAGATTAGAAGTTGCCTTGGGCAAGGACAAGTGATGTGAAATGCAAATGGGCGAGAAACTTCCGGGAACGATAGAAATGTTCTTCATCTTGACTAGAGTGGTGATTACACAGGTATCTTCATTTGTCAAAATCATCCACATAAAATATGTGCATTTGATTGTGTGTAAATTTATAACTTAAAAATTGTTGAATAAAAATATACTGGAAAATAGGAAAAATATTGCCACTATTTGAAAATGTTATAAGGAAATCTGTTGGTAAATAATTAGAAATAAAAGAAAATATTAGCAAGATAACTGGATATTAGATCAACTTTCAAAAGTTAATCCCATTTCTATACAACAGCAACAGATATTTGGAAAACTGCTGCTGCTGCTGCTGCTGCTGCGTCGCATCAGTCGTGTCCAACTCTGTGCGACCCCATAGACGGCAGCCCACCAGGCTCCCCCGTCCCTGGGATTTGGAAAACTAGTTTTATAAAAAGATCTTTAATAGCAATAAGTCCTTTAAAGTACCCGAGAAATATTTTAACCAAAGATGTACAAGACCTGTATACAGAAAATTTTCAAACTTTACAGCAAGATGACCTTAAAGAAGATCTAAATAAATGGAGCACAATACTACGTTTATGACTAGAAAGACTTAGCACTATAAAAATATCTAATCTTTCCCAATTGATCAATAATTCAATGGAATTGAAATCAAAAGTCAAAAAGTCCAAGTTTTTATGAAACTTGACGAAGTTATTTTAAATTAGTAGTATAACAGGACAAGGAAAAGAATAAGAGAGAGGAGGTTCTTACCATAACAAATATCAGGACTTCTTGTGAAGCCAGGGTAATCAAAACAGCGTGCTATTGGCAGAGGATAGACTAGCTGACCAGTGGGATAAAGACAAAGCCCTGGAATAAATCCATAAGTATATGGGACTTTGATATATGATGGAGCAATGGCACAGATCAGGAGGGAATGGAGGGACTATTCAATAAATGGGCAAAGTGGTCATCCACACTGCGGAAAAAAGAAATTGAATCCTTAGCCCACACCACTCACAAAAATTGGCTCCAGATGATTGAAGGACTTAAATGTCAAAAGGGAAATTTTAAAGTTTTAGATAGGTCAATATCTTCCTGACCTTGGGAGTAGAAGAAGGATTTCTTAAGCAAGGCACAAAGAATCATAAAATTTAACAGGAAACATAGACCACATTCAAATAAAACATTTCCATTTACAAAAAAAAAAAAAAACTTTTAAAAAAAGTGAAAAGACAAGCCACCAAATGAGAGAAAATATTTGCAACATATTTAGCTAGCAAAGGATTGCTGTCCAGAACATACAAAAATATTAGGAGAAAGACAAATAATACAATGGAAAGTGGGCACTACACAAGTATTTCACAAGAAAAAATACAAGTGGATGATCAACATCCAAAGAGATAGTCAACCTCATTGACAACCACGGAGATACAAATCAATACCACAATTGACAGACACAAGAAAGCTGAAACTACAGAGGGTGGATGAAGAGGCTCTCTGGAACACTGCAGGTGGGAGAGGGAGCTGGCATTGTCTTGTAAAATTGAATATTCACATACCTTATGAACCAGTAATTCCTCTCCTGGGTACATAAGAGAAAAAATTGCACATGCACACAAAAAAAATGTGTAGTAGTATAATATGATATGAATGAATATTGCTACACATTTTTTTCGACTCTTTGTGACCTCATGGACTGTAGCCTGCCAAGCTCCTCTGTCCATGGGGATTCTCCAGGCAAGAATACCAGAGTGGGTTGCCATGCCCTCCTCCAGGGCATCTTACCAACCCAGGGATAGAACCCAGGTCTCCCACATTGCACGCTGATTCTTTACCATCTGAGCCTCCAAGGAAGCCCAAGAATACTGGAGTGGGTAGCCTGTCCTTTCTCCAGGGGATCTTCCCAACCGAGGGATCAAACCCATATCTCCTGCATTGCAGGCAGATTCTTCACCACAGAGCCACCTAGGAAGCCCATACCAAGGATTATGAGGGTCCAATTCTAAAATCCAAAAGTAATTTTCATTCTTTTAATTAATTTTTATTGGACTATAGGTGATTTCTAATAGTTTGTTAGTTTCTGCTGTAGAGCAAGCTATACACGTACAAATGTTCACTCTTTTTAAGATTCTTTTCCCATATACATCATTACAGAGTATTCAGTAGAGTTCCCTGTGCTATACAGTAGGTCTTTATTGGTTATCTATTTTATATATAGCCGTGTGCTTATATCAGTCCCAATCTCCCAATTTATCCCTCCTCTCCTTTCCCCTTTGTTAACCGAAGTTTTCATTCTATATCTGTGACTAGCTCTGTTTTGTACCATTTTTTAAGATTACACATATAAGCAATATCATGTGATATTTGTCTTTCTCTGTCTGACTTACTTCATTCAGCATGACAATCTCTAGGTCCACCCGTGTCGCTGCAAACGGCATTATTTTGTTCTTTTTTCTGGCTGAGTAAAATCCCACTGTATATATGTACCACATCTTCTTTATTCATTCATCCATCAATGGATATTTAGGTTGCTTTCATGTCCTGGCTATTTTAAATAGTGCTGCAATGGACATTGGGATGCATATATCTTTTCAAATTACAGTTTTCTCCAGATAAATTCCCAGGAGTGGGATTGCTGGATCATATAATGTTAGTTCTATTTTTAGTTTTTAAAGGAAACTCTATACTGTTCTTTATAGTGACTGCACCAATTCACATTCCCTCCAACAGTATAGGAGGGTTTCTTTTTCACCATACCTTCTCCAGCATTTATCATCATTATATTTTAATGATGACCATTCTGACTGGTGTGAGACAATACTTCATTATAGTTTTAATTTGCATTTCTCTAATAATTAGTGATGTTGAGCATCTTTTCAAGTGCTTTTCGGCCAGGACAGCTGCATAGGAAGTGTGAGAGGCTGAGACTGGGATTTTCAGTTGTGTCTCAACCACTATTACCAGGCATGTCTCTAGGTCCCACTGTCAGGATGATTGAACTGGACGGTGGTTTTCAAACTTGCTTAGCAGCAAGATACTTTTCTCAAAAGGGATTACAAGTGGACTCAGTGATAAACACCAAGCTTCTCTTCTTGCTGCTTAGGGGGAGGGGGAACTGGACCAGCGTGGAAGCCACAGGGGAGAGCAGCAGCTGTGGTAACAGCCAGTAGAGAAGGGAAGTGATCCCCAAATGCAAGAAGCTGAGAGAGTGGATCAACCTTCCAGGAAGAGCTCAGCCTTCTAGGGCAGGGCTAGTTGCTATTATCACTACCAATAATGAACAACTGCAAAATCTCAATGGCTTACAATAGCACACATTTATTTTTCTCTCACGTGAGTCTTTATGTAGATCAGCTGGATGTGGCCCTGCTTCAGGCTGCTGGTCAGATGCAAATATGGCCTACATGTCTCCACTCTGGAACCATGTTCTTCTCTCCGCAGACCACAGGCTCACAGCAGGGCCAGCTGCATGAGGGGTCTGCAGCACCATCCCTACTCCTCCAGGCTGTCACCTGGCCAGTCATGCCCAAGCCTCACATCAATAGGACAGGAAATATACTCCATAAACTTCACTGGGAGGCCCCGCCAAGCCTAGTGGCCTTGGGCCTGGTTATGTCATTATGTAACAGGGAAGGAGTGATGAATTGGGAGCAGTTCATGCAAACATAGATGCTGTTTCTCATATAGAAGGGTCCAGTCTGTTCCACTGGGCAGGGCAGACCTTCCTGGAAGTGGCCTCCCCACCACTATTAGCCTGGTAGCAACTACTGGAAATGTCAGGATAGTTGGTATCTAAGAAAGTGAGTCTCTTAAAAGTATGCTTTCAGAACCTAAATCTAATGAAACGTTTTTTTCACCTCTTGGATGAAATGAGTTCCTTTTTGGATACAGCAGTTGCCCCTGGAAAAATATTGCTGTCTGGGCCATACTTTGAAGCCTAAATTCTCCCAGCTCACAATAGAGCTACCCTCAGAGTCTATTACAGCCTAAATTCGGCCCCTTCTCCAAATTCATATGTTGAAGTCCTAACCCCCAATATGACTCTATTTGGAGACAGGGCCTATGAAACAGTTGTTATTGTCAGCCACCAAGTCACGTCCAGTTTTTTGTGACCCCAGGGATTGCAGCATGTCAGGCTTCTCTGTCCTTCACTGTCTCCCGCAGTTTGCTCAAGTTCATGTCCACTGAGTCAGCGATGTCATCCAACCATCTTATCCTCTATCATCCCCTTCTCCTGTCTTCAATATTTCCCAGCATCAGGGTCTTTTCCAATGAGTCGGCTCTTCATAGCAGGTGGCCAAAGTATTGGAGCTTCTGTTTCAGCTTCAGCTCAGCCCTCCCAATGAATATTCAGGGTTGATTTGGTGATTACACTGAAATGAAGCCATTAAGGTGGGTCCTAATCCAATCTGAATGATAAGAAAGGAAATTTGGACAGACTAGCAGGTTCACACATATTAAGGAAAGACAGTGTAAGGACCCAGCCAGAAGGTAGCCATCTGCAAGCCAGGGACAGAGGCTTCAAAAGGAACCAGTCCTGCTGACACCTTGATCTTAGACTTTCAACCTACAGAACTGTGAGAAAGACATTTCTGTAACAGAAGCTGCATCCCTGATTCTAGTCTGCGGCATTTGCTGTGGCAGCCCCAGCAAACTAATACAATTATTATTAATATAGTGACTCTGTGGAGGGGGCATCCTTGCCCTTTCCCCTTCACCAGTCAGATGGGATATGCACTCAATAGCACACACTACATGGTCAGGATCAGGGACTGCAGTAGGTAGGCACTGAAGCCCCTCTGGCCCTTGCTGTCCTCTATCTCCTTTAGCCTCTTATTCCCTGAGGCTAAAGCCTCTTGTCTCCGTCTACTTCATCCCAAAGCTCTCACTCTTTCCTTCCCACTACATCCTTAGGCACCCAAAATTACGCATGAGGAATGCCTATCATTTCTGTCTTGAGTGGGGCTGGCTCCCTGGATGGGATCATCACAGAGCCCTGGTTCCAACATCAGTCTCTGGCACTAGCTTTGCTCCTCCTCCCATCAACGTTGGAGAAGGAAATGACAACCCACTACAGTATCCTTGCCTGGAAAATTCCATGGACGGAGGAGCCTGGCAAGCTACAGTCCACGGGGTTGCAAAGAGTTGGACACGACTGAGCAACTTCACTCCCATCAGCGTGGCAGTGAACTGGCCATTCTGTTGAAATCATCACAATCCTACAATGCCAGAACTGCCCCTAAAGAGGAAAGGACCAAGAGGAAAAGGCCAGACCGACTCTTGACTATCCCCCTTGACAAGCAAGTGTGCCCTGTTTTCCAAAACCCAGATAATGGCAAACCTCTGTTTCTCATCTACAGTCACATGTTTACTCTCCGGACAGGGAGAGCACAGTGCGACACCTTGAAGACTAGGATGTGGTGGACAGCCACCTGCCCTGCTACCTGTGTCCCTCCAGTGTAAAGGTTAGAGGGCTCTGATGTGCCTGTACTCTGAGCTCAAACTCTCCACAAAGGGCATGTTAGCACAAAGAAGCTAGAAGGCAGTGGTGAGAAAGAGGACAGCAATGGCTGCTTCTGATTTCCCTTGATCTGAATTGCTTTATCAGGCCCTCAAGCTGAGGTTACTCTTTTGTTTTTTGTGTCTTTGGGTTTGAATGGAGCTCTCTCACATCTCACAAGGGACTGGAGAGGGAAGAATGAAATAAACGTCAATGGCAGGGTTGATAATCCCACAACCATTGACTAGAAGAGCTCACCACTGGGCCGATGCCTGGTTAATCTGTTGTGTCAATGCATGCTATTAGCAGCCCTTAATTGATGGGTTATTGACAGAGCGAGCTGGGGTGAGTGCTGATAGTCTGCAGTGTGAGGGTGTATTTAGGGGGATTTAATCAGCAAATCGGAGAAGGCAATGGCAAGCCACTCCAGTACTCTTGCCTGGAAAATCCCATGGATGGAGGAGCCTGGTGGGCTGCAGTCCATGGGGTCACTAGGGGTCGGACACGACTAAGCAACTTCACTTTCACTTTTCACTTTCACACATTGGAGAAGGAAATGGCAACCCACTCCAGTGTTCTTGCCTGGAGAATCCCAGGGACGTGGGAGACTGGTGGGCTTCTGTCTATGGGGTCACACAGAGTCAGACACGACTGAAGTGACTAAGCAGCAGCAGCAGAATCACCAAATGGTAGACATAGTTGCTCCTCCAAAGCCCTTATCTGGTACTGGGTCAAGGCCAGGAGAACCAGCCTGAGGATGGCCCATTGCCTCCTACTCAACTGGTCCAGTTCTTTCAAGGCTGAGCACTTCCACACTCCTCCCAGACTCATCCTCAGGCCTCCAGCCTGTGTGGGTCTCATGCCTACAGCCTATCCTCAGTCTTTTACATCTTAAAAGAAAAAGAAAAGTGTTAGTCACTCAGCTGTGTCCCACCCTTTGCGATACCATGGACTGTAGCCCCTCCACGCTCCTCTGTCCATGGCATACTCCAGGCAAGAATAATGGAGTGGGCAGTCATTCCCTTTCTAGGGAATCTTCCTGATCCGGGGCTTGAACCTGGGTCTCCTGTTTTATAGGTAGCTCTCAGCCTTTTATGTCTTAAATTCTACCCTAAGTGGGCAGAATGGGAAGGAGAGGAAAGGATGGTGGAGAGGAAATTTAACCACGGGCATTATAATTACAATTTTTAACCACATGAGGTTCAGGAACTGATTCCCAGCTAAGGGTCAGGAGTAGACGAGGAATTGCAAATAGATTTTCCTTTTGGCCTTTTGGATTTTCCACACCAGCTGTGTGGCTTCCCTGAAGTCTTTCTGGGGGTGTCTAGTCCCACCGTAGTTACATGGCTTGGTTCTGGGAATGGGAGGAGGCAGATTCTGAAGGAAGAGGCACAGCAAGGAACCCCATGTGGTGATGGGTAGGGGAGAATTTGCCTCAAAGTCACTGGATACTAGTCTCAGATGGAAACTCCAAAGAGGAAAAGTTAACAGGATATTGTGGCACATTTACAAGTGAACATGGAGACTGAAGGAGAGCAAATTCTGCGTAATTCTTTGTTTAAAGACCCACGGCCTAGCCTCTGTTTGCCTCTTTGCTCAAGATGCCTTTTAGTTAAGTCTTAGATCTTTCTCTGTCCATATAATCAAAGCTGTGGTTTTTTCAGCAGTCACGTTCAGATGTGAGAACTGGGCCATAAAGAAGGCTGAGTGCCAAAGAATTGATGTTTTTGAACTGCGGTATTGGAGAAGACTCTTGAGAGTCCTTTGGAAAGCAAGGCGATCAAACCAGTCAATCCTGAAGGAAATAAACACTGAATATTCATTGGAAGGACTGATGCTGAAGCTGAAGCTCCAATACTTTGGCCACCTGATGCTAAGAGCAAGGTCATTGGAATAGATCCTGCTGCTGGGAAAGATTGAGGGCAGGAAGAGAAGGAAATGACTGAGGATGAGATGGTTGGATAGCATCACCAACTCAATGGACATAAGTCTGAGCAAATTCTGGGACATAGTGAAAGACAGGGGAGCCTGGTGTGCTGCAGTCCATGGGGTCACAAAAAATCAGACAAGACTGAGCCACTCAACAACAGCAACAGATATTTCTCCTGTTTCTAAACTGCATGTGGGCAGAGATGGGAAAGTTCGTTGTGCCTCAAAGAATAGTTTAGTAGGTCCCCCAGATCTGATGTGTCTCCTGTAAGACTCTTCTTGTTCTAGGAGTCAGTGAAGCAGGTTCTTTGTCCTCCAACTAGATGGATCGTCACAGAGATGGAGTAAAACATAAACAAGCTTGAAAGCTGGCTCCCTTCCTCTCAAGACCCAGGGAGCAAGAAAGTAGACAAGCCCAGCCAAGGGAGGCCCTCGAGGGCTAGAATTCTTCTTCACTGTGGGCAGAGCATGCCTCATGCTACCTGTGAGGCTGAGGATACAGCATAGCTCAAGAGTCATGTTTATCAGAAAGTGGTCCTTTTGCGGTCAGCTGAGGAGGAGCAGCATAACCAACTGGGGACCCTGCAAATGCCCAGGTCAGATGAGTCTTGCTCCCTTGGGCAGTGCCTCTAGATCTTTTTTCTTATAGGAACAGTAGACCCTGACTCTGTGTGTCTCCATGTGTATCTTGTGGGGAGTGGAGGCAGTCTAATCACATCAAGGCATGAAGGGTGACCACATTTAAGAGCGGCTCAGTCCTTGAATAACAGTCTGCACCTATTTCAACCTTCAGGCTTCTCCACGCCAGAGTTAGAGACCAGGCATCCCCTGGTTTGATGGGAATGAACCAAGGAGCGGAGTTCAAGTCCTCCTCAAATACTTCATGGGGGCAGGCATTCAAGGGTTGGAACATCCCCAGCAAATAAATCACATCAATCCCTTTGAAACACAGAGCTAAAATCAACTTCCCTTTCAAATAACATTGGCATCTAAAAATCAGTCCACTATATGACCTGACTTTATGTTAACCAATTTTGTAAAGAGACACTGCAAGCTTTAATTGCCCTGAGAAGATAATGCAGTGGCCAGAGAGGGTCTTGTTAAAAAGTTATGCTTACTTGGAAAGGCCAAGGATGGGGATTGCTCCTGCCATATGCAACAGGAGCATGTGAGCTTACAAGGAGGTCTTTGCTGAGCTATGTAACTCTCCTGGGATTGCTGGTGAGGAACCAACATGCCAACTCTATTCTTATCACATGCTAGAGGCTGTTGGACTAATTGTCTAGTTTAGGGCAAACTTACTCTTGAAAGATGAGATCTGAGAACCAACTATTACATAATTCAAGGCAAGGCATTTAATCTCACTAGATAGTTTCCTCTACAATAAACTGAGAATTAGAAAATATTCATGAGCTTGTCAACAAGACTGCTTATTCACAGTTAAGTTATAAAGTGTTTTGCAAATAGTAAGGACACTGTCTTACTATTATCCACTTACTATTTGCAAAACACTTTATAACTTAACTGTGAATAAGCAGTCTTGTTGACAAGTTCATGAATATATTCTAATTATCAGTTTAGAAGACTCCTTAGAGTCCCTTGGACTGCAAGGAGATCCAACCGGTGCATTCTAAAGGAGATCAATCCTGGGTGTTCATTGGAAGGACTGATGCTGAAGCTGAAACTCCAATACTTTGGCCACCTCATGCGACGAGTTGACTCACTGGAAAAGACTCTGATGCTGGGAAAGATTGGGGGCAGGAGGAGAAGGGGACGACAGAGTATGAGATGGCAGGATGGCATCACTGACTCGATGGACATGAGTTTGAGTAAACTCCGGGAGTTGGTGATGGACAGGGAGGCCTGGCGTGCTGTGATTCATGGGGTCACAAAGAATAGGACATGACTGAGCGCCTGAACTGAACTGAACTGAAGGATATTTGTCACTGTGTAACCTTGAGGCCCTACCTGATACATTTGGAAAAGGAAAGGACAATAGAGGCTCCATAAAAGCAGGTTGAACTTCAGATTTTTTCCCTGCATGATCCTTAGTGTCTAGTAGAGAAACAGTGCACAATCAAATATTTGCTGAATGAATGAATAAAGGCAGGAAAAGAAGCAATTGGCCCACGGTATGTGGACTGCCCTTCTATTTGATGTCTTTGGTGATAAATGTTTTTTTCCTTTCCCTGTGACTTTCAGTAGAATTGAGTAGAATTGAAGTAGAGCCATCAGTAGAATTCAGTAGACTTCCTTTTCCCTGAGTCCCTGCAGAATTTCCCGCTGCCAGAATCTTTCTGGTAACTTCCATTTGAACTAATGATTCCTCTAAAATATTACCATTGCTGAAAACTGTAGAGCTTCAGGAAGACAGAAGACAAGTTCAGAGGTAGCTCTTTGGCAGGAACAAGTACAGTACTCTTCCAGGAAATGAAGTAGGGGTGGATGGCTACAGCCCTTGACTGAACTATGTGTTCAGAAGTCCCTGCTTTGACCTCGCTCCTTGTCTGCAGTACCAACCCTAAGGGAATCCCATTTCAGTCTCATCACTCATGTCCTAGAAATGGTCTGGGAAACTTAAAAACAAAAAGGTCCAGGAAGACCACTGTCCCATGCAGCCGGACCTGGTTCCTGCAGTTCTCAGCTCAGAGCTGCATCTGAGGACTCAAACCCACCTTCAGGATTCACTTCCAGCAGTTAAGTGATGCCAGGTCTCTAGCTCAGGCCTGGCTGTGTAGGAAGCTTGGAAGTTGAAAGAAAGGCATGCTCTTAATCAAGACTGAGAAACTCTCAAAAGCAGGTATTGAGTTGCCAGAGTAGGGCACTAAGGGTAAAAGTTCGGCAAAGAACAACTTCTAAGAGGAAACCAATATCTTCCCTAAAACTAAATGGAAGACTGAATGGCAGTTTTAGGATCGAGGCACCCTTAGCATGGGACCCACATGGAGAGTTTAAGGAATTAGGAATATTTGTGATCTAACAAGCAACAGTCAGAACTGTACATGGAACAACAGACTGGTTCCAAATAGGAAAAGGAGTACGTCAAGGCTGTATATTGTTACCTTGCTTATTTAACTTATATGCACAGTACATCATGAGGAACGCTGGGCTGGAAGAAGCACAAGCTGGAATCAAGATTGCTGGGAGAAATATCAATAATCTCAGATATGCAGATGACACTACCCTTATGGCAGAAAGTGAAGAGGAACTCAAAAGCCTCTTGATGAAAGTGAAAGAGGAGAGTGAAAAGGTTGGCTTGAAGCTCAACATTCAGAAAACAAAGATCATGGCATCTGGTCCCATCACTTCATGGGAAATAGATGGAAAAACAGTGGAAACAGTGTCAGACTTTATTTTTTGGGGCTCCAAAATCACTGCAGGTGCTGATTGCAGCCATGAAATTAAAAGACACTTACTCCTTGGAAGGAAAGTTATGACCAACCTTGATAATATATTAAAAAGCAAAGCCATTACTTTGCCAACCAAGGTCCGTCTAGTCAAGGCTATGGTTTTTCCCGTGGTCATGTATGGATGTGAGAGTTGGACTGTGAAGAAAGCTGATCGCCGAAGAATTGATGCTTTTGAACTGTGGTGCTGGAGAAGACTCTTGAGAGTCCCTTGTACCGCAAGGAGATCCAACCGGTCCATTCTAAAGGAGATCAATCCTGGGTGTTCATTGGAAGGACTGATGCTAAAGCTGAAACTGCAATACTTTGGCCCCCTCATGCGATGAATTGACTCACTGGAAAAGAGTCTGATGCTGGGAAAGGTTGGGGGTGGGAGGAGAAGGGGACGACTGAGAATGAGATGGCTGGATGGCATCACCGACTCTGTGGACATGAGTTTGAGTGAACTCTGGGAGTTGGTGATGGACAGGGAGGCCTGATGTGCTGCGGTTCATGGGGTCGCGGAGAGTCGGACACGACTGAGCGACTGAACTGAACTGAACTGAACTGAACTGAACTAAACAGGTGACATGATGGATCAAGGGAAAGAGGAGCTGAGTTTAGCCACCAGGGTTAAAATGAACTAGACATGGAATGCTACCCCTCAAGCAAGAGCCAGTCAGTCAAATCAAGCTACACAAAGTCATGGAAACAGCTCTGATGCAAAAGTCAGGATTCATGGTTCTGGTCCATTCTGTTGTATAATTAATTAGCCACCTGAACTTGAGCATGTCACATCACTTCTTATATGCAAAATTAATGAGTAAAACTAGGTGACCTCGGCACTCCCTTCAGTTCAGTTCAGTTCAGTCACTCAGTCGTGTCCGACTCTCTGCGACCCCATGAACTGCAGCACGCCAGGCCTCCCTGTCCATCACCAACTCCCAGAGCTTGCTCAGACTCGTGTCCTTTGAGATGGAGATGCCATCCAACCATCTCATCCTCTGCCATCCCCTTCTTCTCCCACCTTCAATCTTTTCCAGCATCAGGGTCTTTTCAAATGAGTCAATTCTTCATATCAGGTGACCAAAGTATTGGAGTTTCAGCTTCAGCATCAGTCCTTCCACTGAATATTCAGTACTGATTTCCTTTAGAATGGATTGGTTGGATCTCCTTGCTGTCCAAGGGACTCTCAAGAGTCTTCTCCAACACCACAGTTCAAGAGCACCTATTCTTCGGTGCTGTTTTCTTTATAGTCCAACTCTCACATCCATACATAACTACTGGAAAAACCATAGCTTTGACTAGACAGACCTTTGTTGGTAAAGTAATGTCTCTGCTTTTTAATATGCTGTCTAGGTTGGTCATAACTTTTTTTTGGCACTCCCTTAATCTTCTCTTATTTCTACCAAAGTCAATCGAACAATGAGATTAATTTCCACCCGGTTGGTTGGACAGAGGAAACTAATGTCTCCCTGGCACTCATGCTGGGGTTTTCCCTTATGTAAACCTTCAGCAACTCTAAGAGATTGGCACCACTCTCCCCATTTAACAGATGAGATCACCAAGTCTTGAATCAGTCAAACTATCTGTCCCAGGCTACAAGATGGAGGGTGGTAGGATAAAGGCTCAGACTCTGTTTTGAAAACCTCCCATTCTTCCATGAGCCCGTGCTCCCTCACAAGTCACATAAAGAAGATCAGTTTCTTGTTTCTTGTACCTGCCATGTCACTCCTTAGGAGAAAGTCCTGTGCTAGACTACACTATTCACATGACAAGCACCGAGCAGGACACAGAGGGGATGCCAACACTTAGAATCCGTGCTCCTGACCTCTGGCTTGGGTGATAGGCTGCTGGTAAATGACATCTACTGAGAGTGGCTTCTGGGATCAGCATGAGAGGTCGCCCTGACATTTCCTATGTTCCAGTCTTTATTCTAAAAGGAACCATCTTCAGCCAGAAGAACCCAGGGACTTTTCACTGCACCATTCATTTATTTGTGGCACTGCCATAGCCCTCACTTTTCATCATCTCTTTTCTTTCATCCCTGTAAATTCAATTCTGACTGGGGGTAGGGTAGAGAGGGGATGGAATTAAAACCTTTCCATGTCTGCATGTAGAAGGCCAATGCAAAAATAATTAAACCTTCAACCATTTATCTTCCATCTCCAATTCTAATCCATTGTTCTGAGAACAATTTGAATGGGGTGCTTCTCTCACTGTGTAATTTCAAATTGAGTTCACAATTAGCTAACTTTTTCCTGCTAGGAATTGTTTCTGCGGCAAGCATTTCAGCTTCCTCACAGGAACAGTTCTAATTTGGAGCTCAAACAGAGAGAGGGAGCTGGTATTACAGGAATGTCAGCCAAGCTCCTGGTTTAATGACTGTGGGGTGGCTGAGTAGGTGCAGATGTGAGTACTTCAGAGCAGGCAGCCTGTGCTGGGATATGAAGGCCTCCAAGTCCTGGTATTTCAAAGTGGGTAAATTGAAACAAAATGGTGGCATAGCACTTCTTTTGGATGCTACTTTTTGGTGTCAAAGCTACTACTTGATACCCAATATGGTAGCTCCAATGAATCTATTCAATCTAATCTTCATAATCATGGCATCTCCAAGGTAGAAAATTAATTGGATGAGGTTAAATATCCCCTTTTCATGTCAGCAAAATTGGTTTTTCTAGGGATTAAAGGATTAACATGGTGTTAAGTCCCTAAAGAGGTTAAAATACTTTATTATTCATTACAAAACACAAAGATTGGGCTGTTATTTTTTTTCTTATGTCATTGCCACTCATGTCATTAAAGGGAGTACCACAGAGAACTGGTAACGACAATTTCAGAAGCTTTTAATGCTCTTCAAAATGCATGTCTGTCCTGCTTACAAACAGTTTTATGGGTAAAATAGCCTGAAATATATCAAATTGAAGACCTTTACAGCCCATTCTCAGTGTCAGATGACCAGTGGGCAGGGATGAGTTTCCAGGAAAGTCATCAAGGCTGTAAAATGTGGCATTTCATATTGCTATTATCTCAGCTTCTGAGTAAAAGAACACCATTTCCCGTCAACAACTGAGATGTTTGCAGTTTGGATCAAAGGCTGGAAAAATCTGGGCTGTGCCATGTCACCACAGGAGCAGACACTTTTCAAATTAGGATTTACACTTTTTCTGCTGCTGCTGCTGCTAAGTCACTTCAGTCGTGTCTGACTCTGTGTGACCCCATAGACGGAGGCCCACCAGGCTCCCCCTTCCCTGGGAGTCTCCAGGCAAGAACACTGGAGTGGGTTGCCATTGTGTGAAAGTGAAAAGTGAAAGTGAAGTCGCTCAGTCGTGTCCGACCCTTAGTGACCCCACGGACTGCAGCCCACCAGGCTCCTCCATCCATGGGATTTTCCAGGCAAGAGTACTGGAGTGGCTTGCCAGTGCCTTCTCCGACACTTTCTCAAACCCCATATAAAAAAGAAGTGATTTCAGCTCTGTTTTCATCAGAGCTTCATCATGGTTTGCAATTTTAAATTGGAAAAAAAAATCCCTAAATCCAGTGTTAACTTTTGCATCTGAGGAAATGGAGGCACAGAAGTGTGTTATGAGCTGCTCTCGGTCACTCAATTGTAAGTGACAAGGTGGCAGTGGAACCCAGTTTCCTGACCCTGATGCTTTCTCCCCTATCTCCGACCCCTTGTTAAATACTTCCTCAGCATCTTCACTTTCCTACAGATGGAAGGCTTGGTGACTAAGGGCCCACGTGTGGAAATAGTTATTGGAAGCTGGAACTCAGACTGAGACCAGAACAGAAGTCCAAGGTCACTGGACTACCCAGTGACCATCCATGACCTCAGCCTTGTGAGGCCCAGGTTCTGAGCTGACACACTATTCACAAATTCAGGAAGCCTAGTGCTGCCTTTCATTCAAATCCATCCTGGGTGGCTCCTGGCCCTCTCTTGGGGGACATAAAGGCAAAGCAATTAATTCAGGTCATCAAGACAGTACTGTAAAGCTCTATGCCAGGGAAAGAATAATGAGTCAAACATAGAATTGAGGGTTTGAGGGAATAATGTCAAGTAACTTTAATAAAAGAAGAGTCAGACAACATAAAGAGCCATGAGAGGGAACTTACAAAATACCACCAGAGTCAAAAGATGGAGGTCTATTCAAGTTGGGGAATCCAGAAATGATTCATGGGTGAAGTGGCTTTGAGTCAGTTTTTAAAGAAGGACATATTTCAGGGGGTTTAGATAAGCCAAGGACATTCAATATAAAAGAAAACAAAAAACAAAAAAACTTACACCTGAAAGTAACACCACACTGTAAATCAACTACACTTCAATTTTAAAAAAAGAAAAACAAATAAAAGAAAACATATGCATAAGGAGGAATGCAGAGAGCACTATTTGGGAGACCATGAATGATGATTTCTTCAAGGCCAACTGATATGTCTTCCCCCCAGGAAGCCCTGCCTGATTTTCTGGGCTGGTTAAATACCCTCTCTAGTGCTCCCTCAGCACCCCAGGCACACTCCCACCACAGCATCAGCCAGAAGACTGTGTCACAGATTTGTCCCACCAGACCCTAAACAACTAGAAGCCAGTCAAGATCATGTTTTAGCTCTTGTATGTGATGACCCCAGCACAATGCCTGACATATATTAAGTATCCCCCAATATATGTTAAATGTGTCAAGGAATAGGTTTGGATCACGGAAAAAAGTCAACAAGAGAAGTCTTAAAAGAAAATTTGGATCTTATCTGGGGAGGACCTCAGTGTTTGGAGTAGGAGCTTGTGCGTTATTCAGCATGTGATGGGGAGCAGGAAGGTGATGGAGCAGGAAAGCTCATGAACAGAGCTGCTCTTCAAGAAGAGCACTCTGACTCAAGAGTGAAGAGGGACAGATCTGAACGGGGAGAACCAGCACCTAAGCAGGAGGCTGTGCAGGCTCCGCAGGGCACCCTGGCCAAGCGTGAAAAAGTGGGGGTTGGACAGAGAAGCACAGGAGGATTTGCAAGGAAACACAAGTATGCATGTGCACCCATGGCTCTCTACTCCTTGGTTGGCAAGGATGGGAAGAGGGAGCTTTCTAACATTCATTTCTTGGAGGGATGGCCTATGAAATACCTACGGCCTGTAAAGTGCTTTTAATTTTTCAGATGCAATAACCCCGAGAAGGGAAAATAAGTGTTACTTCTGCACCTTCATTGGAGAAAGCTAAGATACACAGACAGGCAAGGATTTGCCCAGAAAGACAAGAAAAATCAAACTCAACTGAAGCATTGGAAAATCACTGTTGATAAAAACCCTGAATTTTGGACATTGTCAGCATTCACACACTCACACACACACACACACACACACACACTCACTCATACATCCGAACTCTCCTTTTTTTCAACCGACATTCAATTATTTTATCACAAAATACACAACCTTTTCATGCTAACATATATTTTCTATACTTTTTAAATGCTGTATGTTTCATATTTGCCTCCAACAGAGCAAACTGCCAAACTTTTCAAAAGCTGCAAAAAGCCCCAGAGGATCAGTGGGTAGGACTACAGAAAGCTGACGGCTCAGGGTCGTCAGTGAATATTACCGTGGCTACTCCAGCAGGTTACTTTACGTTGTTTGATTTGAACTGTCTACTCACATGTCCAGCTCAGTGGGGCACTCGTGGCCTTCAGGGAATCTCCAATTTAATGTCATGAGACTCGGTTCCTGTCTTCAAGAAAATTACAGATAATCAGCTTGAGAAGTCAATGTATGCATACCACATACACTCTCCACACACCTTACTCCAAGCATCTCACCACCAGACAGCAGTAATACTAATGCAAAAATATTATTGCAGAAGTACATAGTCTATGATTACAGAATTACGAGAACCAGTGAGAAAGCAGTAAAGAATGGCTTAAGGAGAAATCTCCAAGTCAGGATCACGGCTTCATAATTTACTTGATGAAAAACATTGGGCAAATTACTCAGACCACTCTGACCCTCAGTTTCCTCATCTGCAAAATGAAGGTAATACTAATAAATACTTACTTTAGTGGTTTTTGGGGAAATTGTGTAAGAAATTATATTGTAATAAATGGCATAGTATTATGATTAGTTCAGTTCAGTCGCTCAGTCGTGTCCAATTCTTTGCGACCCCGTGAATCACAGCACGCCAGGCCTCCCTGTCCATCACCAACTCCCAGAGTTCACTCAAACTCATGTCCATCAAGTCGGTGATGCCATCCAGCCATCTCATTCTCTGTTGTCCCCGTCTCCTCCTGCCCCCAATTTTTCCCAGCATCAGAGTCTTTTCCAGTGAGTCAACTCGTCGCATGAGGGGGCCAAAGTACTGCAGTTTCAGCTTTAGCATCAGTCCTTCCAGTGAACACCCAGGATTGATCTCCTTTAGAATGGACCGGTTGGATCTCCTTGCAGTCCAAGGGACTCTCAAGAGTCTTCTCCAGCACCACAGTTCAAAAGCATCAATTCTTCGGCGATCAGCTTTCTTCACAGTCCAACTCTCACATACATACATGACCATGGGTAAAACCATAGCCTTGACTAGACGGACCTTGGTTGGCAAAGTAATGTCTCTGCTTTTTAATATGCTCTCTAGGTTGGTCATAACTTTCCTTCCAAGGATAAGCGTCTTTTAATTTCATGGCTGCAATCAGCATCTGCAGTGATTTTGGAGCCCAAAAAAATAAAGTCTGACACTGTTTCCACTGTTTTTCCATCTATTTCCCATGAAGTGATGGGACCAGATGCCATGATCTTTGTTTTCTGAATGTTGAGCTTTAAGCCAACTTTTTCACTCTCCTCTTTCACTTTCATCAAGAGGCTGTTTATTTCTTCTTCGCTTTCTGCCATAAGGGTGGTGTCATCTGCATATCTGAGGTTATCGATATTTCTCCCGGCAGTCTTGATTCCAGCTTGTGCTTCTTCCAGCCCAGCGTTCCTTATGATGTACTCTGCATATAAATTAAATAAGCAGGGTAACAATATATAGCCTTGACGGACTCCTTTTCCTATTTGGAACCAGTCTGTTGTTCCATGTCCAGTTCTGACTGTTGCTTCCTGACCTGCATACAGGTTTCTCAAGAGGCAGGTCAGGTGGTCTGGTATTCCCATCTCTTTCAGAATTTTCCACAGTTTATTGTGATCCACACAGTCAAAGGCTTTGGCATAGTCAATGAAGCAGAAATAGATGTTTTTCTGGAACTCTCTTGCTTTCTCCATGATCCAGCGGATGTTGGCAATTTTATCTCTGGTGCCTCTGCCTTTTCTAAAACCAGCTTGAACATCTGGAAGTTCACGATTCATGTATTGCTGAAGCCTGGCTTGGAGAATTTTGAGCACAACTTTACTAGCATGTGAGATGAGTGCAATTGAGCACTGGTTTGAGCGACTTTACTTTCCACTTTCCACTTCTGAGCATTCTTTGACATTGTCTTTCTTTGGGATTGGAATGAAAACTGCGACTGAGAGGAGCTACCCCTCCCCCGAGGTCGGGGGCGGCAGCTGAGAGGAGTATTATGATGTATAATGTTAATACATATACTGGCATGTATATAGCATACATAGTGTGTGTGCTCAGTCACCCAGTCATATCTGACTCTTTGTGGCCTCATGGACTGTAGCCCACCAAGACCCTCTGTCCATGGGATTTTCCAGGCAATAATACTGGATGGGTTGCCATTTCCTTCTCTTGGGGAGGATCTTCCTGACCCAGGGATCAAACCCGTGTCTCTTGCATCTACTGCATTGGCGAGTGGATTCTTTTTTTTTTTTTTTGCGAGTGGATTCTTTACCATTAGCGCCACCTGGCAAGCCAAGCATACATAGTGTGTGTGTGTGTGTGTGTGTGTGTGTGTGTATAGATAGATAGATATAGTATAGTATAAATGTGGCATATATATTATTGCCTATTATGCTATATTATTAATATATCATTATGATATATTAACTTTAGTGTTGAGCATAAAGGAACTATCTTGTATAATGAATTGAAGAGGAGGGCTGGGCAGTATCCCTGGATAAGGGCAAGGGAGGGAAGGAACCCAACCTCTAATATGTGCAGGAGTGGCAACCATCTGGCAAGAAGGCAGGCAGGGGGTGAGATGACTTGTCTGGGTGGGCCTCAACATCAGGGACAGACAACCAAAGTCTAGAGAGGCATGAAGTAGGATGGGAAGCAGGGATTATCTGATGAAGCCCATTGAGAGGGAAGGGTAGGTAATGCTCCTGTCATTTGGAGAGACTTCCACAGTAAGCCTGGCATTATTGACCCCGAGACCAAAGCAGTGTAATGTACAAGTACTATTTTAAATCAATAATTACTATGTTCATGCTAACACCAGCTTGCATCTTCACGTGGCCCTTTTCAACTTTCCTGATGCACTCTGATGCCATGGTCTTCCTCGTTCCCCGACCTCAGTTCAGTAAAGCTGCAGATGTATTGCTTTTCCTACTTTATAAAGACAACAAACCTGAAATCAAATGGTTCTAGGATCTGTCCAAAGCCACACATACACTGAGGCATACGGCTGTGCCCTTGTCATTAGGGAGTATTCCTGTTTGGTTGTGCCATTTTGGGTGGTATCTAGTCTTTCTCTAAAGAGAAAGACTTTAATTATTTTGAATAATCCAAAAAGCCCAGGTCAATCTCTTTTGTTTCTTTTGCAACTTTATTGTCCCTTCTCCTCCCAATTCCCCTTCTTGAGACACATTGGAGCCCCTCTACATGCCTGACCTAACAGATGCTCAGTGAATATTCATGGAACAACGGACTAAATGACCTTCCTCCTGGGCACCTGCTTCACCATTTACCCCTCCAGCTGGCCCTCAGGACTGACCTCAGGGTTTGATTTCAGAATGACCTTGACATCCCAAGGGTTTTCCCTGAGTGGGGAATGGTTTGGGAGACCAGCAAAGCTAATTGACCAGCACACTGGACATGGTGGAGATGCTGACCAAAACGAAGAAGATGCCCACCTGATACCTGGCTGTGCCCTGAATCAACCCCTGCCAACAAGCTACTGGGGGCAGGGAAATGTGTCAGCCCTGCCCACTGCATCTCCGAGCACCACTTTCCAAGGGCCCCCATGTTTTTCTACAGCTAGAGGAAGGGTATGGGCGTCTGAATTCTTTTAAGCCGACATGACTCTTAGCAACAGAGTATCTGCTCCTAGCTTTGTGAGAAAAAGGACAGCAAGCCTGTCAAAGGCCCAGCTCTGTTACCCCTGAAACAGAGCAAGACCAGAGTTGAAGACCATGCATTTTAGAAATGATGATACCTTTCTTGTATGGTAGCTACAAGTCCTTGAGCCAAAGGCTCTTTGGAGACAATGCAATTTGAAAGGCAGAACCTCACAGCCCGCTCACTAGCCCTTCCTCTCAGTCTTCAAGGCTCAATCCCTGCCCTGAGTCCCATCATCAAAATGTCATGTGGCTGGACGCTATTATCTTAGTTTCCCACAGAAAAGACTGTACTGAGATAAGATTTAATGCTATGCCCTTAGCCTTTACAGAAGGTCGATAGGAGAAACATTTAAGGAGTGTTTCCCTGCCTTTGTAGAACTGCAGTAGAAAACGGGGCCCATTGTACTACCTGGCATCCTACACAGCCTTGACACAATAAATCCTCCTTCCACACAATGCCAGAAAAAGTCTTTCTCTCCCAATTTGTATTTTTTCTCTCTTCAGATATTACCAACTGGATAACCAGGCATACATCTCTTTAATTTTTCTTCTTTTTGCCTTCATTTCTATTAACCTGGCACTGAATTCAATTCTTGACTTCAATAACTGATTCCATCCTTGTGTCTTCCCACATCTGTTTCTCTTTTTTTAATTTTTTTTATCTGCTTTTATCTTTTAATAAGCAGGGGCTTCCCTGGTGGTGAGATGATAAAGAATCTGCCTGCAATACAGGAGACCCAGGTTTGATCCCTGCATCGGGAAGATCCCCTGGAGGAGAGAGTGGCAATCCATTCCAGTATTCTTGCCTAGAGAAATCCATGGACAGAGGAGCCTGGTGGTCTACAGTCCATGGAGTCACATAGAGTCAGACATGACTGAGCGACTAATAATTATGTATGGCTAATTTTGTAGACTGCTAAAATCCTGTCCCCTATTTAAGAAAAGAAGAAATAATAGATGATTGATACAGATATAGGAATAAGGTTAGGTAAGTAGACCAACTAGCTTTGGGTGAACAGTTATGAGTGGGTAGATAGCTTGACCTGAGTCTCATCATTTCAATCACACAATTAACCCAAAATGGAATCAGGAATCCAGAGTCAGCCCTGTTATTGGTCCAAGATTTCCATTCAATCCAATTTAACAAAAGTATGTTGAATATTTCTAACTTGAACACAATTTTTTCCAGGATACAGTTTGTGTTTTATTCATATTTATACCCAGCAAAATGTTGCCATAGGGTAGGTGCTCACAAAATGTTGAAGAAAAGTTGAATTCAATTGAACTAGAAACTTACTCTACTAGATGCAATACACAATGCCCAGAGCCCACCACATCCTTGAGGAGATATAATTCACAAACCTGAACAGATCACAATGGCCATATAATCAATACTCCACTCGTAGACCATTCAGGCTGATCACCTCAGACCCTGCTCATTGCCGCTGCGGGTCTTTCTCAGGCTGCTTTCCCACCCAAAATGCCCATCCTCTTTCCATCCTTTAAACCACTTCTACTAGCCTTTGAGACTTAAATCAAGTCTCGCCACCATAAAACGTGTTTCCAAGTCCAGCCAGCCCACATTGATTTCTCCTTCTCTGACCATCCACTGCACACAAGGCTTCTCAGGGACTCTGACGGCCCATGACTCACCCACCCAAACATATCCCATGGGTGAGTCAATTTCAGCCTGGCCAAAGTGTAACTTATCTTTCCAACTGCCTATCTTTCCAATGTAATCCGTTAGGGGGTGTGTGTGTGTGTGTGTGTGTGTGTGTGTGTGTGTTGTTGTTGTTGTTGTTCAGTCGCTAAGTTGTGTCCCACTCATTGTGACTGCATGAAATGCAGCATGCCAGACCTTGCTGTCCTTCAGTATCTCCCTGAGTTTGCTCAAACTCATGTCCATATCGTGTGTGTGTATATATATATGTATATATGTATATAAGCTTCCCAATGGCTCAGTGGGTAAAGAACCCACCTGCAATGCAGGATACACAGGAGACTTGGGTTTCATCCCTGGATTGGAAAGCTCTCCTAGAGGAGAGTGGTTGCTAGGCCAACAAGTACCTCACACCAACAAAGTGAACCAGCAGGTCAATGACAGAGTGTGTGAGCTACAAAAGGGCTGCTTCCTCCCTTCTACCCCCTAAGTCTCCCACAAGAATTTCTCTTCTGACCCACTTTAACCCAAAATATCTAAGAGAGAATTTGGGGAAATAACCTTAGCCTAACCAAGTGGAAACGTTTTGAACTCACCACAACCATGTATTTTTTGGGCTCCAAAATCACTGTGGATGCTGATTGCAGCCATGAAATTAAAAGACGCTTACTCCTTGGAAGGAAATTTATGACCAACCTTGATAGCATATTAAAAAGCAGAGACATTACTTTGCCAACAAAGGTCCGTCTAGTCAAGGCTATGGTTTTTCCTGTGGTCATGTATGGATGTGAGAGTTGGACTGTGAAGAAAGCTGATCGCCGAAGAATTGATGCTTTTGAACTGTGGTGTTGGAGAAGACTCTTGAGAGTCCCTTGGACTGCAAGGAGATCCAACCAGTCCATTCTGAAGGAGATCGATCCTGGGTGTTCATTGGAAGGACTGATGCTAAAGCTGAAACTCCAATACTTTGGCCACCTCATGCGACGAGTTGACTCACTGGAAAATACTCTGATTCTGGGAAAGGTTGGGGGTGGGAGGAGACGGGGACGACCGAGAATGAGATGGCTGGATGGCATCACCGACTCTGTGGACATGAGTTTGAGTGAACTCCGGGAGTTGGTGGTGGACAGGGAGGCCTGGCGTGCTGTGATTCATGGGGTCGCAGAGAGTCAGACACGACTGAGCGACTGAACTGAACTGAACTGAACTGACTGAACAACCATGTATAATCTTCATGGTCTTGAATAAGTAACCATTTTCTGAACCACAGGTTTCCCATCTGCAAAATGACAATAAGATAGCAAAGCATTCTCATGAGAATTAAATATAATTATATTTGTTGAGCTCTTAGCATAGTGTCAGACATGAAGTTAGTGTTCAGTAAATGTTATCAATTAAGATTCATCTGGCTTCTCCTACTATTTTCCTAACTCAGTTGGTGACATAAAATCTACCCCTTCAAGCTTGGGCTTGATGTCTAATGGTAGCTAAATTGGCTAAGAGCCATCTTTGCCTTTGCCAGGCAACTTCTGTGAGGCAGGTCTATTTGAAGGGTCCTTGGTGTGCCAGCATCTTAGAGCTGCATAATCACCTTCCTGTCCATCCATGGTTGGCACCACACACCCGCCCGGTCCTTAGCCCGGGCCTCTGACAGCAGTGTTTCCATCTTCATCCCAACTTCCCAGACCCAGACTCAAAGGGCTTCCAGGGGCCCCTGGACAACCTTAGAGACTGGGCTTCTTTCCAGGGCAGACAGCACTGGCTCTGGCAAGGACAGACACCCAAGGAAGCTTTATCTGGGAGCAGACAGCCTGCATCTGGATCCTTGGCCTGGAGTTCAAAGATCCTAGGCTTTTTTTCCCCGCAAGCTCTTTAGAGCAGTAAAAGTCCAAATCACCATAAAATCCTGGAGCTTAAGTAAAGCAAGAAGCTCTAGTCCTTCCTCAGTGTTCCCTGTTACCCAGGAAGTCTTAAGCTCCTTTTAGGAGAGATCTGCAGGTGGCTGAATTCCTCTAACTCAGGCCATATTAAAAGTGAAACTTCAGAAGTTTATACTTTCTCTGCTCCCTAGAGAAACAAGATCTTTTTCTTCAATACTGTTTACATGAAACCAGAACATTTATTTGTTAGTAGTTCCTGCTAGGATAGTGGATAAAAACTCAAAGAGCAACTGAAAAAAAAAAAAAAAAAAGGAATCAGTCTTCCTCTTGACTTCTCACATTCAATCAGCTACAAAGCTCAAAACCCTGCCAATAATCCCTTGTTTAGGTCTCAGTGTGTTTCCCTCCTTCTGTTCTTACTGTCACTGCATTAGTTTTCAGTTTAGTTCAGTTCAGCTCAGTCGCTCAATGACTCTTTGCGACCCCATGAATCACAGCACACCAGGCCTCCCTGTCCATCACCAACTCCCGGAGTTTACCCAAACTCATGTCCATTGAGTTGGTGATGGAATCCAGCCATCTCATCCTCTGTCGTCCCCTTCTCCTCCTGCCCCCTATCCCTCCCAGCATCAGGGTCTTTTCCAATGATTCAACTCTTCCCATGAGGTGGCCAAAGTATTGGAGTTTCAGCTTCAGCATCAGTCCTTCTAATGAACACCCAGGATTGATCTCCTTTAGAATGGACTGGTTGGATCTCCTTGCAGTACAAGGGATTCTCAAGAGTCTTCTCCAACACCTCAGTTCAAAAGCATCAATTCTTTGGCGATCAGCTTTCTTCACAGTCCAACTCTCACATCCATACATGACCACTGGAAAAACCATAGCCTTGACTAGATGGACCTTTGTTGGCAAAGTAATGTCTCTGCTTTTTAATATGCTGTCTTAGAAAGCATAACTATGAACAAAGCTAGTGGAGCTGATGGAATTTCAGTTGAGCTATTTCAAATCTTCAAAGATAATGCTATGAAAGTGCCACACTCAATATGCCAGCAAATTTGGAAAACTCAGCAGTGGCCACAGGACTGGAAAAGGTCAGTTTTCATTCCAATCCCAAAGAAAGACAATGCCAAAAAATGCTCAAACTATCGCACAATATCACTCATCTCACACGCTAGTAAAGTAATGCTCAAAATTCTCCAAGCCAGGCTTCAGCATTAGTTTAGAACCTACTATGAATGCTTCCTAACTTCAATCTTCTTTCTCCAATCATTCCCCCACATGTGATCACAATGATCTATGTCAAAACAAACAAATAAATAAGTGAAAAAGAAAAAAGAATAGGCAAATCTAACACAGCACTCCCCGTTTCCAAATGGCTCTTCAGCTGGTTTCAAGGCGATATTCCCCTATATGTCCTTGGGGGCTGGCTCTCCATGACTTAGACCCTGCCCCTTGTCCAACCTCAATGCACCAATTGAGACTAATCATGTCATGTTCTCAGCATTGGTCTACATGTGACCTTTTTCTGTTTTATTTGTTTTGTTTAATGGTAACCCACAGCTTTGCAGAAACTAACACTGACAGTACCATGCCTATCTGTTCCTCATCACTATACCCTCAACCCGCAGTGTGATTAGATATGTGATTCTACATCTATGTTAAACCTCCCTGCTCATCGTACATCTACCCTCTGAGTTTTGAGGACCAGTTGACCAGAAGAAGAGCCTGGAACTGCAGAAGAGACACACACACTCAGAATTGCTGCATCAAACTACCTGGTATGAAAAGAGAAGGAAGAGGTCAAACCCTGATCCTTCCAGCCTTTGGAAGAAGTAGCTGCACTCAAGGAGAAATGTAGATCAGTGGGTATCACCCATTAGTCAGGAGCTCATTTCTCCTTCATAGGGCAGAGTGCAAGGCCAAGACTACCATTCTACCTCTGGGGTTTTGAACCCATTGGGAGGGTTACTGGAGAAGGCTCAACTGATGGGCTTCAGGTGAACAAATGTTCTGACATTTCATCCAAGTTTATGTGTGAATGTACCTTTTTTTTGAAGGAGAAAGTCCATAGCTTTCATCAGATTCTCAAAAAGTTTCCTGACCCCCAAATATTTTAGAGTGATCTTATGTGTGGCCCCTAAGATATGCCCAGGAGTTGGGGTGGGGGTGGGGGAATGAAAGGCTAGAGACTGGTCTGCCTCCCAAGACTCCAGCAGATTGGGTAAGGAGTGTGGCTGGCAGCCAGTGTCTCGGAAGCCTACGTTGCATCCCTTCATCTCCACTAGTGTGCACAGAGCACAGCTCTGGGAAAGCATTATGAGCTGAACTGCCACCTTCATTATCCCCTCAGCTGGATACCACATGCAGTGAACAACCGGCTGGACTGTACGTAACACCCCTTGGAAGCTGCAGTAACTTCCAATCTAACCAAAGAGAGGATGTTCTCCTCTTCCAGGTTGACACCACCTGGGAGGTACTGCCAGTATCTTCTGTCCCAGATTCTTCATTCGCAGATCCTCTGTGTTCCTAATTACCTGTTCTATGCCATGGGCACCTCTTATGCTGTTGCTTTCTTTGATTGAGAGCTCCTCTATGCTCTAAGATCACTGTGGATGGTGAGTGGAGTCATGAAATTAAAAGACGCTTGCTCCTCGGAAGAAAAGGTATAACAAACCTAGAGAGTGTACTAAAAAGTAGAGACATCACTTTGCCAACAAAGGTGCATATAGTGAAAGCTATGGTTTTTCCAGCAGTCATGTACAGATGGGAAAGTTGGACCATAAAGAAGGCTGAGCACCGAAGAATTGATGATTTCAAACTGTGGTGCTGGAGAAGAACTTTGAGAGTCTTGCAAAGAGCCAACTCATTGGAAAAGACTCTGATGCTGGGAAGGATTGAGGGCAACAGAAGATGAGATGGTTGGATGGCATCATCGACTCAATGGACATGAGTTTGAGCAAACTCTGGGAGACAGTGAAGGATTGGGAAGCCTGGCGTGCTGCAGTCCATGAGGTCACAAGGAGTCTGATACAACTGAGTCTGATACAATACCTAGTGCATTTTACTAGAGGAGTAAATGTGCCTCAAATACTAGGAGAAGGTATGTAACACCTTTCTGGCCCTTGCCCTAGGGTGCCCAGTACATCAGCGGATGTGTTGGTAAAGTGCCTGTGTGGCACCTTCATTCAGCCACAACCCACCAGTGAGCAGGCAGAACACACCCAGCAGACCACCCACCATGCTCTTCCATCAGCATCCCCTTAACTGGAGGAAACCCACACAGCCCTCTTCTTGCCTTCCACACCCTAGGCTTCTCTCATTCCCAAAGCAATCACAACCTCAGTGGAGAGAAGGTGAGAGTGGAGGTGTGTTTTGAATGAAGGGCTGAGAAGAGGGCTTCCCTGGTAGCTCAGACAGTAAAGAATCTGCCTGCAATGGTTCAAACCCTGGGTCAGGAAGATCTTCTGGAAGAGGAAATGGCAACCCACTCCAGAATTTTTGCCTGGAGAATTCCATGCACAGAAGAACCTGGTGGGCTAGAGTCCATGGGGTCACAAAGAGTCAGACACAGCTAAGCGACTAAAACTTTCACTTTCGCATGAGAAGAGAGAAGTGTAGTTACTGAGGAAAGGGTGAAGCAATAGTACTACTGACTGGGAGAGACACTTCTCCAAGAGAAAGAGGAGGGAATTATCTACACTAACCAGTGGCCCAACAGCACCCCTAACCTGGCTCCTTTGGCACCCTGAATACTCAGAGTTCTGGGCACTGTGCTCCCTGATGTGGATAAAATTCAGTCCTTGTCTTGTAGAGTTCACTGTCTTGGCTCAGAGGTTAAGACACTTGTTTCAGAGTGTGAGGTGAGCAAGAGAAAGCTCAGTTCAGTCGCTCAGTCATGTCCAACTCTCCGCGACCCCATGAATCACAGCACGCCAGGCCTCCCTGTCCATCACCAACTCCCGGAGTACACTCAAACTCATGTCCACAGAGTTGGTGATGCCATTCAGCCATCTCATTCTAGGTCGTCCCCTTCTCCTCCCGCCCCCAACCTTTCCCAGCATCAGAGACTTTTCCAGTGAGTCAACTCGTCGCATGAGGGGGCCAAAGTATTGCAGTTTCAGCTTTAGCATCAGTCCCTCCAATGAACACCCAGGATTGATCTCCTTTAGAATGGACTGGTTGGATCCCCTTGCAGTCCAAGGGACTCTCAAGAGTCTTCTCCAACACCACAGTTCAAAAGCATCGATTCTTCGGCGATCAGCTTTCTTCACAGTCCAACTCTCACATGACCACGGGAAAAACCATAGCCTTGACTAGACGGACCTTGGTTGGCAAAGTAATGTCTCTGCTTTTTAATATACTATCAAGGTTGGTCATAACTTTCCTTCCAAGGAGTAAGCGTCTTTTAATTTCATGGCTGCAATCAGCAGCCGCAGTGATTTTGGAGCCCAAAAAAATAAAGTCTGACACTGTTTCCACTGTTTCCCCATCTATTTCCCATGAAGTGATGGGACCAGATGCCATGATCTTTGTTTTCTGAATGTTGAGCTTCAAGCCAACCTTTTCTCTCTCCTCTTTCACTTTCATCAAGAGGCTTTTGAGTTCCTCTTCACTTTCTGCCATAAGGGTAGTGTCATCTGCATATCTGAGGTTATTGATATTTCTCCCAGCAATCTTGATTCCAGCTTGTGCTTCCTCCAGCCCAGCATTCCTCATGATGTACTGTGCATATAAGTTAAATAAGCAAGGTGACAATATACAGCCTTGACTTACTCCTTTTCCTATTTGGAACCAGTCTATTGTTCCATGTACAGTTCTGACTGTTGCTTCCTGACCTGCATACAGGTTTCTCAAGAGGCAGGTCAGATGGTATGGTATTCCCATCTCTTTCAGAATGTTCCACAGTTTATTGTGATCCACACAGTCAAAGGCTTTGGCATAGTCAATGAAGCAGAAATAGATGTTTTTCTGGAACTCTCTTGCTTTCTCCGTCATCCAGCGGATGTTGGCAATGTGATCTCTGGTGCCTCTGCCTTCCAGGCTCAAATCCTAGTCTCTTAATTCCTCCCCCTGTTTTCTTTCAGCAACAGCCACTGTGGAACATGATCCACAACCTAACCAACCACCACCACGCAGCCATGGTCTCAGGACCCTCATTGCTCGGGCAGGAGCATTCCTTCTTTAAGTCCCCAAAGCTTGTCAGCTCCACCATTATCTCAGGTCCTTTGGTGGCCATTTTCACTGTCAACCCAGCATTCCAGGAAGATGGATTGTGGTACCTGAGAGAATTCCTTACTGAGTGAGTTTGGGTTTTTGTGTTGCCTGGAAACCTCTGTTAAATATCCTGTCCCCACAGGAAGACAGTCATAAAGAATTTCATGACTATTTCTCCAGGAGGCAAAAGTGTAGGATATTTACAACTTGGGTACCAAGATGCAGTGACTCACAAGCATAATCAGGCCAAGGGTCCTTCCTGAGCAGCGCCCTTTCTGGGTCATTCTGGGGTGGAATCAAGGTCCCACAAACTGCAGCCAGAGCTGTATCACGCCTGTGTTCCCTGCAGCGTCAGGCAGCAGGAGCCGATTGATTCATGTGAGCTCCTTCCCCTGTGTCTTATTGTGCCTATTTCCAACAGGAAGGACTTCAATAAGATCATTTGTTGTTCAGGTGCTAAGTCTTGCCCAACTCTTTGTAACCCCATGGACTGCAGCATGCCAGTCTTCCCTGTCCTTCACTGTCTCCTGGAGTTTGTTCAAACTCATGTCCATTGAGTCAGTTATGCTATCCAACCATTTCATCCTCTGACATCTTCTTCTTCTTTTGCCTTTACTCTTTCCCAGCATCAGGATCTTTTGCAATGAGTTGATTCTTCACATCAGGTAGCCAAAATATTGGAGCTTCAGCATTGGCATCAGTCCTTCCAAAGAGTATTCAGGACTGATTTCCTTTAGGAAATTGACTGGTTTGATCTCCTTGCAGTCCAAAGGACTCTCAAGTGTCTTCTCCAACACCACAATTTGAAAGCATCAATTCTTCAGTTCTCGGCCTTCTTTATGATCGAACTCTCACATCCATACACAACTAGTGGAAAAATCATGGCTTTGATTACATGGACCTTTGAGGACAAATCCTGAAAGTGATGTCTCTGCTTTTTAATATGTTGTATTGGTTTGTAACTGTGAAGAAAGCTGATCGCCAAAGAATCGATGCTTTTGAACTGTGGTGTTGGAGAAGACTCTTGAGAGTCCCTTATACTGCAAGGAGATCCAACCAGTCCATTCTAAAGGAGATCAATCCTGGGTGTTCATTGGAAGGACTGATGCTAAAGCTGAAACTGCAATACTTTGGCCACCTCATGCGACGAGTTGACTCACTGGAAAAGACTCTGATGCTGGGAAAGGTTGGGGGCGGGAGGAGAAGGGGACGACAGAGAATGAGATGGCTGGATGGCATCACCGACTCTGTGGACATGAGTTTGGGTGTACTCCGGGAGTTGGTGATGGACAGGGAGGCCTGGCGTGCTGTGATTCATGGGGTCACGGAGAGTCGGACACGACTGAGCGACTGAACTGAACTGAACTGATTGGTTTGTTATAGCATTCCTGCCAAACAGCAAGCGTCTTTTAATTTCATGGCTGCAGACCCTATCCACAGTGATTTTGAAGATCAGTGCTTACCAAACTGCTCATTTAGTTACATTTAGTTGCTTTCTTGAAAAGAAAGCAATGCCAAGAAGGATAAACAAATACAGCAAATAACAGCAGAGCGCCTCTGGTTGAAAGGCTCCCTGAGCTATGAAGGAAGCCTGAAACTCTTCTCTGCTCAGCCACATAAGCCTTAAGGCTGCTCCATGGGACCCATAGGGCCCCACAGAACAGAGCTTGGAAAGCAGGGGGTTAGATGATCTCTAGCAATCCTTGACATCTCTAAAGCCATACCATAGGCCCCTTTTATTAAATCTTGATTCTCACTTGGCTTTTATTCATTTGTTACCCATCTTCTTAACTCCAGTGACAGAAATGGAAGAACATTTGTGCAGGAAGTGGTAGGGAACATCCTGCATCTGTATCTTCCCTGCAGGATTTTAATCCAGAGATATTTGGTGTCCCTAATTACAACATGCAATCTTAAAAATGACAGAATGATTTCTGTTCATTTCCAAGGCAAACCATTCAATATTACAGTAATCCAGGCCTATGCCCCAACCAGTAACGCTGAAGAAGCCGAAGTTGAACGGTTCTATGAAGACCTACAAGACCTTTTAGAACTAACACCCAAAAAAGATGTCCCTTTCATTATAGGGGACTGGAATGCAAAAGTAGGAAGTCAAGAAACACCTGGAGTAACAGGCAAATTTGGCCTTGGAGCACGGAATGAAGCAGGGCAGAGGCTAATAGAGTTTTGTCAAGAGAATGCACTGGTCATAGCAAACACCCTCTTCCAACAACACAAGAGAAGACTCTACACATGGACATCACCAGATGGTCAACACCGAAATCAGATTGATTATATTCTTTGCAGCCAAAGATGGAGAAGCTGTATACAGTTAGCAAAAACAAGACCAGGAGCTGACTGTGGCTCAGATCATGAACTCCTTATTGCCAAATTCAGACTTAAATTGAAGAAAGTAGGGAAAACCACTAGACCATTCAGATATGACCTCAATCAAATCCCTTATGATTATACAGTGGAAGTGAGAAATAGATTTAAGGGACTAGATCTTATTGATAGAGTGCCTGATGAACTCTGGACGGAGGTTCGTGACATTGTACAGGAGACAGGGACCAAGACGATCGCCATGGAAAAGAAATGCAAAAGAGTGAAATGGCTGTCTGAGGAGGGCTTACAAATAGCTGTGAAAAGAAGAGAGGTGAAAAGCAAAAGAGAAAAGGAAAGATATAAGCATCTGAATGCAGAGTTCCAAAGAATAGCAAGGAGAGATAAGAAAGACTTCCTCAGTGATCAATGCAAAGAAATAGAGGAAAACAACAGAATAGGAAAAACAAGAGACCTCTTCAAGAAAATTAGAGATTCCAAGGGAACATTTCATGCAAAGATGGGCTCGATAAAGGACAGAAATGGTATGGACCTAACAGAAGCAGAAGATATTAAGAAGAGGTGGCAAGAATACACAGAAGAACTATACAAAAAAGATCTTCACGACCAAGATAGTCACGATAACGTGATCACTGACCTAGAGCCAGACATCTTGGAATGTGAAGTCAAGTGGGCCTTAGAAAGCATCACTACGAACAAAGCTAGTGGAGGTGATGGAATTCCAGTTGAGCTATTTCAAGTATTGAAAGATGATGCTGTGAAAGTGCTGCACTCAATATGCCAGCAGATTTGGAAAACTCAGCATTGGCCACAGAACTGGAAGAGGTCAGTCTTCATTCCAATCCCAAAGAAAGGCAATGCCAAAGAATGCTCAAACTACCGCACAATTGCACTCATCTCCCACGCTAGTAAAGTCATGCACAAAATTCTCCAAGCCAGGCTTCAGCAGTATGTAAACCGTGAACTCCCAGATGTTCAAGCAGGTTTTAGAAAAGGCAGAGGCACCAGAGATCAAATTGCTAACATCCACTGGATCATGGAGAAAGCAAGAGAGTTTCAGAAAAACATCTATTTCTGCTTCATTGACTATGCCAAAGCCTTTGACTGTGTGGATCACAATAAACTGTGGAACATTCTGAAAGAGATGGGAATCCCAGACCACCTGACCTGCCCCTTGAGAAATCTGTATGCAGGTCAGGAAGCAACAGTTAGAACTGGACATGGAACAACAGACTGGTTCCAAATAGGAAAAGGTGTACGTCAAGGTTGTATATTGTCACCTTGCTTATTTAAATTCTATGCAGTGTACATCATGAGGAACGCTGGGCTGGAAGAAGCACAAGCTGGAATCAAGATTGCTGGGAGAAATATCAATAATCTCAGATATGCAGATGACACTACCCTTATGGCAGAAAGTGAAGAGGAACTCAAAAGCCTCTTGATGAAAGTGAAAGAGGAGAGAGAAAAGGTTGGCTTGAAGCTCAACATTCAGAAAACAAAGATCATGGCATCTGGTCCCATCACTTCATGGGAAATAGATGGGGAAACAGTGGAAACAGTGTCAGACTTTATTTTTTTGGGCTCCAAAATCACTGCAGATGCTGATTGCAGCCATGAAATTAAAAGACGCTTATCCTTGGAAGGAAAGTTATGACCAACCTTGATAGTATATTAAAAAGCAGAGACATTACTTTGCCAACCAAGGTCCGTCTAGTCAAGGCTATGGTTTTTCCCGTGGTCATGTATGGATGTGAGAGTTGGACTGTGAAGAAAGCTGATCGCCGAAGAATCGATGCTTTTGAACTGTGGTGTTGGAGAAGACTCTTGAGAGTCCCTTGGACTGCAAGGAGATCCAACCAGTCCATTCTAAAGGAGATCAATCCTGGATGTTCATTGGAGGGACTGATGCTAAAGCTGAAACTGCAATACTTTGGCCCCCTCATGCGGCGAGTTGACTCACTGGAAAAGTCTCTGATGCTGGGAAAGGTTGGGGGCGGGAGGAGAAGGGGACGACTGAGAATGAGATGGCTGGATGGCATCACCGACTCTGTGGACATGAGTTTGAGTGAACTCCGGGAGTTGGTGATGGACAGGGAGGCCTGGCGTGCTGTGATTCATGTGGTCGCGGAGAGTCGGACACGACTGAGCAACTGAACTGAACTGAACTGAATTACAACATGCCTTCCTATGGTGTGTACTCCAACCAGCATACATCATGCCACCTCCCTCTTCATATATAGCATCATGACGCTGAACATCCCAGTTACTCTGCTATGGGTATCATTGGGTTGCCTGTATGTTAGTCTTGAACACAATGCTCTTGCACTCCCTCAGTGCCTAGGTAAATGGAGTTGGGCATCTTTCTCTAGCACAAGTCATGTTCTTTGTTCTTTAGCTTTCCTGCTTGGCTTCTGAATGTCCCAGGTCATATTCTGTCTATATATATATATATATCTACGGTCACTAACCTCTCCTACTGTGTGTATGCTGGAGTTGCCATTTCCTTTTCCAGGGGATCTTCCTGACCCAGGGATCAAACCTGCATCTCTTGTGTCTCCTGCTTTGCAGGCAGATTCTTTACCTGCCGAACCTTCAGGGAAGCCCCAAATTTACCAAATATTTTCTATTTTAATAATAAGATGAGCTTACTGAAACATAATTCTTTATCTAACAAGTAGTGTTATAGTGTATCTCCCCAAAACTCACATGCTGAAATCCTACCCTGTGAAGTGATGGTATTAGGAGGTGGGGCCTTTGGGAAGTAACTAGGATTAAGTGAAATTCTGAGGGTGGAGGCCTCATAAGAGGCACAAGAGAGTTTGCTTCCTCTCTCCAATCTCTGCCATGAGATGACACAGCTGGAAATCAGCAGTTCAAAGCCCAAAAGAGCCTTCACTAGAATGTGACCATGCTGGCATCAGATCTCGCACATCCAGTCTCCAGGGAGAAATAAACTGTTTATAAACCTCCCAGTCTATGGTACTTTGTTACGGTAGCCCCAACTAATTAAGAAAGAATCAAAACAAAATTTGGTATTCCCTACTAGCTTCAAAAGGCTTCCCAGTTTCCACTTGTGGTAAAGAACCCGCCTGCCAATGCAAGAGATGTAAGAGACATGGGTTCAATCCCTGGGTTGAGAAGATCCCCTAGAGAAGGAAATGGCAATCCTCTCTAGTATTCTTGCTTGGAGAATTCCACGAGCAGAAGGGCCTGGTGGGTTACAGTCCATGGGGTTGAAAAGAGTCCAACATGACTGAGCAACTAACATCTCACGAATAGAATAGGCTCTGTGAGTTCTGTGAGTCTCTTAAGTGAAACAAATATGGGATGGCTTTGGGAAACTGCTGAGTTTGCAGTCTGGAATCTTCAAAGGAACTCTGGGCTGAGAGTTCTGGGTCTAGTGCTGGCTGTCACTGTTGTGGTGGATGTGATCCTGAGCAAGTCACATTATACCTCCCATCTGAACAGTCAGTATAAAAGCTCACCTCTTCTTTCTTAGGCTCATACTGAGGGCAAAATGATGTCACAAGTGGAAGAATGTTCTGAGAACATTTATGAAAGGATAAAATAAGACAAAGTGGCATTTTAATAATGTGACAACTGTGCTGTGAAGGGAAATGTACAAATGCAGGTACTTATGATCTAAATGAACCTTCTCAGTAGTGTTACCAGTAGCAGCATCCCTAGCCTCTCGGCTGTTGATGACCCTGTTCATGAGGTCCCAGAGTCAGCCACAACTGAACAACTAACATTTTCACTTTTCACTGAGCTTGCGGTTGGTGTCAGAAGTGATGGTGGTCTTGTGTGGACTTTTCCTTCTAAATTTGTAAGTTGGATCCTTGCAATTGAGTCACAAGTCTTGGGCAGACTTGCCATCTGGAGGACTGCATCCATAACCTTACAGTTTGGTTAACTCCAGACAGGATGTGTAAGGAAAACCATCCAAGCCCCAATCTAGATCTTCCAGAGAGAAGGGGGCCTCATCAAAGTCCCAGTCAGCTGGAGTTCTCCAGCACTGACTGTGGGGCTTCGGGGTGCTGCTACTGATAACACTACTGAGAAGGTTCATTGAGAACATAAGTACCTGTGTTTGTACATTTCCCTTCATAGCACAGTTGTCATATTATTAAAATACCATTTTGTCTTATTTTATCCTGAGAAGTAAAACTTCTTAGAACATTCTTCCACTTGTGACATCATTTTGCCCTCAGTATGAGCCTAAGAAAGAAGAGGTGAGCTTTTATACTGACTGTTCAGATGGGAGGTATAATGTGACTTGCTCAGGGTCACACCCACCACTAGAGTGACAGCCAGCACTAGACCCAGAATTCTCAGTCCAGAGTTCCTTTGAAGAGTGCAGCCAGCCAAGAAGTCTGAAATTCCTCACTCCATTTCTTTTTGAAAAATTACTTATTTATTTTTGGCCACACTGGGCCTTTGCTGCAGCACAGGGACTGCCCTCTAGTTGCGGTAGGTGGACTTCCCACCGTGGTGGCTTCTCCTGTTGTGGACATAGCCACTAGGTGTGTGGGCTTCAGTAGTTTCAACTTGCATGGGCTCAGTAGTTGCAGCGCAGAGGCTTAGTTGTTCCGTGGCACATGGGGTCTTCATGGACCAGGGATCAAACCCATGTCCCCTGCATTGACAGGCAGATTCTTATCCACTGTACCACCAGGGAAGTCCCTCACTCTGTTTCTTTAAGACTGCCCTTATACCTCTTAGAAATACTGCAGAGAAGCTGAACATTGATACAGTAAGCGTGAAATTACCCCATGTCTGCCCTAAGTCATGTTTGCATGAACTCTCCCCTCCACTGTGATAACCCAAGAAGCTTCACTCTTTTTGTGGTGGACACTGTCAGTGCTCTGCCCAGATCACCTTCAGCTCTTTCTGTTTGCGCCCTTCCTCTGAGTTTCAGTGTGCTTCTCAAACAGCCTATACTGTTGGAAACTATCCCACGGAGCAGAGCCACGTTGCCTGAATACCCAGAGAGCTGAAGGACTTTCCACCCTGGGGTAGCCCTGAGCCAGTGACTGATGGGTGTAATATATGAAAGTCCAGTGCTCCTGCCTCTCTTTGGTGTGACTCTGAGGCATAATGAACTTCAGAGGTCTCAGTAGGATCAGGATACAGCCATCGTGTACAGAACTTTTCCTGAAACAGTATTCTACTTAATTCTTCCCTTTCCAGATTCTCCTGGGAGCATCACCTTAACAAATTGTTGTTGTTTTTCTTGTTCGGTTGCTAAATCATGTCCAATTCTTTTTGACTACATGCACTGTAGTCTTCCAGGCTCTTCTGTCCTCCACTATCTCCCAGAGTTGCTCAAATTCCTGTCCATTGAGTCAATGATGCTATCCAACCATCTCATCCTCTGTCACCCCCTTCTTCTTTTGCCTTTGATCTTTCCCAGCATCACGGTCTTTTCCAATGAGTCGGCAGTTTACATTAGGTGGCCATAGTACTGGAGCCTCAGCGCCAGCGTCAGTTCTTCCAATGAATATTCAGGGCTGATTTCCTTTAGGATTGACTGGTCTGATCTCCTTACAGTCCAAGGGACTCTGTAGAGTCTTCTCCAAAACCACAGTTCAAAAGCATCAGTTCTTCAGTGCTCAGCCTTCTTTATTCAGTTCAGTCGCTCAGTCGTGTCTGGCTCTTTGCGACCCCATGAATCACAGCACGCCAGGCCTCCCTGTCCATCACCAACTCCCGGAGTTCACTCAAACTCATGTCCACAGAGTCAGTGATGCCATCCAGCCATCTCATTCTCTGTCGTCTCTGTCTCCTCCTGCCCCCAATCCCTCCCAGAATCAGAGTCTTTTATAGTGAGTCAACTCATCGCATGAGGTGGCCAAAGTATTAGAGTTTCAGCTTTAGCATCAGTCCTTCCAATGAACACCCAGGATTACTAATACACAAATGCTCATCTCAGGGTCTGCTTCTTGGGAGCCCAATCCAAGACACTTCCTAACCCCTATCTGACATAGAAAGACTCAGAATCATGGGAACTGAGCACCCAACTTTGTCCCTATAGGGGACAAATACAGAGGGATCTGATAGAAAAAGACCACTGAACCCCATAAATTTGGATGTGAAATGGGAGCCTAGATACTTCGTGGCCAGTCATCTTAGGAAGGTTTCTGAACTTCTCTAAGATTCAGCTGTCCAATCTACAATTTGAGGGAAGAGGGTGGCATTACGAGCTGAACTGTGACTCCTTAAAATTCGCATGTTGCTGGCAATTCCCTGGGGGTAAGTGGATAAGAATCTGCCTGCCAATGCAGGGGACACAGGATCAAGGCCTGGTCCAGGAGAATTCCACATTCCACTGAGCAGCTAAGCCCGTGCACACAACTGAGCACGACCACAACCACTGAGCCCAGATTCTAAGCTGCAACTATTGAACCTGTGTGCTGCAACTGCGAAAGCCTGCTTGCCTACAGCCTGTGCTCTGCAACAACCACAGAAGCCTCAGCAATGAGAAACCCCCGAACCACTTGAACAAAGAGTAGCTCCCCACTTGCCCCAACCAGAGAACGCCTGTGCACAGCAATGAAGACCCAGTGGAACTCCCCCCGCAAAGATTTATATGTTATAGCCCTAGCCCTAACCTCCAGTGCCTCAGAACGTGACTGTATTTGGATAGAAAGCCTTAAAAGAGATAATTAAAGTAAAATGAAGTCACATAGGTGGGCCCTAATCCGGCATGACTGGTGTCCTCATAAGAAGAGGAGATTCGGACACAGACTCAAATAGAGACGTAAAACCATGGAAGCCACAGGGACAAGGAGGCCATCTGCAAGCCAAGGACAGATAGCTCACAGGGGAGAAAAGAAGAAGAAGAAAAATAAAAACCCTGCCCAAACCTTGATCTTGGCCTTCCAGCCTTCAAACTCTGGATACATTTCTGTTGCTTACGTCACCCCGTCTGTGTCTCCCTGAGGACAGCTAGGCTAAGAGTAGGTCCACCTCTTAGTCTGACAATCAAGACCAAGAAGCTCATGTCACACAGCAACAGCCACTGGAGTCATTCTGGCAAAACAGATACCCTGTTAGAATTCAATGCCGGGTTCCATGGCCCTGATCACCTGGGGCTCAAGGGCTCCATGAATTTGCTCTCTTATCCTCCCCACAGGTTCAAGCCCTCGTGGTGGTGATGCTGGCAGGGGGAGGGTCTGGAACAGCAGCCAGTCAACTGAGCATCAGCATTTGGAAACAATTCCTGAAAAGGAGTGAGGGGGCAGGTTGCAAGCTGGCAGCTTTCACTCCCGATCTTGAAAAGTTCTTATCACTTAGAGATACCTACTGATGTCTTCCAGATGGAACACGATGTGGTTTACTTCAAAATAATTCAGGGCACAATGGGAAGAGCGTGACAACATAGATAAGTCAACACAGATATGAGTTAACTGATGCAGCTGGGTGAAGGGTACACGGAGGTTTATTATATGATTTTTGTGTGTGTGCATGTGTGTTTGGAAAGTTCCATAATCAAAAGCTTAGCATTTTTACTTAGTAATTATGTAAGAAATTGACATAGCAGGTCTGAAATTCTTAGAAAGGCCTTTGACAGGCATCTGGGAACTTGACTAGTTCCTTACTTGGATAGATAACATATCCCAGCTGAAAAGAGTGGCTTGCTGTACCTAGACTGGGAAACAAGATGGTTTATATGGGACATTTGCTTTCTCCCAGGAATCTGGAATGCTCAGCAGACTGACCAGCTCCCAGGAAAAACTTGGGCATTGGGTCCCTAGTGGGCTTTTCTTCACAGAAGCATCACAAGCATATGACTGCATGTTGTTGCTGGGGAAGAGTGTGCTCTGTGTGACGTCTCGTGGGAGGGAGCAAGCAGAGGGAAGCCAGAGCAGAAGGAGTCTGGGTTCCACCAGTGTCTTTTCACCTTATCATCCATCCGCGTCTCCTACAACTTGACTTCAGGAAAACTTACTGCGAGCATGACAATATACCAAGTCCCCTGAGTCCCTCCAGTGAGTCTCCAAACATGGGGGTAACCTCGGGGACCCTCAACACAGTTTATTTTATTTTTTAATCACTTTTTAGCCCTTGTGTTTTTAAAATTTTTATGGAAATATAGTAGATTTACAATGTTGCGTTAGTTTCAGGTGAAAGCAGCTATCATTTTAAACTAAGATGATTTTACATAAAACTTTGAATTTACAGTTTCTCTTGAAAAAGTACAAAATCCAACAACCCTGGATCTTTGACAGGTGGTTTGACACAGTCCTCAGAAATACAGGTTCCTGAGGTATGTCCATTACAAGGCACAACTTGCTGTCCATTAAAGCTCCTTCAGGCCCTTTGAAGATTCAGCAAATATTTACAAAGAACTTCGAGTTATTAGGTTTGTGCTAATAATGTTAATAAACAGTAGTAATACTTTGCACTTGCTTGCTCTGTCCCAGGCATTATCTACATCATCCCTAATCCTGACACCTGCAAGGTAGATCTTATAATCACCATTTCCAGGGTCATTTGTTCTGTGACTGCTGAGTGTCTAGACCACATGCAGGCAAAGTCCTAGGCAGTGAAAAACAGAGGGGCAAATAAGACGAGGCTCCTGCTTGCATCACCTTATATTTTTACCAGTAAAGACAGACAACAAACTAGTCAATAAATGAATGGATAATGTATGTATCAGGCAATACTAAGTACTGTGATGTAAAATCAAGCCAGCAAAAGGGTCAGAGAGGGAGGAACTTGAAGATGTGTAACTAGGAAGGACTTCCCTGAGGACATAATATTTAACCAAGTGCCTGAATGAGGTATGAGTGGGAGCTTGCAGACCTGGGGAATAGCTTCCCAGGACCAGAAAGAGCATGTGCAAGTGTCCCAAGGCAGAAGTGAGCTTGCTTTGTCTGAGTTGTTAGAGCTTGATGAGCAAGAGGTCAAAAAGTTCAGCAGTGGACCTACTATGAGGGTCTATAGAAGGAACTTTAGATGTTATTCTTGGTGAGATAGGAAAATATTGGAGTGTTTTAACCAAGATGTGGACCCAATAGTGGAAATTGAGGGTCAGAGACAGTAAATAACATTGCCCACAAATAGCAGAGGCAGAATTCAATCCCATATCTATTTAACTCCAGATAGAGTTCAGGGTCCATGCCATTGCAGAGGGAATGTTTCTTTTTCTCAGAGTTCTCAGAGAACTGAAAACCCAACAAAATTCCCAGCTTCCCTTTGCTCTGAGACCCACCATCATAAACTCACAGTTTAAGGAAGCTTCCTAGTCTGAGAAAGGGGTATCTGTTACATTCAGCATTTGGGCCAAGATAAATGTAGGTAGTTGCTGCTTCGGAGAAGGCAATGGCAAGCCACTCCAGTACTCTTGCCTAGAAAATCCCATGGACGGAGGATCCTGGTAGGCTGCAGTCCATGGGGTCGCTACGAGTCAGACATGACTGAGCGACTTCACTTTCACTTTTCACTTTCACACACTGAAGAAGGAAATGGCAACCCACTCCAGTGTTCTTGCCTGGAGAATCCCAGGGATGGTGGAGCCTGGTGGGCTGCCGTCTATGGGGTCACACAGAGTCGGACATGACTGAAGTGACTTAGCAGCAGCAGTTGCTGCTTAATGATTATTAAAAATTAGAAACACACTATTTACAAGAGCCAAGACAATGAAACAACCTAAGCGTCCATCCACAAATGAATGGATAAAGAAGATATGATACATATATAATGGAATACTACTCAACCATGAAAAAGAATGAATAATGCCATTTGCAGCAACATGGATGGATCTAGAGATTATCATACTAAGTGAAGTAGGTCAGACAAATATCATATGATACCACTTATATACAGAATCTAAAGAAAAGCACAAATTAACTTATTCACAAAACGGAAATAGACTCATAGATGTAGAAAATAATCTTATGGTTACCAAATGGGAAGGGAGGGGTAAATTGGGAGTATGGGATTAACAGATGCACACTACTGTTTATAAAAGAGGTAAGGAACAAGTATTTACTGCACAGCACAGGAAACTATATTTCATATTGTGCAATAAATTATAATGGAAAAGAATCCAAAGAAGAAAACAGATATACATTGATACATATATATATTAATATGTATAACCAAATCACTTTGCCTTACACCTAAAACTAACACAATATTGTAAATCAACTATGTGTTGTGTGTGCTAAGTCACTTCAGTCATGTTTGACTCTTTGTGACTATAGACTATAGCCTTCCAGGCTCCTTTGTCCATGGGATTTCCAAAGCAAGAATACTAGAGTGGGTTGCTATTTCCTCCTCCAGGGGATCTTCCCGACCCAGGGATCGAACCTGAGTCTCTTATGTCTCTTGCATTGGCAGGCAGATTCTTTGCCACTGGCGCCACCTGGGAAGCCCCCAGTCAAACCTGAGTCTCTTATGTCTCCTGCATTGGCAGGCAGATTTTTTGCTACTAGCGCCACCTGGGAAGCCCCCAAAAGTTAATAACACAGGGGTATGTTTACATGAACTCATTCATGACAACTCATGATTAAGTGCAGTTTTTATCAATTAAATCACTTGAAAACCACTGATACGCTTGCTATTATGAGAAAAAAGCATTAGTTAAGATAAAAGGAATCATCTTGTAATACAAATGATGACTTCCTATCTTCTTTCTTCCTCAAATTATGGTTTCTGTACATGAGATATTCTTAAAGCAGTTATTAACTCAGATCCCTGAGTTATTAGTGCCAGCCTCACTGTATCCTTGTTACTAAGATCTGTAACATTAGACAGAGCATGCTGAGGTTTACATGTGATTAAACTCCCTCTCCTCCTGGTGGAGAAGGAACCACACTCACTGGAACTGGCCCATCAAACCTAGAGAATTTATACCACCTCTTTAGAATTCCAGTCCTCTCCTCACTGTCATATTAAACGATCCCCCTCAGACACTGGGACCCTGGATGCTTTTAGTCCTATATCTGAATTTTCTTTGGCCAAACAGAAGCAGCCTTTAATTCCCCAGAGGACTCCAGCAGGAAGAAAATGTAGGTGTGCTTCAAGCCTGCTGATGATCAAAGGGAGAAACCAACTTTTGTGCCAGTAACTCTTGATTATTCAGGGGCGGATGATCCAATTTGTGGATTAGCTGGGCCTCTTGGTCTTTCCTGATTTCACTGATCATTAGCCCATGGCCCCCTCGGGCCAGGAAGATAAAAGGAAGGCCAGGCAAAGCGGTCCACTGGCTTCTTGGCAGATCCCGTAAAAGGGGGCCGGGCAGAGAGGCAGTCATATGCAATGGAGAAAATGAGGTTTAGGGATTATCCGGATTTCAATGAGCTGGTTTCTCCATAGCTCCCTGGCCCCCCACCTGGGTCCCTAACTCTGGATAATGGACGGTGTACCTTGGATGGGGCGGAGCATAGAAACGGCCCAGTGGATTCCGAAAGTGATATTTCAAGTACCCTGGGGGGCAGGGCTGTGAAGTTGCGCTTTACCGAGATCCTCCGAGCACCAGGCTTCTCCTCATTTCACGGCAGGCGTGGGGAGGTGGGGTTGCTGGTTTCTATACAGGACACTTCGGCACCAGAACAGCAAGGCTTTTAACTTGAGAAGAAGAGTTCATCCTCTTATAAAGCACTTTCTAGGATCCCAAAAGCCTCCAAGGAGTGGGGGAGGGGAGAGAGGAGGAGGAGGAGGAGCGAGAAAGCAGAGAAAGAAATAAAGAGAGAAGAAGCGAGGAAAGAGAAGAAGGATGGGAGTGGGGGAGTGAGGGGGAGAAACCGCAGTCCAGCCTGAACAGGTTTTGATCCCAAAAGTCCTGGAACAAGCCTTCTCAATGATCAGATCAGACTCACGAATAAGCACTGGGGAATCATAAATCCAGCTCCTCTGCAAAGTCAAGCTAGGAAAGAGGGCCAGAGGGACTTGGCACAGCAGGAAGACCAGATCTGCCACTTAGCCACTGTGACTTTGGGTGAGTTACTCTCGAAGCCTCAATTTCCACATATGAACAGTCAGGATAATATGAGTACAAATTCCTTCATGCTCCTGGAGGAAAAACTGAGATTCCCCCAAATACAGATCCCAGCCCAAGAGGGGGCACGTGGAAAGCACTGAATGGATGAACAGAGCTCCAGAAGGGCTGTGAGCCTCGGCCCTCACAGAGATGCCCACAGCCTCATCACACACAGCCTGTTCCTGGCGCCTGAGTGTGTGGTCAGCTCCACCACCCTGTTGTGTTTCGGCTGTCGATGGCAGCCAAGCATCCAGGACACCACTGGGCTCATTTATGGATTGTCCCAGACCTACGGTCTCCTGACAAGGAGTCTGGTCTGGGCATTTGAGATCCAAGTCCTGGATGATACTGGCTTGCTCCGTGATATTGGAAAGTCATATGCCTTCTCCTAAGTCTGTGTCGCTTTTCTTTAAATGGGAGCAAGAATTCCTCTTGTATCCTGGGGAGTGAGACAGTGTGAGCTGAAGAGTGGAACCTGCCGCTGTAAATGAGAGAATGATGCTGCGCGGTGGGGCGAGGGGAGTGTCAGCAGGGGGAGGGTGTCAGGGGAAAAAATGGGTTCAATTACTCAAAATGGCTTCCTAGTTTTCAAAGGTTCTAGTAAATATTTATAATCTCTAACAAAGGAAGTCTATGGAGCCAGACACCCAGAGAGTAACTTCAGGCCCCACTCCTTGCCCCCAAAACAAAGAATTACAGTCAGTCCTCACAGGACACTCACTAACCCAGTGCCAGCATCGAGCTGAGCTCAGTACCGGAAGCTGGAGATGCAGAGATAAATCCCCTTACAAAGAGACAGAAAGACCAGAGACAAAAACACCAAGAGCTGCGTGAACTTCCCAAACTCTCTGGTCTCAGGCTCCCTTTTTATACTTAAACATTATAATGTGCTTGTGTCTATTTATATTTGTCCACAAGTTAAAACAAGTATTTAAAAAACAAGAACACACAAGCACACATTTCAACACCCATCAGAGAAATTCCATCCTTGCAGGTCACGGAACTTCTGGAAAACTCCCCCATACACTCATGGGAGAAGGGGAGTGAAAAAGAAAAGTACAGTTTTGGTGTTAGTATGGAAATCGTTTTGACTTCTCAGAGCCCCCTGGAAGAATTTTGGGGATCTCCAGATTCACTGGACCACACTCTAAGGACCACTTCTCTGGGGGTGGGATGCTCAAACTTTAACGTGCCTAATCACCACTTGGGAATCATGCTAAATTTCAGATTCTGGCAATCATATATATATGTGTGTGTGCGTGCATGAGTGCAAAGTTACTTCAGTCGTGTCCAACTCTTTGTGACCCTATAGACTGTAGCCTGCCAGGTTCCTCTGTCCATGGGATTCTCCAGGCAAGAATACTGGAATGAGTTGCCATGGCCTCCTCCAGTGGCTCTTCCTGACCCAGGGATCAAACCTGTGTCTCTCATGTCTCCTACATCGGAAGAAGTGTTCTTTACCACTAGCGCCACCTGGGAAGAATATATAAGGAATACATATATTCATTTCCATTGTAAGCTATTATAAGATATTGAATGTAGTTCCGTGTGCTGTATAGGAGGTCCTTGTTGGTTACCTATTTTATATATAGTTGCGTGTGTATGTTAATTCCAAACTCCTAATGCATCCCTCCTCCCCTTTTTCCCTTTGGTAACCATAAGTTTGTTTTCTATGCCTGTGAGTCTGCTTCTGTTTTGTAAATAAGTTCATTTGTATCATTTTTTTTTATGTTCCACATGTAAGTGATATCATGTGATATTTGCCTTTCTCTGACTTACTTCACTTAGTATGAGAATCTCTAGGTCCATCCATGGTGCTGCAAATGGCATTATTTTATTCTTTTATGGCTAAGTAGTATTCCAGTGTCTGTGTGTGTGTGTATCACATCTTCTTTATCCCTTCCTCTGTTGATGGACTTTTAGTTTGCTTCCATGTCTTGGATACTGTAAATAGTGCTACTGTGAATACTGGGCTATAAACTGCAGATTCTGATAAGACAGGACTGAGGTGGGGACCAGGACTCTGCATCATTGCTGGCAAGTCCCCAGGTGATGCTGATGTTGCAGTACTCGGACCACACTTTGAGCAGCAAGGCTATAAAAATCCGAAGAAGAAATTAGTTCACCATCGACTAAAGTGACCAAAATTTGGATCTTCCAAATTGGACAAAAGCATTCCAAATAGTGGGAATGGGTAAGAAGGCCATTTCAAGTGAAAGAGATGATGTAAGCAAAGGCACAAATGTAGGAAAATACAAATTTGACTAAAGCATAGTGTCCATGCTGCTGCTGCTGCTAAGTCACTTCCGTCGTGTCCGACCCTGTGTGACCCCATAGATGGCAGCCCACCAGGCTCCTCTGTCCACGGGATTCTCCAGGCAAGAATACTGGAGTGGTTTGCTATTTCCTTCTCCTATCAGTTCAGTTCAGTTCAGTTCAGTCGCTCAGTCGTGTCCGACTCTTTGCCACCCCATGAATCACAGCACGCCAGGCCTCCCTGTCCATCACCAACTCCCGGAGTTCACTCAAACTCATGTCCATCGAGTCAGTGATGTCATCCAGCCATCTCATCCTCTGTCGTCCCCGTCTCCTCCCGCCCCCAATCCTTCCCAGCATCAGAGTCTCTTCCAGTGAGTCAACTCGTCGCATGAGGTGGCCAAAGTATTGGAGTTTCAGCTTTAGCATCAGTCCTTCCAATGAACACCCAGGATTGATCTCCTTTAGAGTGGACTGGTTGGATCTCCTTCTCCTATAGTGCCCATAAAAACCTTCAAATTGCCCAACACTCCACCCTAAGGCCACAGCACTGTGTGTAAGGGAAGCAGGGAAGCACTGGCCTGGGTATCTCAGTGTAAAGGGTGTTAGACTTACTCCCACACATCATTATCACCAATACATGTCTACTGAGCATCATGGGAAGCAAGGAAGTCCAGTGTACATTGATGGTCTTGCTTCTCCATCATCTATCCCCATTTCTATCTTCCCTTGAGAGTCATCATTTTTCTACACTCAGTTTAAGTAGTTTGGCTAGGTTTGGCCCAGGAGAAGCACATGGTTCAGGTCTGGCTAATGAAAGTACAGCCTCCCTATGGCCATAGTGATTGTTCAAGAATGGACACAGGGCCAAACAAGCCACTGTTAGCCCCCCTGGTTCTTCTGCTAGTTTTACAGAAAAAGCATGCTGGGCGTCTAGACAGAGATGCCCAAGGAGCCCCAGATGTTAGAGTCTTTACAGATCAGGCTCCAGGTGGGTGAGTGAAGATGAACCCAGCCCCAGATGAACCTTCTGACAACAATCATCTAAGGAACCCCAAGCAAGCAATGCCTAGCTAAGCCCAGTCAACCCTCAGATTCATAAGCAAACTGAGTGAGTGTTGCTTTAAGCCACCGTGTTTGGTGATTTATTATATAATAGACAGACAGAACTAGTGCTTGCTCATGTGCTCATCACTCAGTCGTGTTCAACTCTTTGCAACCCCACTGACTGTAGCCTTCCAGTCTCCTCTGTCCATGGGATTGTCCTGGCAAGAATACTGGAGTAGATTGCCATTCTCTCCTCCAGGGGATCTTCCTGACCAAGGGATCAAACCTGCAACTCCTGTGATTCCTGCGCTGTAGGCAGATTCTTTACCACTGATCCACCGGGGAAGCCTAGAACTGATGCTAGGCTTACCTATTAATTCCAGCACTAAAAACACCAGAAAATGAATCAAAATTCAGGACAAGGAAACCATTGGACAAATAACAAATTTTCCAAATGTCTTCGTTTTGAACCAACATGGTATTTGTAGATTTTGTCAATAAATATGAGTCTCAGTGTATACCTGCCTTGAGTAACTCACTTTTTTAAGCATCTGCCATGAGACCAGGCCTCCTGTCAGGTAATTCAAATGCTTTAAATGAAGTCTGAATAGAGACATACCATTACCCTATTTAGAGAGAAGAAAAGTGATGTGTAAAGAGATAAAGCACAGCTGGTAAATGGTAGAGCCAAGACTTGAACCCAAAGCCCATCTTCCCAGAATTCCAAGCTGTCTGCCCATTGATTTCTTCTCTTTCCTGGGCACTTTAAACATTATCCACAGAATCAGCACTTTCTACTGTGAGACAAGACTAGAAAACGATGCGCATGAGACAGGGTGCTCAGGGCTTGTGCACTGGGATGACCCTGAGGGATGGTATGGGGAGGGTCAGGATGGGGAACATAGGTATACCCATGGCTGATTCATGTGAATGTATGGCAAAAACACCACAATATTGTAAAGTAATTAGCCTCCAATTAAAATAAATTAAAAAATAAACAAAAAAGAAAGCAATGAGACCCCTTTTCTGTTTGGCATGTCACAGGAGGTCTCATCACCCCTGCAGACCTAGTGCTTTCCTATCTTCAGAGGTCTGTGTGCCCCGCTCTGAACAATGCATCATGCTGTTGAACACAGGAAGCCATGTGGTAAACCAAGGGAGGGGCAGCAAGGCCTTGGGATCAGATGCCCTGATCAAAATTCTGGCTTCACCACTGGGCAACTGTGGGACCACCAGGCAGTGACTGAAGCACTTGTTCTGGATCAGCATCCTCCTACCTAAAAGAGCTACAGAAAGCACCCCTTGCACAGGCTGGTCACGAGAATCAAGCCCAATAGTCCAGGCTACAGCAGGAACGTAGTGAACATTCTATAATGTTTGGAGGTTCCCATTATCTTCCCTGGTAGCTCAGATGGTTAAGAGTCCTCCTGCAATGCAGGACACCTGGGTTCGATCCCTGGGTTGGGAAGATCCCCTGGAGAAGGGAATGGCAACCCACTCCAGTGTTCTTGCCTGGAGAATTCCATGGACAGAGGAGCCTGGCAGGCTACAGTCCATGGGGTCGTAAAGAGTCGGATATGACTTAGCGACTTTCACTTTCACATTATAGAACAGTGCCTGCTCACTGATGCTTTCCTGCTTTACTTGGTTTCTTCATCTCGAATTGTAAAATCCTTAAGGAATGAAACATCTCTAATATTTCTTCAGGGTCCCAAAGCCTGTGAAAAAGTATGAAGCATGTTGGATGCTTGATAAACATTTAAACCAGGTTAAGTCAACAGTTTGCCTGGTTTAAATCTCAGCTCTTATATTTCACATGGTAAGACTGTGGAAGGCCACAAAGATCATGGAAAGCCACACAGGCCAAAAGTATCCTTTGAAAATATAGACGGTAAAAGCATACAAGAGATGCTGTGCAGGAGAGGAAGACAGTCAGCAACTTTTGTATGACCTTCCCAGGCCTTAGAGAACATGGAGTTAGAGCTGACAGACATGAATTCAAATCCTGAGTCAGCCATCGGTGAGCAGGAAGCATTCACTGAGTCTCCAGCCCTGTTAGTCTCAGCTTTCTGATCTGTATAGTGGGGCTAACAATAGCTACCAGGCACTGAGGTGATTAAATGAGACATTTTATGCAAGGCATATGTTGGCGTATGTAGGCACCATGAAAGGAAAGGATTATCATCAGCTGTACATTTGGGGATAAAATCCCTGGCTTACTCACTTGACATGGCAGTTTTGTGGATCAAGGGAGACTAGATGGCATGATGATTTCAAAATATTTATAAAGTTCAATGCAAATGAAGTTATTAAAATCCAGAAAAAGTCTAAATCATACAGTATAAATATCCTTTCTGTTTGCACATGCAAAGCAGAATACAGAATGTAAGGCAGAAATTGCTGGGGGAATTCATAGAAAGGGTCACATTAGTGACCCATTGGTCTGGAGCTGAAAAGGACCTTCAGTCTATGGACCACATTTTTCAGGTTGGGAAACCAGGCCCAGAGAGTGCCCCCGTGCGGCCAAGCTCACACAACCTAGTTGGCATAATCAGGAAGGGAACTCTGGACCCAAACACCCAGTCCAGTGCCTTTTCACTATTTTCCATCCGTCTGGCTTGCATTGACTGTGTCATAATCCAGGTATCTGCCCTCTGGAACATTCTCAAACAAACATTGAATGCAGCTGAAAAATAATAAATGCAGATCAGTTATAACACCTGGACATTTCTTTCCTAGTGCTTGGGAGTTGCAGAGACAATGCCTCAAATATCTTTCTCTCTCCATTATCTCTCTCTATAATGGTATGAAATTGAAATGACTGCTGAGAAAGAATAATGTGTCTTGGGGAAAATATGCTTTCTGCAAGCTGCTTCTCTGTCTGCCCCATGAAGGCACCGAGGTCTGAGATCCTGGCTTTGCATCACACTGAGTTTTAACCATGAGGCCAAGTGTTTGACTCTGACAAAGAAAGCTCTTCAACATTGGAAAAACTCATCAATGTTGGTATCTGAGTTCCTCTCTTGTCATGAAGCTCTCAATATTTTAAACGCTCTGCATGTAATGCTGGATTTAAATGTTATTTTAATTCCTTGCACATAACGAGGCTGCCTTTTTTCCCTGGTCATCCAGGCTTGAAGGCCGCGTCACCTCTGACCTGTCTCCCTGCTTTGAGCTCTATGTCCATCCAATTTTTACACAATCATTTTTCCTTTCCATGCTCATGCCACTGGCTGGCAGCAGCCCTCACTCCTCCTGCCTGCCACAGCCCTCCCACAGGGATCTCAGAATCCATGCTTTCTCACAACCCCAAACCCTGCCTGGCATCAGGTCTAGTCTCACCCCTAAATTCAGCACTTCAGACCTCCCCTTGTTGATGGAATCAAGTCCAAAATTCTCAGCCAGGCTGTAGCTGTCTCCTGTTTCATTCCTGCCTTATCTCCTTCCATCCCCTGAAAAACTAACTTGCCGTTGCCTTGTGATGGTGAAAGCCTGCTGTTCTCTGTATCATCCGTGTCCTCTCCCACCTCTGCTTACCAAAATCTCACTCAACCTGCAGGTCCTAGGAACCCCAGTGCTACTTCTTCCAGGAAGTCTCTACTGCTTACTCGGGCCAGACATCCCTCGTTCCCTTGTCAGAGCTCCTCCCTACCACAACCTCAGCCTAAGCCACCACTGCCACATCCATGTCCTTGCTTGTCACAGTGCCCGGAGAATATGGGACATATTCTTTCAGGCTTAAGGTTACATTTCATTGTTTACCTCTCGCAACACAAAGCATTTTATCTTCCACATCCAAGGTGCTCAATAATTATCTTTTGATTGAATGAAAGGGAAAACAAGCAATAAAAACACTCAATTTTTAAAGTCAGTGCCTTCTGAGACATTCAACAGAATTCAATAGGCTGAGAACTGAATTCACCAATTCTGATTTCTTCTCTGGATATTAATTTGAAAGTTCCCTGATACCTTGTGCCTCAGTTTCCCCATCTGCAACCACATCTTAAGCTGCTTCAACCAGGCTATTTCTTTTCCCCTAAAAGGTGGCAATGCCATGTTTGTTTGTTTTGTGTTGTGTGTGTGTTTTTTTTTAAGAAGGCTAAGTACACAGAGACCTGGAAGGTTCTATTTGGAAGAGAAAGACCCTGGGCCGGTTGCCTGGAGTTCAATGCCAGCCCACAGAGGTTCTCTCACCAACCAGAAAGGAAACAGCTGTGGTGACAGATGTTGCTGGTGCTGATTCTTGCAGGGTTGTTTGCATTCAGATTTCCCAGGTAGTTTCAGTTTTTTGAAGTCAGTCTCCTTTGACAGGTTTCCCCAGGTCTTCAAGGGTGTAAACAAGCCACCACCTTGACCCATGCATTGCATCTGTTTCCTCTCTCTACTCAAGAAGCACACAGATAAGGGACATCCACCCACCATGCGTACTCCCCATGCCCAGGAGACTTCATTTTGAACATGAACAGTGGCCTGGGGAGAGAAACCTTTTCATTCCTCCTTAGGTTGCTTTGTGTTTTGGTAGGTGTGTGGGTTAGAGGAGTGGGGGGCGGTGCAGGGAGGTTGGTGTAGGAGGTAAGGATGTCCGGCTAAACCTTATCCAAGGCCAGTATCTCCAAAGATATGCAAACTTCTGATCCCACCAGGGACTTCAACTGAATACCAAAAAGGGGGGTCTTTGTTCCCTCTAAACAGACTATTTACTTTGAGCTGGTAAAATGAATTAATGAAAGGAAATGACACCTTCGGCTTCTGGGGGAGGGGTGATAAGTGAAATCCCTCCCCTCAAATAAAAGGGGAGTATGAGGATGAAGGGTGGTGGGGGAGGGCGGATCCCATAGGGTTCTTTAAGACAGACTCGGCTAGAACACAGGTTCCTCTTTTCTGGGATTAAAAAATTGCCTCATAATACTGTAAGGCCCATGTATATGCAAGCAGTTGGGAGTTATTACGGGCCTAAAATAGGAAACCATTCGCTTGATCTTTTGCTTCAATCCTATTAAGGGCCCCCTGGAGCTCGAGAGAGATACCAGCCTGTCATGTCCCTGTTGCTGTGACGACCCCGTCTTTATAGAACAAGAAAGAGAAATGGTAGTGATTGGCAGACCTTGCTTGCCCCCGTATGTAACACAAAGGGCGACAAAACGAAGAGGAAGTGAGGCCCTTCTCCGAGGTCCGACACTTCTTAACCCTACACCACCTTCCACCTGGCCCAAGGCGCCCCCGCTCGCCTCCTCCAAAGGGAAGGGGGGCCGGGGGGCCGGGGGAGGAGGCGTCCCAGCGGCCTAACGTTAAATGCTAATGTCCAAAGATCACAAGTTACTTTTTGTGTAATCCCAAGTAATACCATAAGGTATATATATGCATTTAAAGCCTATCGTCTATCAACTTCTGGAAGGGAGGAAAGCAGCGGACGAGGCGTTTCCAGCCCCGGGCCGGGCCGGCGACATTGTCAGCCGGGCACTGTTTGCCCGACAGCGGAGGTGGGGGCTCTCTCGGGGGCTGGAGGCGGCAGGGGCCTGATAAATCCCACCATATGGTGCCAGACTCCGGCTCCCCGACCATAAATCACGGCCTCGCTTCTCGGGGTTTCTGGCCCGGCTCCTCCGATTCCCGAGAAAGTGGCGGAAAAGTGCAAAAGGCCAGGTTTCTCCGCGGTCTGGGGCCGGAGGGGGCGGGCGCCCGGCCCGTGTGCCCGAGACCCGCGCAGACAAAGGCCCGAGCCCGCCGCCCGGTCCCATCGAGGCCCGAGGTGGCACAGGGGAAGCCAGCTGACCCCAGGAGCGGAGGCCTCGGGGTCCGGCCTGCCCCTGCCTAGGAGTGGGGACCCGGGCCCGAAGCGGCCCGGCTGGGGCCGGCCGGGGCGCCCCTGGAGCCGGCGCGCAGGCCCCGCTCCCACGTCCGCCAGCAAGGTCGCCGCGCTGGGCTCCGCGACCCGCCCGGCTCGGCTCGGCAGCTCCCTGCAGCCCTAACGAGTTCGCAATTCATCCCGGAAAACTCAACCCCAAACCGTCGCCGAGGCCCCGGGTAGCTCTGAAATGTACACGGATTAGAAGTCCAAGACGATTTCCGGCAGGGGGAGAGGGAGCAGCTTTGTGCCCAGGGATCGTCTTCCTGACTCTTTGATGCGGGGAGAAGAGGGAGAAAAGGAAAAAAGAAAAGAAGAAAAAAGTTTCTTTCGGGGGAAGCAGTGCAATAGGAAATGAAGATCCGCTCTGTAGTTTAGCTGAAAGGAAACGCTGTCTAATCCTGACACGTATCGCATTTAAAATAAAACTCTTTTATCTTCAAGCGTGCCGAACCCCCCAAACATTGTTTGGACTCCTAGAGGGGGAAAGACGTCATAAAATGAGAATTTGTTTCATTGTGGGTCTCTCTGCCAACAGGAGGCTTTTAAAGGCACGCCAAACAAAGCGGGTGCCAGGAGGGGGCCTTCCCAGGTGAGCCGGAGAAGGGCCAGCAGCTCCTCTCCGGTCCCGGCAAACGCCCGAGTAGAAGTTGGGGAATAAAACCGACTCTTCCTCCTCGTAAACCCTCTAGTTTCCTTTCCAAGACCCTGTCCCTCTCCCAAATAAATTACAAGCGACTGTCTTCCTACGCCAAGCGCCCTTGGCTTCACAATAAGCCCCGCAGACTTTTAAGAAAAGATGTTGGGGTTTGGAAATGGGACGAGAGGGACGTGGGACTTGCCGCCGTCCTGGGTTCAGTGTTGGTTCCTTTCCCGCCAGGCGTGATAAAGGAAAATATTTTAACTGCATCCTAGAAGCTTGTTTTTAATTCTGTTTTTTTTTTTCTTTCTACTATTTTTTTTCTTCCAAGAAACAGATGAAGAAAAACTAATTACAAGGCACGGCACCGAAGTTAAATGAAAATGTAATCCGGCAATACGGAGAGCAAATTAATTTTTTAAAAGATAGATTTTAGTTAGGAAAAGAAAAATACATTGTTCTCCCTGGTTACATTTGTTAAAACTAGGCTTGATTTGGGGCTGAAAAATCAGCCCTAACCCAGAACTCTGAGGTCGTTCCCTGAGTGCGTTGTCTTTAGAAATTCTAATTTGAAAATGTGCAAGCTTTCTTTTGGGTCTTTGTTTTGGTTTGTATATGGAAAGGTTTGGGGTTTTTTAATTTTTGTTTGTTTTGTCTTGATTTGATTCAAAATACTCCCTCTCAGTTTAGAACGAGTGGTCCTGGAACCTGGGAGGATATAGGAAAGGATTTTTTTTTAAAACACCCCAGTTGATATTTTACTGAAATAATTAATTTAAAAAAAAAAAAAAACACAAACTTTCTCCCTTTTAGGTGGACGTCACATTTCTAAAAACGCTCTTGACTAGTGGAAAGGTAGGCACCGGCCAGACACACATCTAAGTTAGTCTAAAATAGGGCTTGCTCACAGCGGCTCCCTTCACGCCAAGTGAGGAAGGTTTTGTTATTTCTGTTGTTAATGATGGAGTTTTTGTTTTCATTTTTGTTTAACACTCTTTTTGGGTCTCTGCATTCTATATCATCTTCCAGAGGGAAGGTTTAATTTTCATTTCAAAAATCCACAAACTGCCACACACAAAAAAAGAAATCACAGTATATGCTTCATGTTAAAGATACTTTTAAACGTCTGAATATCAAAATATGATAATAAATATTTTCAAATGGAATGAAATGTATGTCTGAATAACCACTTCCTGGCTGTTTGTCAGAGTCTCCAACATATTTCCTTCATGCAGTGTTTGTCTGAAGCCATTACGAGCTCCACCCTGTTAATTTCTTACATTGAGATATTAAAATTTATCTTTCTCAAATCTTAATCCCATGTTTGTTTTGTTTTGGCTTTTTGCCTAATTTGACCCACATCAAACTAAATTTGGCAACAAATATGTTTGACAGGTATTATATGAGTTATTCGGGGTTTTTAAGATGAAATTTTAAGTCTGTTAATTTATTTCTAAATATGAGACTTTCCCCCCACCCTGTTTTACTGTACTTGTACAGAGCAGGGCGCAAGTGAAAAAAAAAAAAAAAGCCTCGTCCTCTATTACTGTATCAGCAGTGAATTTGCGCCACCTTCTGGTAGGTTAGAGAAACACGAAAATACTGCTGCTTTATTAAAATAATTCTTTTACTCCCCCCTGCTTCTATGAACATTGTCCTATTTGTATCTGAAGTCAGAGCCCCAGTGAGCTTCTCTGAAAACACACAACAGATCTCTTACAGCCTGATTTTATAAAGATTCTCTGAACCAGGAAACAAGTTTCTTTATCCCATTCTTTAAAGAGCTCACAAATTCCCTTACTGGCTCCTGCATGGTCATTTACTGAAATGCCTGGTAAGGAAGTAAAAGATGAGTCCTATTCTGTTTTGGCTTTCCTCTGTAGAGTGCTTGAAAACAAATCGAGGCTATAACTGTAACAGCAGAGAAACAAATACTTCTCTTTCTTGGGTTCATAAGATCCTCATTACCCACAATTAATCATAATGACATTCTGCATTCAGGCTTCTTGCTGGGGTCTGGCGAGGAGCACACAGATGTGGTTTACTGTAGATTTCAATCCCTTTTGCAATATGGATTTCAGAGTATAAAGCTCATTAGTACACATTACCAGCTCCCAGGATCTGCTGTTTGTCTCAAAAGTGCTAGTCAGCTCTAGGGTGGTGAGGATTTTGTGGCCTTCAGATAGGTAATGTTTTTTTCATGACCTTCCTACCTGGTGGCTATAATGACCACATGGTCCAAAGGCTGATACTTTTTCCTCAAATCTAAGTTAGAGTTTTAAAAATAGAATGTCTCTTCATTTCTATGCATATACATATATCTGTGTGTTACATCCATCTTCTCCTGTGAAAGTCTCTTATTCAAGGCGAAAATAAACTTCATGACGAGTTTTAAAGAGTGTGGGGAAAATTAAGACCCTGTTTCCATAGGAAGAGCCAAAATGTTTTGCCTACATAACTGAGTTCATGGAGAGGAAGGTGTGTAATTGAGTAAAACTAGTGAAATTATTCCTAAATCATTCACCTTGGGTTGACTGATAAGCACTTCCTGAGCCCCTGTCATGTACCAGGCCTGTGAGTTGAAAATGGCCATGGCTGGCTGTCACAGGCTAGTTGTCCAGCACATTACTGTCTTCAGTTGGATTAGCAAGGGCTCTCCTACAGAACTTTATGGAGTCTGTCTAGACAAGGCTGCTTGCTTATTCGCACAATATTAAGACAACTCCATCAAGGAAGACCAACAATTACGGTGTCATCAGTGTAACCTCTTTATTACAAAGTTTTTAAAGAAAGTGTACAGAGAAAACTACAAACTTTCTGAGGAACATTCCAAAATAATATTGTTGTTGAGAAAACATACTATCCGTTTGTCAGAAACATAAGTTCATACACCCTTTAGTCAAAAATGAATTGCATATTGCTAAAAATTTATATGGAGCTTGCCCAGTGGCTCAGCAGTAAAGAATTTGTTTGCAGCATAGGAGCTGTAGGAGATGTGGGTTTGATCCCTGGGTTGAGAAGATCCCCTAGAGAAGGGAATGCAACCTGCTTCAGTATTCTTGCCTGGAGAATCCCATGGGCAGAGGAGACTGGCGGGCTATAGTTCATAGGGTCACAAAAAGTCAGACTCAACTGTAAGTGACTTAGCACTCACACACAAGATTTATATAAGTTTACATCATAAAAAGAAAATGAGAAGAGACTCAGAGCCATCTCACAGAAGAGAAAACACATAAGCCAATAAATGCAAGAACAGGCTAGGTCATGTGGAGAAATCACATTTTATATCTGATACCCATGCTGGTACTATATTATAGATATCATTAACACTATCCATTTGGCAAAAAAATTTAAAAGTCTAGTGACATTAAGTGTTGGAGAGGATGTAGTTTCACAATCTCTTAAACAATACTTCCGGAAGAAAAACATGTATAATCACCTTGGAAAACAGTTTGGCACGTGATATACATAGCTCAGCAATTCTACTTCTTGGTGTAAATCCAACAGAAACCTTTTCACCTGTACACTAAGTGTAAGTGTATTCAGAACAGTGCTAGGCAATAATAGTGACCTAAATGTTTATAAATGGAAAAGTGTAGGAAAAATACAGTGGTGTACAGACACAACTGAGTGCATGCAACAGTCAAAATAAAATACAGTGACACACAAGTAGAATGATTGATTGAGCAGAATGGAGTGATATTAAAGGAGAAAAAATAGTGCCAGACAATGTGGCATAATACTCTTTTAAAATATGGAAACAATTCAAATACAATATATATGTCTTCCAAAAACATGTAGATAAGATGAAATTATGAAAAAGGAAAGGATCAACGCAGACTTCTAAGTGGTTTTCTGAAGAAAAAGGAGGAAGGAGGATAGAGTAAGGGCAGATCACAAAGAAGAATGTAAATTACTTCAATATCCTAGTTATAATATTGGGTGGTGGGTCCATGGGTGCTTATTACAGTCTTAAAGTCAAAGGATTGAATACTTATTAGAGGATCATGCACTCAGCCATGATAAGAGTGCATCACGAACAAGCAACTATTTGCACTCAAGGTTCAACAAAAATTCAAGAAAAGAAACATGAAAAATTAAAGGTCGTTGTACAATTTTCTTGTGAGGAAAGTTCTTCCATACATAACATCAATACCAAAAACCCATAAAGAAATTACTGGTAAATATGACTACCTAAGGACTTTTAAAATTTTGTATCTTCCAGATGTTCAAGCAGGTTTTAGAAAAGGCAGAGGCACCAGAGATCAAATTGCCAACATCCGCTGGATCATCGAAAAAGCAAGAGAGTTCCAGAAAAACGTCTATTTCTGCTTCATTGACTATGCCAAAGCCTTTGACTGTGTGGATCACAATAAACTGTGGAACATTCTGAAAGAGATGGGAATACCAGACCACCTGACCTGCCTCTTGAGAAACCTGTATGCAGGTCAAGAAGCAACAGTTAGAACTGGACATGGAACAATGGACTGGTTTCAAATAGGAAAAGGAGTACGTCAAGGTTGTATATTGTCACCCTGCTTATTTAACTTATATGCAGAGTACATCATGAGGAACGCTGGGCTGGAAGAAGCACAAGCTGGAATCAAGATTGCTGGGAGAAATATCAGTCACCTCAGATATGCAGATGACACCACCCTTATGGCAGAAAGTGAAGAGGAACTCAAAGGCCTCTTGATGAAAGTGAAAGAGGAGAGTGAAAATGTTGGCTTGAAGCTCAACATTCAGAAAACGAAGATCATGGCATCTGGTCCCATCACTTCATGGAAAATAGATGGGGAAATACTGGAAACAGTGGCAGACTTTATTTTGGGGGGCTCCAAAATCACTGCAGATGCTGATTGCAGCCAGGGAATTAAAAGACGCTTACTCCTTGGAAGGAAAGTTATGACCAGCCTAGATAGCATATTGAAAAGCAGGGACATTACTTTGCCAACCAAGGTCCGTCTAGTCAAGGCTATGGTTTTTCCCGTGGTCATGTATGGATGTGAGAGTTGGACTGTGAAGAAAGCTGATCACCAAAGAATTGATGCTTTTGAACTGTGGTGCTGGAGAAGACTCTTGAGAGTCCCTTGGACTGCAAGGAGATCCAACCAGTCCATTCTAAGGGAAATCAATCCTGGGTGTTCATTGGAAGGACTTATGCTAAAGCTGAAACTCCAATACTTTGGCCACCTCATGCGAAGAGTTGACTCACTGGAAAAGACTCTGATGCTGGGAGCAATTGGGGGTAGGAGGAGACAGGGACGACAGAGAATGAGATGGCTGGATGGCATCACCGACTCAATGGACATGAGTTTGAGTGAACTCCGGGAATTGGTGATGGACAGGGAGGCCTGGAGTGCTGTGATTCATGGGGTCGCAAAGAGTCGGACACGACTGAGCGACTGAACTGAACTGAACTGATCAGGAAACAAAAAAAACTCACAGAAAAGAGATCAGATTTGTGGTTACCAGAGGTGGGGACAGGGTTGGAGGAGGAAAGGTGGGAGAGGTAATTGGATAAAGGTGGTCAAAAGGTGCAAAATCCCAATTATAAGTACTAGAGATGGCCACTCCAGTACTCTTGCCTAGAAAATCCCATGGACAGAGGAGCCTGGTAGGCTGCAGTCCATGGGGTCGCTACGAGTCAGACATGACTGAGCGACTTCACTTTCACTTTTCACTTTCACACATTGGAGAAGGAAATGGCAACCCACTCCAGTGTTCTTGCCTGGAGAATCCCAGGGACAGGGGAGCCTGGTGGGCTTCCATCTATGGGGTCACACAGAGTCGGACACGACTGAAGTGACTTAGCAGCAGCAGCAGCAGAGATGTAATATTACAACATAATAAACATAATTAACACTGCTGTATGTTATGTGTGAAAGTTGAGAGAGTAAATCTTAAAATTTTTCTTCACAGGAATTTTTTTTGTTTCTTTAATCTTGTATCTATGTGAGATGAACTGATGTTCACTAAACCTACTGTGATAATCACTTCATGATGTATGTAAGTCAAATCATTGTCTGAAGAACTTAAACTTAGGGCTGGAGTTAATTATATCTCAATAAAACTGGAAGAAAAAGACATAATTTAGAGGATTAAAAGCTGAACAAGGTAATAAAAATATTTCACCACATGTGAAAAAGAGTTAATGAAAATTCCTTCAATGCAACAAAGAAATATCCTAATTGAGAAAAGGACAAGGATACAAACGTCAAAACATGAAAGAATACATACAAATGACCAACAAATACACGAAAAATGTGTTCCAGTTCATTAGTGATCTAAGAGGTGCAAATTAAAATAACAATAAAACATGGCAAAGATGGAAATGCCTGGTACAAAGATTGATCACTCCTGGTGCTGGCAAGGATTTGAGGCAATGGGCTTCTTGTACCAGGCGTGTATAAACTGCTGCATCATTTGTGGATTCCAGATACAATCAAAATCCAAATGGCAGCTAACATTTACTGAGCCCTTATTATGTGCCAAGCATTCTATCAGGTGCTTTCCATCCTCATTTAATTCCCATAACCAGCCCAGAAGGTAGGTACTATTAATAGGCACATTTTTTTAATGAAAAAATCTTGAAATGTGTATCAAAAGCCTTTAAAATGTGCTTAGTGTGCTGTACTTGCTACCTTCTAAAGTTAAATTGTTCAAGATAAAAATAGAGAGGCCTGGCATCACTTTAACATTTTTTTTTTCTGTTCCCATCTTGAATGTTCCCATAGGTTCAGTGCTTCCCAATATTGAATCTTTCTACACTTTAGATGCAACAGGATTCTGAGCATGTGACAGAAAAGAAGTAGCCTTTGACCAGAAATTCCATTTCTAGGGATACACTATAAGAAAATGCATAAAGATATGTGCCAAAATTTAGCTGCAAGGGCATTCATACCAATGCTTTCTGAAATAAGAAAAAATATAATAACCTGAATGGAAGACACTAAGAAACTGGCTGAATAAATTGCAGCATATTCACAGGATGCAATAGTTTGCGATCTTTTTTTAACCTACCAAGTTGTGTTTTTAATTAAACTCTTTCATTTGAGATAATTGTAGATCCACAAGCAGTTGAAAGAAATAATGCAGAGAGAGCCCATACACCCTTTTAACCAGTTTCTCTCAATGGCACGTCTTGCAAAACTGTAGAATATGACAAGACAGAGTATTTCCAACATCACAAGGATGTTCTTGTTACCCTTTGACCTGCTGCGCTCCCACATCTACTTCCTCCTTAATCTTTGGCAACCACTAACCTCTTTCTCCATTTGTATAATTTTATCATTTCAAGAATGTTATCCAAATGACATTAGACAGTATACAACTTATTGGACTTTATTATTGTGTTGTTTTTTTTTTCACTCGACTTACTACTCTGGATATTCATCTAGGTTGTTGCAAGTATTGAGTTTTTTCTTTTTTATCACTGAATAGCATTCAATGATATAGAAGTATAGATGTACCACAATGTATTTACCCACTTGCCCACTGAAGGACTGCTGGGTTGTGTCCAGTTAGGGGCTATTACAAGTAAAGCTGCTATAAGTCATTCCTCTATGAGATTTTGTGTGAATATGTAAGTCTTCATTTCTCTGGGATAAATGCCCAGGAGTAAACTGCTGGATTATATAGTAGAGATTATCATACTAATTGAAGTAAGTCAAAAAGAGAAAGACAACTACCATATGATATCACTTATATGTGGAATCTAAAATACAACACAAATGAACATATCTATGAAACAGAAACAGACTCATATTTAATCATTCCAGTAACCCAGAGGTTACAAGGAGCTTCCCTAGTGGCTCAGATGGTAAAGCGTCTGCCTACAATGCAGGAGACCCGGGTTCGATCCCTGGGTTGGGAAGATCTCCTGGAGAAGGAAATGGCAACCCACTCCAGTACTCTTGCCTGGAGAATCCCACGGACGGAAGAGCCTGGTGGGCCACAGTCCATGGGGTCGCAAAGAGTTGGACACAACTGAGTGAATTCACTTTCACTTTCAACCCAGAGGTGAAGTTGAAAAGGGCACTGAAACTTGACTTTGCAAGATTTGCTTTTAGTCTGTCCTCACTGAGATGTGTGATGTCACAAAATGAGAATTTGAACCAGATAACATCTCTCCAACTTATTTTGGCCAGCTGTCCTTTGAAGATGCCCTCTGGAATCTTCCCATCCAAAAGGCTACCCATAGGGACTTGGACAACCTATGGCCCCAGCGCATCTCCAAGTGAAGACAAAGCAAACTCAGCAGGTAGATGCAGAAAACACCCCCCAAGGGAAATATGGGGAGAGAGGGGTCTGAGGTTCCTCCCCACCTGTGAGTGAAAACATATTACTTATTATTCAGATTCAGCCACCCCCTTCCTCTTCATTTTTCCCCACCCTAATCTCCAGTGACTCACTGGAAAAGAGTCTGATGCTGGACGGGATTGGGGGTGGGAGGAGACAGGGACGACAGAGAATGAGATGGCTGGATGGCATTACCGACTCGATGGACATGAGTTTGAGTGAACTCCGGGAGTTGGTGATGGACAGGGAGGCCTGGCGTGCTGTGATTCATGGGGTTGCAGAGAGTCAGACACGACTGAGCGACTGAACTGAACTGAACTGAATCTCCAGTGGGAGAAATTCTGCCTCAGCCATGAAAGGAAGAGCTAGAATAACTAAGTATATCTTTGGAAGTAGTCAAGTTGATATGAGCTCTCCTACCTCCCTTTTTTTTTTTTTTTTTTTACTTTTGTGTCCCCCTTTTCCACACCAGTTAGACTCAGGCAGGCTTTTGACTGTCTGATGTCCTCTCCCTACCCCGCCTTCCACCAGAACCTAAAACAGATTTCTTTCTCCTTCCTGAATTTATCTTCTCACAGACCATTTGGGCTCCACTCATGTATTTAATTTTTTGACTTCTTTAAATAGCTTTGGTTTAGTTGGACAGGTAAGTTTAATATCAATTAATTTAACTGACAACACTTGAAAATTAAACTATTTCAAAGAACTCAGTTTCTGGAGTCTCTTAAAAAGTTGGGAAATCTGGTAATATTGGACCACATTGTCCCATAGACCAACAGGCTGGAGCTGAGTCTAGCTTCAGTGGGGACACACTCTCTCCAATTTATGACTGGTTACAGTTCACCGATTACATTACCTACTAAGCAGTATGCTCTTGCGTGCCCTGCTATAAATTATTCTCAGTCTATCCCCTGCCTCTATAAAATACCGTTTCTCTGTCAGACTAACCCTAGGTCTTCAGCAGGAAGCAATCTCATTAAAGGTACTGACACTATAGAAACTTGCTATTGAAGTCTGCTCCCCAGGTCAGCAGCATGGCCATTACCTGGAAGCCTGCTGTAAATGCACAATCCCAGGACCCACCCTAGACTTACTCAAGGAGAAACTCATTTTTTATCACATCTCTGGATCATTCAATTGCACACTGAAGTTTCAGATGTGCTGTTGTGTGTGTACTTGCTAGTCATGTCTGACTCTTTTGTGACCCCATGGACTGCAGTCCACCAGGCTCCTCTGTCCATGGAATTCTCCAGGCAAGACTATTGGAGTGGGTTGCCATCTCCTTCTCCATGGGATCTTCCCAACCTGGAGATCAAACCCGAGTCTCCTGCATTGCACTTCCTGTATTGCATCTCTTGCATTGCAGGTGGATTCTTTGCCACTGAGCCACCAGGGAAGCCTTGAGATGTGTTGCTCTAGATTAATTGTCCCATTGTGCCCTCTATCTCCCATTTCAGCCAGGAGTTATATATTTTTATAACACTGATCATTGAGATTTTAATGTGAACAAGTGAAACAAGATATTTCATAGATTTTAAGAGATTTATTTTCAGATCCTAGGTTGCTTTGATCTAGAAGATCTAAATTCTCTTATTTTGTCCCTAATCCTAGAAGCTGAGACAGGGAGCTATCTTGTTCAAAATCAAAAGCTATTGGTCAGGCTAAGAGGAAACAGACAGGAGGCTTCCTCATAACATTGCCAGAGGGAGAGGAATGACATTGGCCCTGGGTTGTGATCTCTTGTTATTTTGGAGGATTTCCAAGTAACTTGTATTTACCTCTGGTCTGGCTTCATCTAGAGCGGTGATTCTCAGCCTGAGTGTGTAGAAAAATCACCTGAAGGGCTTGACAGATAGGCTGCTGGACCCCATGCCTATGTATGTGGATACCCCAGGCCTCACATCAGTTCCTTCTGTGCCTCCCATGAACACCTAGGCTAAGACTCAAGGCCTGAAGGTGAGCATCTGGTGGCACAGTATACACTTGGGAGGATGTTTAAGAAAAGAGGGCCATGTAGGTCTTGAATGAGGGCTCAGAGTCACTCAAGAAGGGAATCTCTGGGCCCCAGCACCCAGAGTAGGGCCGAGAAGATGGGTGGCATGGCTTCTGCATGGCCAGAGGATCCCCAAGACTCCTCACCAGTTGGGAGGAGGGTAGCCAGAAAGCCAGCACAAGATCTCTAAGCTTCGCCGCTGAAAATGTAGGCTGACCCAGCAGCAGAGCATCACTCTGAAGCTTGTCAGTAATTCAGGATCTCAGGCCGCACCCCAAACCTCCTGAATCAGGATCAGCACCTTAGCAAGATTCCCTGGGACATCTGTGAGCACAGGAACTCTAAGCAGCACTGGTCTAAGCCTGGGACCAGGGCAGGGGCCCTTCCCCTGAGTCTGAGGGCAGGACTTGTCCTGGAGGATGAGAATGATACTTTAACTCATCTTTGGGTCTGTCATAGAATCCACTATCCATCTAGCAAGTGATTGACATTTGTTCACTATGACAAAATTAACTGCCAAGCAATTCTTTCTAATTCTATTTTGATTTAATCTCCCACATGATCATGTCCCCACAGTTGGGCAAAATCTCTGGTGGTGCTAGTGGTAAAGAACCCGCCTGCCAATGCAGGAAACTTAAAAGACATAGGTTCAAACCCCGGGTCAGGAATATCCCCTGAAGGAGGGCATGGCAACCCAATCCTGGAGAATCCTTGCTTGGAGAATCCCTGCTTGGAGAATCCCATGGACAGAGAGCCTGGCGGGCTACAGTCCATAGGGTCACAAAGAGTCGGACACAATTGAAGCGACTTAGCATGCACACACTCATAATCATTTCACAAGAACTGGGTCATTTTGGAGCAACTCATATATGTAGTACAGCAGAAGGTTAAGTAGTTGTAGTTGATAATTTTATACTCCTAGAACAAAATAAAGTGTTTTTGAAAGAGAGAGACAGACAGCAATCCTGCTGCCTGTTGCCCTAGCATGCTCCTTGTACGAACTAGATGGTCTGGTTACTCTAGACAAGAAAATTCTTAAGCTCAGTTCTTAGGCCTGCAGACCCTAATCCAGACACAGTTTTACATGAAAATTTGTATTTTTTCCAGCTTCTTTTGAAAAAAAAAAAAGGAAAGGTCTAGAAATACTAACTCCATATTCACAAATACCTGCAAGTGGCTGGACCTGAGTAGCTCTGCCCATGACCTTGATGAGCACACGCTGTGCCCCTGAGCCCAGTAATTCCAACTGTCTGTCTTCACTGAGGTCCAGTTGCCACCCTACTGGCTCTTGTGGATATTTATCATTTCTGCTGCAGAAAGCCTCAAAGTTTGGCTAATATAAAAGATAAAACAAACAAAAAAAACCTCAGAATAGGAAAATCTCACCCAAAGTATGCATTTAACAAGCATTGAGAGCTGGCTGCCAGGTCGTCAGATTGGAGAAACATATGGAAGGCAGGGATGGAGCTTCCAGTTCAGAAGGAATAAAAAGAAAAGCATGTAAATAATTACATAAATGTTCCAAATGATCAGAGCTGCAAGAGAGACTCACAATGGAATAACCACCCCATTGCAGGCATGACAGTCCTGCTTCTGTAGGAATGTAGCCCAAAATCTGAGGTGCTCCTCTGGGTAACACATCAATTGTGTCCCCAGCTGGGCACCTGTTCAGATCTACAGCTCTGGGTGAGGACATTTGCTTTCCTGTCCAGACCTTTTGCAGGAGATGTATCCAACCTTCATCTGTCTTGTCAGTGGATGGACCTAAGGATAAGAATCACAAAGGAGAACAAGGACCTTTCTTTGCCTCCAAAATATACCAATAGGTTCTTCCCACTTGCATTACTGTCCTTTTGGTATTGGAAAACAGTATCATTAAATCCCATTTTGCACAGCAGTGATGAAGGTTAAGTTATGGAATGCATCATTCTAAAAGGATCATACAAGACCACACACATGCTGATCCATATACATATGTGTGCACTTGTATAGATACAGATATGTATAAGTGAAAGTATTAGTCCCTTAGTCATGTCTGACTCTTTGTGACCCCATAGACTGTAGCCCACCAGGCTACTCTGTCCATAGGATTCTGCAGGCAAGGATACCAGAGTGGGTTGCTGTGCCCACCTTCAGGGGATCTTCCCGACCCAGGGATTGAACCTGGGTCTCTTGCATTGCAGGCAGATTCTTTCCAACCTGAGCCACCAGGGAATTCTAAGTCAAGTGGGCCTTAGGAAGTGGAGGTGATGAAATCCCAGTTGAGCTATTTCAAATCCTCAAAGATGATGCTGTGAAAGTGCTGCACTCAATATGCCAGAAAATTTGGAAAACTCAGCATTGGCCACAGGCTAGAAAAGGTCAATTTTCATTCCAATCCCAAATAAACGCAATGCCAAAGAATGTTCCAACCACCACACAATTGCATTCATCTCACACACTAGCAAAGTAATGCTCAAAATTCTCCAAGCAAGGCTTCAACAGTATGTGAACCAAGAACTTCCAGATGTTTAAGCTAGATTTAGAAAAGGCAGAGGAACCAGAGATCAAATTGCCAACATCCATTGGATCATTGAAAAAGCAAGAGAATTCCAGAATATCTACTTCTGCTTCATTGACTAGGCTAAAGCCTTTGACTGTGTGGATCACAACAAACTGTGGAAAATTCTTGAAGAGATGGAAATACCAGATCACCTATCTGCCTCCTGAGAAATCTGTACACAGGTCAAGAAGCAACACTTAGAACCAGACATGGAACAGACTGGTTCCAAATTGGGAAAAGAGTACATCAAGGCTGTATGTTATCACCTTGTTTATTTAACTTATATTCAGAGTACATCATGCAAAATGCCAGATGAAGCACCAGCTGGAATCAAGATTGCTGAGACAAATTATCAATAACCTCAGATATGCAGATGACACCAGCCTTTTGGCAGAAAGTGAAGAGGAACTAAAGAACCTTTTGATGAAAGTGAAAGAGGAGAGTGAAAAAGCTGGTTTAAAGCTCAACATTCAAAAAAACGAAGATTATGGCATCTGGTCCCATCACTTCATGGCAAATAGATGGGGAAACAACAGAAACAGTGAGAGACTTTATTTTGGGGGCTCCAAAATCCCTCCAGATGGTGACTGCAGTCATGAAATTAAAAGATGCATGCTCCCCTGGAGGAAAAACTATGACAAACCTATGATAAAACAGCATATTAAAAACCAGATACATTACTTTGCTGACAAAGGTAAATATAGTCAAAGCTATGGTTTTTCCAGTAGTCCTGTATGGATGTGAGAGTTGGACCATAAAGAAAACTGAGCACTGAAGAACTGACACTTTCAAATTGTGGTGCTGGAGAAGACTCTTGAGAGTCCCTTGGACAGCAAGGAGATCAAACTAGTCAATCCTAAAGGAAATCAGCTCTGAATATTCATGGGAAAAGCTGATGCTGAAGCTGAAGCTCCAATATTTTGACCATCTGATGCGAAGAACTGACTCATTAGAAAAGGCCCAGGTGCTGGGAAAGATTGAAGGCATGAGGAGAAGGGGATGACAGAGGGTGAGATGGTTGGATGGCATCACTGACTCACTGGACATGAGTTTGAGCAAGCTCTGAGACAAGGTGAAGGACAGAAGCCTAGTGTGCTACAGTCCATGGAGTCGCAGAGATGGACACGACTGAGAGACTGAACTGAACATATGTATGAAGAGTCCTATCTATCAGTCTCTCTATCTAAATAAATTGACAAGCCATGTTGGTTTCATAAGAGCAAGTTTAGGTATTGGGGCATGTTCAGAGATGCCATTAGGGAGGATCTATCTCTCACTGATACACAGGGTTGGGGGTGCCCTGTGACTGACCAATAACATCTTCCCTGGTTCTTTTTCCTAAATTAGTTCTTATATTTCTTTTCTGACACTGGCTCAATTTTGAAGAAAAAGGTTAAACCTCCTAATCACTCCCTATGTTGAACAGCAAGGATTTGGCTCTCTGAACATAAGGGCTGAAACCTTCTTTGGATTTACTGAACTGCATGATTCCAGTTAGGGGGAAAATGTATGGAGTATTTGGGAGATAAGTAGTTTGAATGGAAAGTAAGACATGAATAATTAATGGGATTAAGAAAAAGGAGTTACCTACATTTATTTAAAGATGCCTCTGGCAGCTTCTGGGGGTTTGAAAATCCTCAAAATTTTAAGGATGCACCATCTCTGTGGAAAGTAACACCAGCTTTTCGTGTATTAGTTCAACTCCAAAAGTCTCAAAATAACTGACAACATGTCTGACTTTTAGAGGGGAAAATACCAGTGCTGAAACTTTGTCTGGCATGTCAGATAGCACTCTTGAGGATCCATTGCCGAGAAATGCATAAGAGCCACAGGAGACCTCCGAGAAGTAGCTGTTGTGGAAATAGCAGAGACCTGAAATGCAATCCTGATCTCGCTCCTACCCAGCCAGTGCCATAGGCAAGTCATTCCTCTGCAGCTTTCATGTACCCTGTCTACAGTATGAAGATTTTTTGTTGTCCAGCCGCTAAATTATGTCCTACTCTTTGCATCCCCATAGACTGTAGCACCCCAGGCTTCCCTGTCCATGATCTCCCAGAGTTTGCTCAAACTCATGTCTATTGAGTCAGTGATACCATCCAACCCTCTCGTCCTCTGTCACCACTTTCTCATCCTGCCCTCAATCTTATTGGACCAGAAGAATCTTGGGTTCCTCCTAGTTCCAACCTCCCTCTGACTCCACTCAGTCATAGAATAGTAGACTAGAGAATGAGTCCAAATATCTTGGTCAAAAACCCAGAAGCTGAGAATGTTACTTTATACAGCAAAAAGGACTTTGAAGATATACTTAAGGATACTAAAATGGGTCGATGATCCTGGGCATGAATTATGATCATGAGGGTCCTTTTAAGGGAGAGACTAAGAGAGATTTGACGCAAATCATGAGAAGGCTGTGTGACCACACAGCCAGAGACAAGAGTGATGGGGCCACAAGCCAAGAGGCTGGAAGATGGAAGAAATGGATTCTACCCCAGATCCTCTAGAGGAAGCCAGCCTACTGACACTTTTATTTTAGACCAGAAGGCTCTGCTCAGAGTCTGGTACCAAAACTCTAAGAGGGTAAGTTTCTGTTGTTTTAAACCAAGAGTTCAACTTTGTGGTGATCTGTTACAGTGGCAACAGGAAAGGAGCACACACATAGACACTCACCTTTCAAGGGGTTTCATGGATATGATGTCTGTTGCCTCCCACATGCTCTGCTTCATGCAGTAATGCTACCTGCCTGGCTCCTGGGGGCCACTGAGGTAGCAACCCCTGGAACTCCTCAGAATGGCTCTGATGACTCCGATGAGCTCCCCACCCATTTATTTATTCACCCCCTCATTCATTCAGCCAACATTCACGGAGTGCTTGTAGCCAGGCAGTCTGCAAGTGCTGGGCTGCAAGGTTGCCCAGAACACATCTCCTCTCCCCACAGTCGTGGGTGAGAAACAGGCCCAATAGCCCTGGGACAGTGGAAGCAGTGATACAGACATGGAGGGACAGAGAACAAAGGTCTTACCATTGCCGTCACCACAAGGAGACTCCCAGGAGGCACAAGAGGCTCCTGGGTGCTGGACAAGGAACAGAATGGAAGGTGAAAAAGTTGTACAGTCATGTATAACTCTTTGCCACCCGAAGGACTGCAGCACACCAGGCCTCCCTGTCCATCACCAACTACCTGAGTTTAGCCAAACTAGTGTCCATTGATGGAGAAGGAAATGGCAACCCACTCCAGTGTTCTTGCCTGGAGACTCCCAGGGATAGGGGAGCCTGGTGGGCTTCCATCTATGGGGTCGCACAGAGTCAGACATGACTGAAGCGACTTAGTAGCAGCAGCAGCAGCAGTGTCCATTGAGTCAGTGATGCCATCCAACCATATCATCCTCTATTGTCCCCTTCTCCTCCTGCCTTCAATCTTTCCCAGCATCAGGGTGTTTTCAAATGAGTCAGCTCTTCGCATCAGGTGGCCAAAGGATTGGAGTTTCAGTTCAACATCAGTCCTTCTAATGAACACCCAGGACTGATCTCCTTTAGGATGGACTGCTTGGATCTCCTTGCAGTCCAAGGGACTCTCAAGAGTCTTCTCCAACACCACAATTCAAAAGCACCAATTCATCGGCGCTCAGCTTTCTTTATAGTCCAACTCTCACATCCATACTTGACTACCGGAAAAACCATAGCCTTGACAAGATGCACCTTTGAAGACAAAGTAATGTCTCTGCTTTTTAATATGCTGTCTAGGTGGGTCATAACTTTCCTTCCAAGAAGTAAGTGTCTTTTAATTTCACGGCTGCAATCACCATCTGCAGTGATTTTGCAGCCCCCAAAAATAAAGTCAGCCACTGTTTCCCCATCTATTTGCCATGAAGTGATGGGACCAGATGCCATGATCTTAGTTTTCTGAATATTGAGCTTTAAGCCAACTTTTTCACTCTCCTCTTTCTCTTTCATCAAGAGGTTCTTTAGTTCTTCTTCACTTTCTGCCATAAGGGTGGTGTCATCTGCATATCTGAATTATTGATATTTCTCCTGGCAATCTTGATTCCAGCTTGTGCTTCTTCCATCCCAGTGTTTCTCATGATGTACTCTGCATATAAGTTAAATAAGCACAGTGACAATCTACAGCCTTGACATACTCCATTTCCTATTTGGAACCAGTCTGTTGTTCCATGTCTAGTTTTTTTTTTTTTTTGAGGCTAGAAAATCTTCATTAAAATAATGTTAAGATTATTTTCCTGTTCATTTTTTTTAATTTATTTTTTTAATTTTTTAAAATTTATTTTTTTTTAAATTGGAGGCTAATTACTTTACAATATTATATTGGTTGGTTTTGCCATACATTGACATGAATCCGCCCTGGGTGTACATGTGTTCCCCTTCTTGAACCCCCCTCCCACCTCCCTCCTCCCCTTATACTCCCTCTGGGTCATCCCTGTGCACCAGCCCCGAGCATCCTATTCACGCATCAAACCTGGACTGGTGATTCATTTCACATATGATAATGTACATGTTTCAATGCCATTCTCCAAAATCATGCCACCCTCACCCTCTCCCACAGAGTCCCAAAGACTGTTCTATACACCTGTGTCTCTTTTGCTGTCTCGTATACAGGGTTATCTTTCTGAATTCCATATATATGCGTTAGTATACTGTATTGGTGTTTTTCTTTCTGGCTTACTTCACTCTGTATAATAGCCTCCAGTTTCATCCACCTCATTAGAACTGATTCAAATATATTCTTTTTAATGGCTGGGGGCGGGAGGAGAAGGGGACGACAGAGAATGAGATGGCTGGATGGCATCACCAACTCTGTGGATATGAGTTTGAGTGAACTCCGGGAGTTGGTGATGGACAGGGAGGCCTGGCATGCTGTGATTCATGGGGTCGCAGAGAGTCGGACACGACCGAGCAACTGAACTGAACTGAACTGAATACTCCATTGTGTATATGTACCACAGCTTTCTTATCCATTAGTCTGCAGAAGGACATCTAGGTTGCTTCCATGTCCTGGCTATTATAAACAGTGCTGCAATGAACATTGGAGTACATGTGTCTCTTTCAATTCTGGTTTTCTTGGTGTGTATGCCCAGGAGTGTGATTGCTGGGTCATATGGCAGTTCTATTTCCAGTTTTTTGAGGAATCTCCACACTGTTCTCCATAGTGGCTGTACTAGTTTGCATTCCCACCAACAGTGTAAGAGGGTTCCCTTCTCTCCACATCCTCTCCAGCATTTATTGCATGTAGACTTTTGGAAAGCAACCATTCTGACTGGTGTGAAATGGTATCTCATTGTGGTTTTGATTTGCATCTCTCTGATTATGAGGGATGTTGAGCATTTTTTCATGTGTTTGTTAGCCACTTGTATGTCTTGTTCTAACTGTTGCTTCTTGACCTGCATACAGATTCCTCAAGAGGCAAGTCAGGTGGTCTGGTATTCCCAACCCTTTCAGAATTTTTCACAGCATATAGTGATCCACACAGTCAAAGACTTTGGCATAGTCAATAAAGCAGAAGTAGATGTTTTTCTGGAACTCTCTTGCTTTTTTGATGCTCTAGAGGTTGTTGGCAATTTGACCTCTGGTTCCTCTGCCTTTTCTAAATCCAACTTGAAGATCTGGATATTCACAGTTCACGTATTGTTGAAGCCTAGCTTGGAGAATTTTGAGCATTACTTTACTAGCGTGTGAGATGAGTGAAATTGTGCAGTACTTTGCACATTCTTTGGCATTGCCTTTCTGTGGGACTGGAATGAAAACTGACCTTTCCCAGTCCCATGGAAACTGCTGAGTTTTCCAAATTTGCTGGCATATTGAGTGCAGCACTTTCACAGCATCATCTTTCAAGATTTGAAATAGCTCAACTGGAATTCCATCACCTCCACTAGCTTTGTTCGTAGTGATGCTTTCTAAGGCCCACTTGAATTCACATTCCAGGATGTCTGGCTCTAGGTGAGTGATCACACCATCGTGAATATCTGGGTCGTGAAGATACTGTTGTACAGTTCTGTGTATTCGTGCCACCTCTTCTAAATATCTTCTGCTTCTGTGAAGTCCATACAATTTCTGTCCTTTATTAAACCCATCTTTGCATGAAATGTTCCCTTGGTATCTCTAATTTTCTTAAAGGGGTCTCTAGTCTTTCCCATTCTATTGTTTTCCTCTATTTCTTTGCACTGATCACTGAGGAAGGCTTTCTTATCTCTCCTTGATTTGGAACTCTGCATTCAAATGGGAATATCTTTCCTTTTCTCCTTTGCTTTTCATTTCTCTTTTTTTTCACAGCTATTTGTAAGGCCTTCTCAGACAGTCATTTTGTTTTTTTAATTACTTTTCCATGGGGATGGTCTTGATCCATGTCTCCTGTACAATGTCATGAACCTCCGTCCATAGTTTATCAGGCACTCTATCTATCAGATCTAGTCCCTTAAGTCTATTCCTCACTTCCACTGTATAATGATAAGGGATTTGATTTAGGTCATACGTGAATGGGCTAGTGGTTTTCCCTATTTTCTTCAATTTAAGTCTGATTTTGGCAATAAGGGGTTTATGACCTGAGCCACAGTCAGCTCCCAGTCTTGTTTTTGCTGACTGTATAGAGCTTCTCCATCTTTGGCTGCAAAGAATATAATAAATCTGATTTCGGTGCTGACCATCTGGTGATGTCCATGTGTAGAGGCTTCTCTTGTGTTGTTGGAAGAGGGTGTTGATGACCAGTATGTTCTTTTGGCAAAAAATCTATTAGTCTTTGCCCTGCTTCATTGTGTACTCCAAGGCCAAATACGCCTGTTACTCCAGGTGTTTCTTGACTTCCTACTTTTGCATTCCAGTCCCCTATAATGAAATGGATATCTTTTTTGGGTGTTAGTTCTAGAAGGTCTTGTAGGTCTTCATGAAACCATTCAACTTCAACTTCTTCAGCATTACTGTTTGGGGCATAGACTTGGATTACCGTGATGTTGAATGGTTTGCCTTAGAAATGAACAGAGATCATTCTGTCTTTTTTGAGATTGCATCCAAGTACTGCACTTCGGACTCTTCTGTTGACCATGATGGCTACTCCGTTTCTTCTAAGGGATTCCTGCCCACAGTAGTAGATATGATGATCATCTGAGTTAAATTCCCCCATTCCAGTCCATTTGAGTTTGCTGATTTATAAAATGTCAGCATTCACTCTTCCCGATTCCTGTTTGACCACTTGCAATTTGCCTTTATTCATAGACCTAACATCTATTTCTGCTTCATTGACTATGCTAAAGCCTTTGACTGTGTGGATCACAATAAACTGTGGAAAATTCTGAAAGAGATGGGAATACCAGACCACCTGACCTCCCTCTTGAGAAACCTGTATGCAGGTCAAGAAGCAACAGTTAGAACTGGACATGGAACAACAGACTGGTTCCAGATAGGAAAAGGAGTACGTCAAGGCTATATATTGTCACTCTGCTTATTTAACTTATATGCAGAGTACATCATGAGAAACACTGGGATGGAAGAAGCACAAGCTGGAATCAAGATTGCCGGGAGAAATATCAATAATTCAGATATACAGGTGACACCACCCTTATGGCAGAAAGTGAAGAAGAACTAAAGAACCTCTTGATGAAAGGGAAAGAGGAGAATGAAAAAGTTGGCTCAAAGCTCAACATTCAGAAAACTAAGATCATGGCATCCGGTCCCATCACTTCATGGCAAATAGATGGGGAAACAGTGGCTGACTTTATTTTTGGGGGCTGCAAAATCACTGCAGATGGTGATTGCAGCCGTGAAATTAAAAGACACTTACTTCTTGGAAGGAAAGTTATGACCCACCTAGACAGCATATTAAAAAGCAGAGACATTACTTTGTCAACAAAGGTGCATCTCGTCAAGGCTAGGTTTTTCCAGTAGTCAAGTATGGATGTGAGAGTTGGACTATAAAGGAAGCTGAGCGCCGATGAATTGGTGCTTTTGAACTGTGGTGTTGGAGAAGACTCTTGAGAGTCCCTTGGACTGCAAGGAGATACAGCCAGTCCATCCTAAAGGAGATCAGTCCTGGGTGTTCATTGGAAGGACTGATGTTGAACTGAAACTCCAATCCTTTGGCCACCTGATGCGAAGAGCTGACTCATTTGAAAACACCCTGATGCTGGGAGGGATTGAGGGCAGGAGGAGAAGTGGATGACAGAGGATGAGATGATTGGATTACATCACCAACTCAATGGACATGAGTTTGGGTAAATTCCTGTAGTTGGTTATGGACAGGGAGCCCTGGCATGCTGAAGTTCATGGGGTTGCAAAGAGTTGGACACGACTGAGTGACTGAACTGACTGATGGACCTAACATTTCAGGTTCCTAGGCAATATTGCTCTTTAGAGCATCAGACCTTGCTTCTATCACCAGTCACATCCACAACTGGGTGTTGTTTTTGCTTTGGCTCCATCTCTTCATTCTTTCTGGAGTTATTTCTCCATTGATCTCCTGTAGCATATTGGGCGACTACTGACCTGGGGAGTTCATCTTTCAGTGTTCTATCTTTTTGCCTTTTCATATTGTTCATGGGGTTCTCAAGGCAAGAAAACTGAAGTGGTTTGCCTTTCCCTTCTCCAGTGGACCACGTTTGTCAGAACTCTCCACCATGACCCATCCATCTTGGGTGGCCCTACACAGTGTTTTATTGAGCTAGACAAGGCTGTGGTCCATGTGATTAAATTGGTTAGTTTTCTGTGGTTGTGGTTTCAGTCTGTCTGCCCTCTCTCAGCGCCTACCATCTTACTGGGGTTTCTCTGACCTTGGATGCTGGGTATCTCCTCACAGCTGCCGCTCCTGACCTTGGACGTGGGGTATCTCCTCTCGGCCTCTCGCTGCTCCAGCACCCTGCAGCCACCCCATGACCCATTAATGTGTTTGAAATCAGTCTAAGAGGTCACAACCAGCATTTTAAAAGCAGGATAGAATTGAATAGGAAACATTTAGAGTTCATTGCCCAGTGTCAGTGGAGATGCTAATTTGGAAAAGTTTATTTCAGAAAAAAATATATATATACAGGATCATGAGGCAAAATAGATCTCCTCCTGTGGGTCTTGAATGGGATAATTTGAGAGCCATTGATTTAATTACTTCAAAAAGAGATTTGCTGCCTTAACACTTTCTTGGAAAAGGTGGGTAAGTCATGGCAAAAATACCTAAAATGAAATAACAAGTGAGAACAACCGAGCTTACACAAACACTTGAGCTTCCCAGGTGGCACAAGGGTAAAGAGTCTGCCTACCAGTGCAGGAAACACAGAAGATGTGGGTTTGGTCCCTGGTTCGGGAAGATCCCCTGGAGTAGAAAAAGGCAACCCACTCTAGTATTCTTGCCTGGAAAATTCCATCCACAGAGGAACATGGTGGGCTACAGTCCATAGGGTCACAAAGAGTCAAATAGGACTCAGCAACTAAGCACAGACATATAACTGAGCTTACACAAACACCCAGTAAGTACATGCCATGCACCTCACTGTGTAGATGGCACTGTCCTCAGTGGTCCAAAAGACACAATAACAAGCAAGACCCAGAACTCAGTGCTTCCAGCCCTCAGAAGACGTGAGACAGGACACACTTACTGTTCATTCTGGGCAAGGAATGCAATACAAGCACTGAAATGTGCCTTGAAGACTTTCTGGCCCAGGAATTGTAGATGCCTTCATGAGGAAGATGGTTTCTGAGCTTCCCTTAAACTTGAGTTCATTTTAAATCAAGTGTGATGTGTGAAGGCATTCAGGAAAAGGGGCAGGAAATCACAGGGCCCCTCCAAAAAGCAGGAAGCAGTCTTGTTTGATTGTGCACCTTATAAATAAGGGTAAATAGGGCTTCTGCAGGAGGTGACACTGCAGAGATAGACTGGGACCTCCACCAGCACTGATCCTCTTTAACCATAAGTTTTTTGCTACCCAGTGAAGTTAGAGGTACTAACACTGCTCACCTCTCTAGTGACACAGAATGTTGAAAGAGAGAAGAAATGGGAAGATGCATTGAAGAACACTGTTCAATTCACTCACTCACTCAACAGACAGACATTTCGGAGCTCTGCTGAGTGGCCAGGGCTGGTCTGCAATATGTTGATGGATGAGCCGTGCCCAGCCCTGCAGTGCATGCAGGAACTCAAAGAACAACAATTCACCCCCTCTGCCTTGGAAAGTCAGAAAGTGTCCCCAGTTAGGACACTTGGGCTGAGGTAAGAGAGATAAGTTGGAATTTGCAAAGAAGGAGACCTATGTACTGAAATAGTATTTGTCAAGGCTCTAGAGCTGAAAGGCTATGGCAAATAGAGGCAGCATATTAAAAAGCAGAGACATTACTTTACCAGCAAAAGTCCATCTAGTCAAACTACGGTTTTTCTAGTAGTCATGTACGGATGTAAGAGTTGGACCATAAAGAAAACTGAGCGAAGAATTGATGATTTTGAACTGTGGTGCTGGAGAAGACTCTTGAGTCCCTTGGATTGCAAGGAGATCAAGCCAGTCAATCCTAAAGGAAATCAACCCTGAATATTCGTTGGAAGGATTGATGCTGAAGCTGAATCTCCAGTACTTTGGCCACCAGATGCAAAGAACTGACTCACTGGAAAAGACCCTGATGCTAGGAAAGATTGAAGGCAGGAGGAGAAGGAGACAACAGAGGATGAGATTGTTGGATGGCATCACCGAGTCTATGGACATGAGTTTGAGCAAGCTCCAGGAGTTGGTGATGGACAGGGAATCCCGGCGCGCTGCAGTCCATGGGGCCGCAAAGAATTGGACACGACTGAGCGACTGAACTGAAGTGAGAGTTTTAAAAGGGGTCAACATATTCACAGAATGGGGCTAGGGCTCAGGGTGCATAGATAAGGCTGCCCTGTAAGATTTTGCTCATTAAGCCCAAATTAGGGTGCTCTGGTGAAGGCACGAAGGGAATCAGTGCTAGGCTGACCGAGTCTTCAGCTAAGGCTGTCCCAGTTAGCACAGAGGCGCCATCTGCTGGCCAAATTCTATACCTGCAGGACCAGGCCAGTAGTTTTCCTATTTTGCACCAAGATTCTATGCTGGCTAGAGAAGGCTTTCAAGGAAGATGAGATCCGGAAGGTAAAGGAAATTCAGTTGCACAGCAAAGTGAGTGAAAGCAGCTTCATCTTCAGTTTCGCTTGGTGTGGGCTTCAGTACTCTTCTTCCCATTCCCAATTTTGGCTCCTACTCAGACTTTTAGCTCTAGCAAAAATACTTCTCCCTTCTCAGACCACTTCGGACCATCCTCTTCTCCATGCTATGCCCCTCTGCCACCTCCTCCAGACAGTCTTCCCAGATTCTCCCAGCAGAACTAATCACTGCCTTTAATTCTGTCCTTCTGCCCCCAAATGTCTGTACTTATGCATGTCTTCAGCATGCAAGGGGCTTCCCAGGTGGCTCAGTGGTACAGAATCTGCCTTCGAATACAGGAGACACAGGTTCAAACCCTGGGTCAGGAAGATCCCTTGGAGGAGGAAATAGCAACTAACTCCAGTATTCTTTCCTGTAAAATCCCATGGACAGAAGGGCCTAGTGGGCTACAGTCCCTGAGGTTACAAAGAGTCAGACATGACTGAGCAAGTGAGCATGCACACACCCCACCTTACAATCACTTGTGTTCCTCTTGTCTGACCAGCCCATAAATCTTGTGGACACACCCTGTGGTCAGGGATCACATTGTTTACCCCTTTACAATTCTACATGGCTGAAGTAGCAAGAAGTGACTCAAAGGACTATTTCTGGTTCACTAACAAAGGAAATAAACCTCAGGATAAGTAGGCATAAGGTAGAGACCAAGAGCTGGATGTAGAAAAGCCCTTTTCAGGGAAGGTTTTCAGCAGCACAGGGTAGACACCTCTGCCTCCTACTCTAGCTCCTCACCTCAGATATTTCCATGGGGGAAAATCCTTCCAATACCTAATCAGAGAACAGACCAAGGAGTGGAATCCTATGACTTCCATTTGCATTAAGGAACAGGGAACTGACTATGTCTTCTTTCCCTAGAGAGGCTTGGATACAGGCCAGAAAGCATCAAGACATGAAGTACCTAAGGGGAGAAAGGGGTGCCATGAACAGGAAAAGGGATTAAAAATATAAATAAAGAATGCAAAGACCCTAAACCAACACATTAGGAAGAGGAATTGGAACAGCAGCCTGGAGGCACAGTGGATCCAGCCCCTCCCAGAGGCTGTCCCTGCCTGGACTATGGAGCTTCAGGATCCCTGTCTTCTAGACATCAGCTACACCTGCCAGTCCAGTTCCTCACACCACACAAATAGCTTCAGACTGTGATTGGGGAAGAAGGGGGTTCTGGGAGAAGATGGGATGGGAATCAGCTGGGCTCCAGAGAAAGTAGCCCAGGAGAAGAGACCAGTGTGACAAGTGTCCACTTGCTGGATAAGCAGCAGAGGTGGAGTGCAATGGAAAGAACAAAGCCTTCCAGAGCAGATGCCATGGACTGAGTATTTGTGTCTCCCCCCAGTTCACATTTTGAAGTCCTAATGCCCAATACACCAGTCCATTCTAAAGGAGATCGATCCTGGGTGTTCATTGGAAGGACTGATGCTAAAGCTGAAACTCCAATACTTTGGCCACCTCATGCGACGAGTTGACTCACTGGAAAAGACTCTGATGCTGGGAAGGATTGAGGGCGGGAGGAGAAGGGGACGACAGAATGAGATGGCTGGATGGCATCACCGACTCGATGGACATGAGTTTGAGTGAACTCCGGGAGTTGGTGATGGACAGGGAGGCCTGGCATGCTGTGATTCATGGGGTCGCAAAGAGTCGGACACGACTGTGCGACTGAACTGAACTGAACTGAACTGAATGCCCAATATGATGATATTTGGAGGTGGGGCCTTTAAAAGTTTGTTATGTTATGGAGTGGGGCCCTCATGTATGAGATTAGTGCTATTTATAAGAAGAGACACAAGAGAGATGATTGCTCTCTCCCCAAAATGTGAGAAGGCAGCCATCTCTAAGAGAGCTTTCACCAGGAACCCAATTGGCTGGCACTTGATCTTGGCCCTCCCAGACTCCAGATCTGTGAGAAATAAATGTTTGTTGTTTAAGCCACCCAGTCTACGATAATTTTTTAATTTTTTTTTAATTGAAGGATAATTGCTTTACAGAATTTTGTTGTTTTCTGTTAAACTTCGACATGAATTACCATAGGTATATATATATATCCCCTCCATTTTGAACCTCCCTCCCGTCTCCCGCCCCATCCCATCCCTCTAGGTTGATACCGAGCCCCTGTTTTAGTTTCCTGAGTCATACAGCAAATTCCCAATGGCTATCTATTTTAAATATGGTAATGTAAGTTTCGCTCACCTAGAGCCAGACATCCTGGAATGTGAAGCCAAGTGGGCCTTAGAAAGCATCACTACCAACAAAGCTAGTGGAGGTGATGGAATTCCAGTGGAGCTACTTCAAATCCTAAAAGATGATGCTGTGAAAGTGCTTCACTCAATATGCCAACAAATTTGGAAAACTCAGCAGTGGCCACAGGACTGGAAAAGGTCAGTTTTCATTCCAATCCCAAAGAAAGGCAATGCCAAAGAATGCTCCAACTACCGCACAATTGCACTCATCTCACACGTTAGTTGGAGAAGGCAATGGCAAGCCACTCCAGTACTCTTGCCTAGAAAATCCCATGGACAGAGGAGCCTGGTAGGCTTCAGTCCATGGGGTCGCTAAGAGTCGGACACGACTGAGTGACTTCACTTTCACTTTTCACTTTCACACATTGGAGAAGGAAATGGCAACCCACTCCAGTGTTCTTGCCTGGAGAATCCCAGGGACGGGGGAGCCTGATGGGCTTCTGTCTATGGGGTCACACAGAGTCAGACACGACTGAAGTGACGCAGCAGCAGCAGCAGCAGCAGCACACGTTAGTAAAGTAATTCATAAAACTCTCCAAGCCAGGCTTCAGCAGTACATGAACCATGAAATTCCAGATGTTCAAGCTGGTTTTAGACAAGGCAGAGGAACCAGAGATCAAATTGCCAACATCTGCTGGACCATCAAAAAAGCAAGAGAGTTCCAGAAAAACATCTATTTCTGCTTTATTGACTATGCCAAAGCCTTTGACTGTGTGGATCACAATAAACTGTGAAACATTCTGAAAGAGATGGGAATGCCAGACCACCTGACCTGCCTCTTGAGAAACCTGTATGCAGGTCAGGAAGCAACAGTTAGAACTGGACATGGAACAACAGACTGGTTCCAAATAGGAAAAGGAATACGTCAAGGCTGTATATTGTCACCCTGCTTATTTAATTTATATGCAGAGTTCATCATAAGAAACACTGGGCTGGATGAAGCACAAGCTAGAATCAAGATTGCCAGGAGAAATATCAATAACCTCAGATATGCAGATGACACCACCCTTACGGCAGAAAGGGAAGAGGAACTAAAGAGCCTCTTGATGAAAGTGAAAGAGGAGAGTGAAAAGGTTGGCTTAAAGCTCAACATTCAGAAAACTAAGATCATGGCATCCAGTCCCATCACATCATGGAAAATAGATGCGGAAATAGTGGCTGACTTAATTTTGGGGGGCTGCAAAATCACTGCAGATGGTGATTGCAGCCGTGAAATTAAAAGATGCTTACTCCTTGGAGGGAAAGTTATGACCCACCCAGAGAGCATATTAAAAAGCAGAGATATTACTTTGTCAACAAAGGTCTGTCTAGTCAAGGCTATGGTTTTTCTAGTGGTCATGTATGGAGAAGGAAATGGCAACCCACTCCAGTATTCTTGCCTGGAAAATTCCATGGACAGAGGAGCCTGGTAGGCAAAGAGTCGGACACAACTGAGCAACTTCACTTCACTTCATGGATGTGAGAGTTGGACTATAAAGAAACCTGAGTGCTGAAGAATTGATGCTTTCAAACTGTGGTGTTGGAGAAGACTCTAACCAGTCAATCCTAAAGGAAATCAGTCTTGAGTATTCATTGGAAGGACTGATGCTGAAGCTGAAATTACAATCCTTTGGCTACCTGATGTGAAGAACTAGCTCATTTGAAAAGACCCTGATGCTGGGAAAGATTGAAGGTGGGAGAAGGGGATGACAGAGGATGAGACGGTAGGTTGGCATCACCAGTGCGATGGACATGAGTTTGAGTAAGCCCCGGGAGTTGGTGAAAGACAGGGAAGCCTGGCGTTCTGCGGTTCATGGGATCGCAAAGAGTCAGACATGACTGAGCGATTGAACTGAACTGAATTTACATTTCCATGCTACTCTCTCCATACATCTCACCCTCTCCTCCCCTCTCCCCATGTCCATAAGTCTATTCTCTATGTCTGTTTCTCCATTGCTGCCCTGTAAATAAATTCTTCAGAATTATTTTTCTAGATTTCGTATATGCGTTAGAATATGATATTTATCTTTCTCTTTCTGACTCACTTCACTCTGTATAATAGGTTCTAGGTTCATAGACCTCATTAGAACTGACTCAAATGCATTCATTTTTATGGCTAAGTAATATTCTGTTGTGTATATGTACCACTACTTCTTTATCCATTCATCTGTCGATGGACATCTAGGTTGCTTCCATGTTCTAGTTATTGTAAATAGTGCTACAATGAACAATGGGATACATGTGTCTCTTTCAACCCTGGTTTCCTCAGGGCATATGCCTAGGAGTGGAATTTCTGGGTCATATGGTGGTTTTATTCCTAGTTTTTAAAGGAATCTCCATACCATCTACCACAGTGGCTGTATCAATTTACATTCCCACCAACAGTACAAGGGCATTCCCTTTTCTCCACACCCTCTCCAGCACTTATTGTTTGTAGAATTTTTGATGATGGCCATTATGAGTGGTGTGAGATGATATCTTATTGTGGTTTTGATTGGCATTTCTCTAATAATGAGCGATGTTGTGCATCTTTTCATGTGTTTGTTAGCATCTGTATGTCTTCTTTGGAGAAAAGTCTGTTTAGGTCTTTTCCCACTTTTTGATTGGGTTGTTTGTTTTCCTGGTATTGAATTGCATGAGCTGCTTCTATATTTTGGAAATTAATCCTTTGTCAGTTGTTTAATTTGCTGTTATTTTCTCCCATTCAAAGGGTTGTCTTTTCACCTTGCTTATAGTTTCTTTTGCTGTGAAAAAGCTTTTGGTTTAATCAAGTCCCACTTGTTTACTTTTGTTTTTATTTCCATTACTCTAGAAGGTGGGTCATAGAGAATCTTGCTTTGATTTATGTCATTGAGTGTTCTGCCTATGTTTCCCTCTAAGAGAGTTATAGTTTCTGGTCTTAAATTTAAGTCTTTAATCCATTTTGAGTTTATCTTTGTGTATGGTATTAGAAAGTGTTCTAATTTCATTCTTTTTCATGTAGCTGTACGGTTTTCCCAGCTGTACAGTTTTCTCACCATTTATTGAAGAGGTTTCTTTGCCCCATTGTATATTCTTGCCTCCTTTGTCAGAAATAAGGTACCCATAGGTGCATGGGTTTTTTTCTGGGCTTTCTTTCTTGTTCCATTGGTCTCTATTTCTGTTTTTGTGCCAGTACCATACTGTCTTGGTGACTGTAGCTTTGTAGTATAATTTGAAGTCAGGAAGGTTGATTCCTCCAGCTCCATTCTTGTTTCTCAAAACTGCTTTGGCTATCCAGGATCTTTTGTGTTTAAATATGAATTGTGAAATGTTTTGTTCTAGTTCTGTGAAAAATGCCATGGGTAATTTGATAGGGATCACATTGAATCTGTAGATTGTGTTTGGTTGTATAGTCATTTTCACAATATTAATTTTTCCTACCCAGGAACATGGAATATCTCTCCATCTGTTTATGTCATCTTTGATTTATTTCATCAGTGTCATAATTTTCTGTGTACACGTGTTTTGTTTCCTTAGGTAAATTTATTCCTAGATATTTAATTATTTTTGTTTCAATGAAGAAGTTTAATTTTTCTTCCTGATTTTTTATTGCTAGTATATAGAATGCAAGTGATTTCTGTGTATTGATTTTGTATCCTGCAACTTTGCTAAAGTTACTGATTAGCTCTAGTAAATTTCTGATACTATATTTAGGGTTTTCTATGTACAGTATCATGTCATCTGCAAACAGTGAGAGCTTTACTTCTTCTTTTCTGATCTGGATTCCTTTTACTTCTTTTTATTCTCTGATCGCTGTATCTAAGACTTTCAGAACTATGTTGAATAATAGTGATGAAAGTGGATACGGTTGTCTTGTTCCTGATCTTAGGGGGGATGCTTTCAGTTTTTCACCATTGAGAATAATGTTTGCTGTAGGCTTATCATATATGGCCTTTACTATGTTGAGGCAGGGTATTTCTATGTCCATTTTTGAAGAGTTTTGATCATACATACAAGCTGAATTTTGTCAAAGGCTTTTTCAGCATCTACTGAGATTATCATATGGTTTTTATCTTTCATGTGTATGTGTATGTGATATGGTGTATCACATCGATTGATTTGCATGTATTGAAGAATCCTTGCATTCCTGGAATAAAACCAATTTGATCATGGTGTATAAGCTTTTTGATGCGTTGCTGAACTCAGTTTGCTAAAGTTTTGTTGAGGATTTTTGCATCCATGATCATCAGTGATGTTGGCCTGCAGTTTTCTTTTTCTGTGTTCTCTTTGTCTGGTTTTGACATCAGGGTGATGGTGACCTCATAGAATGAGTTGGTAGGTGTTCCTTCCTCTGCAATTTTTGAAAGAGTGTTAAAAGGATAGATATTCAGTTCAGTTCAGTCACTCAGTCGTGTCCGACTCTGCGCGACCCCATGAATCACAGCACGCCAGGCCTCCCTGTCCATCACCAATTCCTGGAGTTCACTCAAACTCATGTCCATCGAGTCAGTGATGCCATCCAGCCATCTCATTCTCTGTCGTCCCCTTCTCCTCCTGCCCCCAATCCTTCCCAGCATCAGAGTCTTTTCCAGTGAGTCAACTCGTCGCATGAGGTGGCCAAAGTATTGCAGTTTCAGCTTTAGCATCAGTCCTTCCAATGAACACCCAGGATCGATCTCCTTTAGAATGGACTGATTGGATCTCCTTGCAGTCCAAGGGACTCTCAAGAGTCTTCTCCAGCACCACAGTCCAAAAGCATCAATTCTTCGGCGCTCAACTTTCTTCACAGTCCAACTTTCAAAGCCCAGGACAAGATGGCTTCATAGAAGAATTCTATCAAACATTTAGAGAAGAGCTAATATCTATCTTGGTTGGTCCTATCTGCCAACCAGGATAGATATAAGCTCTTCTCTAAATGTTTGATAGAATTTTTCTATGAAGCCATCTCGTCCTGGTCTTTTGTTTCTGGGAGATTTTTGATCATAGCTTCAATATCAGTGCTTATAAGTGGGTTGTTCATAATTTCTATTTCTTCTTGGTTCAGTCTTTGAAGACTGAACTTTTCTAAGAACCTGTCCATTTATTCCAGGCTATCCATTTTACTGACATATAGTTGTTCATAATGGTCTTTTTTAATCTGTTGTATGTCTGCATTTTCTGTTGTTCAGTTCAGTCACTCAGTCATGTCAGACTCTTTCCAACCCCAGTGATTACAGCACACCAGGCACTCCATCACCAAATCCCAGAGTCCACCCAAACTCATGTACATTGAGTTGGTGATGGCATCCAACCATCTCATCCACTGTCGTCCCCTTCTCCTCCCACCTTCAATCTTTCCCAGCATCAGGTCTTTTCAAATGAGTCAGCTCTTTTCATCAGGTGGCCACAGTATTGGAGTTTCAGCTTCAACCACAGTCCTTCCAATGAACACCCAGGACTGATCTCCTTTAGAATGGACTGGTTGGATCTCCTTGCAGTCCAAGGGACTCTCAAGAGTCTTCTCCATCACCACAGTTCAAAAGCATTAATTCTTTGGTGCTCAGCTTTCTTTATGGTCCAACTCTCACAACCATACATGACTACTGGAAAAACAATAGCTTTGACTAGATGGACCTTTGTTGGCAGACTAATCTCTCTGCTTTTTAAAATGCTGTCTAGGTTGGTTATAACTTTCT